>NC_047664.1:75967603-76267603 GCF_011762505.2 Arvicanthis niloticus | reverse complement strand
ATCCAGAGCCCTACCTTCGGATGGCTGTTCTGGTTCAGACACTCACTCTTAACAAATAAACTTCTGCCTCTGAGTGTTTCCCTTGGCTATGGGTACTGCTGATGGTCACACCAGCAGCTCAAACCCTGCCTCATTCTCAGAGCCACATGCTAACAGATTCCCTGTGGTGGTTTGAATGTGCTTAACTCAGGGAGTGGAAATATTAGGAAGTATGGCCTTGTTGGATTAGGTGTGTCACTGTGGGCATGGGCTTTAAGACCTGCATCCTAACCACTTGGGAGCCAGTCTTCTCCCAACAGCCTTCAGATGAAGATGCAGAACTCTCAGCTCCTCCTGCACCATGCCTGCCTGGATGCTGCCATGTTCCGGCCTCAATAATAATAGACTGAACCTCTGAACCTGTAAGCCAGCCCCAATTAAATGTTGTCCTTACAAGAGTTGCCTTGGTCATGGTGTCTGTTCACAGCAGTAAAACCCTAACTAAGACACTCCCAAAAATTATCCTTCTTAAAAGCAAACTTCAAATACTTAACTTTTCCAAGGAAGAACTACACCTGTGGCCTCTTTTCCACCTATTGGTCACCTCTCCGTTCATGCAGTCTGTCTCTTGCACTGTGATAGTCACTGCCTTTGAATGCCAGGTCCACTCAAATAATACTATTTATTGTTAAATAATATATTTAAATATAATTAAGATATATCATATGTCACATATCATATGTTATGTAATATGGGATATATTATATATTTAATATAAAATAATATTTGACAATAATCTTATAATTTGTATTGACCGGGCAGGCCAGTGCATTAACTTTGCAGGCACTGTCCCACTTAGTGTTTTGTAGCCCTGTGAAGATGGACTGGGGTTAATCACAGGAAGCCACAGCTCAGCAGTCTCAGGATTCCCCAAGGAGGATGGAGAGGTTCGCTGGCTATTGTTTTTGTGCCGAGTTGTTTTAAATCCCAGCTCCTTCACTTCCTACTTGAGCTCTGACATTAGATAAGCCATACTGCCTCACTCCCTCGTTTGTGAAATGTTATGGAAAGGACTGCCTGTCTCACAAGGACACCGAGAGTAGCAAAAGCAGTTAGAGTGGAAGAGGCACCCTTGGAGGACCTGGTGCAGAGTCAGCCATGACAACACAGGGCTTTCCCGAACCTTCTTTGTACACTGTCTCCTCCAGTCATAAGAACACACCAACACCAGCTCACTGTTTAAGCGACACTGGTTTCAGTGACAGTGGGAAAGACTTACACAACGAGTCCCATGCAGTCTCAGTCTGGATAGGCAGGCCTGTGTCTGCAGCAGGCCCCTCCCTGAAATCATTACTATGTGTTTTGCAAGTGAGCTTGCTCGTTCTTTCTATAACCCTGAAGCTTCATTACTTCTCATCCTCTCATAACCTCCTTTTCCTCTTGTGATACAGACGAAAGGCGGTTTCTCCTGATTTCCATGGACTTTTTTTTCCTTATTGAAGTCAACCACAAACAGGCATGTGTATTCTGGCATATCTGTCCCTGGACTCTGACCATGCAGGGTCTCTGGAGAAGCCAAGACTCCCCATTGGTTCAAATAGTCTGTGTCTTCCTTGCTTAGAGGAATTCTGAGCTATATCACAGGTTTTCCTTTTGGGGGTTCTTTGAGGGGCCCCACATTCTTTCCCAACAGACTCACATACCCACAGCAGGCTCAGATCCTGTCACTGGTGACCGCCTTCGCTTATCCCAGCGTGATGCTCAAATCCCTCGGGGAGGTTCAGATCTGGCCCACAGAATGCTGTGTTTGGAATGCACTGTCTTCTAAAGTGGATGTAACTAATAGTTTAAACGTGTTATTCCACATAAATTTGCAAATCTTGCAATGCTGGGTCCCTCAGCATCAAAAATCCTTAACCGCTGAATCCACATAAGCCTGCTTTTTACACAGTCCCTTCTGTTTTTGTTCTCTTCCCCAAACCAAGACACAAGCCTTCAGAGGACAGTGAGTGATACTGCGTTTAATGGCCTTGGGGTCCTGTACTTTCTGTTCTGGTCCCTGCCAGAGCGAGAATCGTAAGCTATGTTGTCATTCTGGGGATGGGAGGAGTCCATAGAAGGTCCTTGAATGCCCCTCTGTTCCGATATAGTCTTCCTCAATTTACTCTTGTCTCTCTGCAGACCCTCCCGTCTTCTGCCAGATGTTCCACTTCATCTCTCCACATGGTTCACTGTGGTGCTGATGGCCTCTGGTGAGCAGTAAGGCTGCCCCACTAAATGACTCAAGTCCTCACATCAGTCGGTTAAACCCAGTTTACATGCACTTTGTAAACACTCTCAGAGGACATTATACATGGAGGCATGGGTGGTTCTGTGGTAGAATTCTTGCCTGCCACGCGGGAGGCCAGGGATCGATTCCTGGCCCACGCACCAGTGTTAGACGTCCACGTTAGATGTCCCCGGGCAGCTCAGAACAGATAGATCACTCCAGACCACATGGTTCCAAAGGGGGGGGGTGTTTATTCAGGAGATTGGGCAAAGGTGGGGGGAAGAAGATGGAAGAAGATGGAAAAAAAGAGCAAGGTCAGGGGGTCCTGCCTGTTTTATATGAGCGGTGACAAAGCCTCTCCCAGGTAAAGGTGAGGTAGCCAGGTGGATCCTGGGAATGTATGGCGGTTGCCTTGGTAGGGGTCGCCTCGATATGATGTCACTGGGTTCGGAACCTGATACGAACAGGTTGCAATTTCTTTCGTATTTATTTGATAACTCCTGGCATTTACAACATAAACCCGATGCCTTTGCTAAATTTGATGTCCTGCTATAAGGCCAAGGAGTATAGAAAGAGGAGATAGCAGGAAATTTAGAAGGCTAAAGTGTCACAGGGAATTCGAGGCTCACACGATTGGACCATTCTCATTTACCTATGAAAATAGCCCTGACTGCGGTTGCTATGTGTTCCTTCCAACAGCGCTCTTAGCTCCGTGAGCTCGTGGACTAGGTTTAGAGGATGTGGCTTCCGGAGCCCTGTAGCCTCATAGCCAGGCCTCTAGAGCGGTGTGGGCATGAAGCACACGCTCCCCTTCTTGGCATGCAGAGGTCAGGTCTGTGGCTACACACGGGTTGCAAAACAGTACAGAGAAAGGCTTCCTCTCCTTCAGCCTAGCAACAAAGGAAATGTCTGGATGAATTCACATATTTAGAAATCTGTCTTAGGTAGCCACCTTCTGCTCACCTGAGAGGCTGCCACCATCCAGAGCAAACCAACAAAAAAACCCAGAGAAGGCTTTGTGATTGCTACCGCTCTGGGACTGTATGCTTTTGGGTTCATCAGCTTTATGCAAATAGGTCTGAGCCTGCCACAAATGATATTTTTTTTTTTCTGTTGTGCTCCATGCTGGCAGTCCTGAGTCCTGATCTCATTACCTCGAGGAGACTCAAAACCATCTATTTGAAAACATCTATTGTGTGGTCTCAGAAAGTGCCTCCAGGCAAAACTGCCACCAGGATAGCAATTTGCATGTTCTTGTTCCTCCCTGCTGACCCAGCTGTGAAAGGGGACAGCTGGGGACTGCTCCTGGCTTCCAGTAGAGAAAGCAAAGGGCTTCTTAGGTGGAAGCATCAGTGTTTTTCTGTCCCTTATTTTGGACTCTGCTTGGTCAGCTAGGACTCCGGTAGCAGTCAGTACTTTCCCAGAGGACACTCCGACTCTGTTGGAGGTTGAAACTTTTCTTCCATTGATTGTCCTTCTTTTTGTCCCCAATAAAGACTTCTTCCTAATTTCTCTTTCGCCAACCATACCTCTTCTAGTAATTGCTCTCTGGACCACCTTCCTCCACCCACACAAGCTGGAGACTTCCCTTCTGTCTTCCCGTTTACTTTGATGCTAGGTGCTAGGATAGTTTGGTTAGAATGGGTGTGCATGTATGTGTGTACTCCTGTGTGTGCATCTGTGCACATGTGCCTGTGTATATGTGTGTGTGTATGCGCGCGCGCGCGCGCGCGCGTGTGTCATGTGTGCCCTAACAGAAGCTTGGGTCAGCAGGACTTGGCTCCTGTCCTCTGTGATGCCTGGTATCCTAGGAGACAGACTTGTAAATATACCAAAATAAATGGCAAGGCAAGTACGGTCATAAGGGGACCTTGGGGAAACAAGAGGTAGTGAGGTGGGAGAGGTGAGGATGGGGCAAATTCAAGGACATTTGTCAGGGGTAGCACAGAATCGGGATTTGGAAGGATCAGATAGGAGTTCCCAGTCAGGCAAATGGGAAAATACACTGCAATCAGAAATAACAGCATCCTGCGTTCACAGTACATTTATTGAGCAACTACTATGTGCCAGGGATCACTTCAGGTCTTCTCTCATTGGAGCTTACCTTCTAGCAAGGAAAGGCAAATAATCATGAACTTAAAATAAAATAAATGTGAAGCTGAGGATGGTGGTACACACTTGTGATCTTAGTACTCTGGAGGCAGAGAGAAGATCACTAAATCTGAGGCCAGCCTGGAAACATAGCAAAAGTCTTCAAAAACCATAACAAGTGCTAAAATAAAAACCAAAATCAATTTGTTTGTGTACACGTACATCTACACATACACATATGGGCTAAAGAGATGGCTCAGTGGTTCAGAGCACTGGTTGCTCTTTCAGGGGACCTGGGTTCAGTTCCTAGCACCCATACAGAAGCTCACAACTATCTGTAACTCCAGTTTCAGGGGATCCAATACCCTCACACAAACATACATGCAGGCAAATGCAGAAATGAACATAAAACTAAAATATACACACACACACACACACACACACACACCTCACACATTATACATACACGTGAGACAGCAACTGCAAAGCTCCAGACACAGATCAGTGTGTTGTGTTTAGGACAAGACCGGCAAGCCCTGTGGCTGGCCCAGTGGTTTAGGATAGGCAGAGACAGTAGGAGGAGTGTGGTTTTGTTTCCTATTACACGTGCCACCCTTCCAGCTAACAACTCATAAATACCGAAGACCACGGCGAGTTCAGTGGATCAAGGAGGATTCTGAACTCTGGCAGACTCCTCCTGCTCAGTTTAGGGGAGCCCGACTCTGGCTCTCTCAGTACTCTGGCAGACTAATCTTACTTGCACCCAATTAATTCCAGACAGCCTGCAGGGAGAAGACAAGTGTGCCAGCATGCGGCTGCCATGGTTTTCCTTTCTGTTCTTCATCTCCCGACTCAGAGATATGCGGATCCCGGGTTTGAGCACATCGGCTTTGAAGACTCCTGAGGCAACATATTCCCAATGTTTGTTGGTCCTGACCTCTTATTCTCCAGCTTCTCCAGGACAATTAGAGATCTCAGAGACTCAGACAAGAGTGGCTCGGATGGCGGTACAGTGGAGAGGAAGAAGGCTGGAAGCTGGTGTGGACCGGATGCGGCAGAAGAGTCCTGGGACAGAGAGCCCTGGGACGGACTCTGCAATGGGAGAGCGCTGTCTGCTGAAGGAAAGCAGAGCAGTGCCTGGGTAGCAGGCAGGGGTGGGGGGAGCTGGCACTAGAAGGACAGATCTTACAGCTCTTTGCAAAATAAAACCCAAAGTGTTTTGCTAATTTTCTGGACACATGAGCTAAGTAAAGGGAGGCACTTGGGATGTGTGTGTCTAGGTTTGGACTCAAGGGACTGAGCAGGATAGCGAGGCTGGATGAGGAAACCAAGTGAGCGAGCAGTCAGGTGCAGAAAGAGAAGGGCTTCCACAGGTCACGTGGGGATGTACTGAGTTCCCTACTGTAAGTCCTGTAAGGGCGTGGATAACCGGGCTCAAGAAAACCAGTGTGTCTAAACACTGCCACGTAGCAAGCACCATACTGGGTGCCTAAATATGTGTTCTCACTTGAGAAACCCAAGAACTAGGTATTCCTACGTGTGCTTTACAAGAAATGTGAGATTCACTGATGAGTAATTTACCCGAGTTTACCAGGAAACATAACCGAGGGTGGGAGGTTCAAACTCAACCTCATGCCATTCTATAATCCTGGTGTTAATCAGTCAATCAGACCTAGAAATGAAATTTTATCAGTCTAGTGACATCTTAGTGAGATGCTCTCTCTATGAGCCCTTTGCCTACAAGGTAATAAAAATAAACCCTGTGGGACCAAGAGCCAGGCTGTATTCTTTGCACACTTGCTGGTCATAAATGGGGTGGCCTTAGGCAGACTTGAGAACTTGTCTTCTCTGCTTGGTCCTTGCTTCCTCTGTGATTAGCATGCGAATGACATGAGTTCTTCTCAGCCCTTCTCTGGTGTAACTAAACATTGTTCCTGGACTCTGACTATATTCAGTGCTTTTCAGGGCTGTGTCCATCTCTCTGGTGACTACTGTAATGAATCACCATGTACTTGGTGGCTCAAGAGAACAGGATACGATCTCCCTGAAGTTCTGGGGCCCAGTGATCTGAAGTCAAGATGTCAGCAAGACTGTTTGCTCTGGAGCTTCTGAGGGAGAATCTCGTCCATGCCTCTCAGTTTCTGGTGGCTTCTGGCATGCCACTACTTCCAGAGACATCATTCCAAACCCTACTACCTTCACGTAGATCCCATACCCCCATTCTCTGGCCTTCAAGTTTCCCTCTTGTTCCTTTCATAAGACACTAGTCGTTGTATTTTGAACCCAGTCTATATTCAGGGTGATGTTTTCTCAAGATCCCTAACTCACCTGTATCTCTGTAGACTCTCATTATAAATTAGGTCATAGTCGGAGGTTCTCTCTCTGAGGGGCAGATCAGGCATGCCCTAACCCACTCCCGATTTCTGACAACAGTGAAATAGAGCCCTAGTTTCACTGAATTTAAGAGTGAGAACCTGAGACAGGAAGGATGAGAGGCATGCCTATAGATTCTTCCAGAGGATAGTAGATCCAGAATTCAAATCTAGAAACCAACTTCTAAGAATTTGCTTTACACCCATGCTTTTCAAGTCAGAGGCCATGACTGAATTTATTCCCCAAAATAAACCTCTCTGCTCCCTCTGCCCACCATCAAAAGTTCTTGACACGGTGACATAGTCAGGAGATTGAGCACATGTTTCCTTGTCAGCTAAGAGAATGTCTTCTCCCCAAATAAAAAGAGAGAGGACAGTGGGCTAGGCCCTGGAAGAAAGGGGAGCTTGGGGTTTCCTTAGCTTACAGCAAAGAGACAGCCACCATTTGGTCCATGCACCATAGCAATGTTGCCTAGAATATACTGGTGCCAGAGCTTAGTCTGTAACTTAGTCCCCATGCTTAGTCTGTGGCTTGCTGGACTCCATTTGCGCAGGAATGAGTATGGCTCCTGGCAGGTAAGAAATGGGGAGACCATTCCTCTCTGCACCCAAAGGGAATCACTGGATCTCATAAATAGCTCCTCTCTCAGATCTCAAGTCTTCTCCCCTGATATGAGTCCCAACCAGCCCCTCGAGCATCATGCAGTGTCCTGCCCTCTTTGAGCCCTGGCACTCTGGAGAGCTGAGGTGTCTGCTGCTTGGTGCTCCTCAGTACTGAGCTGCAGGGGCCCTTGCTGCTGCCCTCAGCCCAGCTATTCCACATCCCCAACAGCTGGGAGATAAACAAAGCTTCTCTTACCAGCCTACAGTAACCACTCTAATCTCTAAATGCCCCGGGTCTGAATCCACCAACATGTATATATTTTTTAAGCGTTTGGGACTGAGTAGGTAAATGCAGGGGTCACAGTGTGAAAAGTCTAAGTTATTTTATCACGGGTAGCCCAATTCATTCACATCATTCTGCCCCTGCCTTGTTCCGATTGATTCTTTTTACTCTGGAATCTCAGGCTTAGTGTGACACATGGGCTTATTCAGACAGATGGTTTGGCAGGTCTAGATTAAATGCGTAAATGTATATAAAAATAAGATTTTTACAATGTTATACTTTTTGTAAGGAATGGAGACAAGACTATATGCATGAATTTGCTTGTACTTTTTGATAGAGAAACATTAGCAGAATAAGCAGACACCTAACGATAATTCTCTCTTTGGAGGGGTTGAGAGAAAAAGATGTGGGAGACAGAGCTGGAAGGCGGATCCTGCAGAGTGCTTGTAGCTTGAGGTTTGGACTTTGGAACAACGCATACGTTTCAGATTTTAAAGAAATCTGTAAAGTGAGTTCCTAAAGCAACAAAAGAACCTGAGAAGGATGAACTTGACAGTGTGCCCAGTTGGTGACAGCGCACAGAGTAGACAGTTACCTCTAATAAGTTAACCAGCTCTCCTGGAGTACCCAGGACTATTTGTGTTGTGGGCAAACCTCTCATTACTGGATAAGCCAGGACAGTTTGTCTCTCTCACAAATAATCATCCAGCCCACAGTTCGATCGTGCAGCTCTTTGAAGAATATGCTAATGACAAGATAACCTCACAGAAATATCTAACTGCACCCGACACCACTGGGGGGGGGACACCACTGGGGGGGCACTTCATGTTTTATTGGGGGGGTTGCTATCATAAGAATATTCTAGAGTGTAAGAAACAAATGTAATTACGCTAACATGTTTAAGAACTAAAGCTTGGTATATGAGAAAAAGATAAAATCGAAGAAGCTCTGGAAAATTTGGAGCCCCCATCATGGACTCATGATATAACATGTGTCCTACCTTAAGGCACTGAAAAGACCAGAATCAAGGTGACCTCGTAGCAGTGACTTAACTCCTAGAACACAGCCTCCAAATGTCCACTCCTGCTTACAAGGACTCAGAGGAATGGCTTCTTCTGCATCTAGGGCACAGATAAACAAGATGAAGCTGGACTCTTACTGTTCCCAAAGTAAAAGCACAATCAAAGACTGCTGTCATGACAAAAGGACACTGCCATTCATTCTGGGGACACTAAAACCAGTCAGGGATAAGCAATTTGAACACCAAAAGGAATAATGGATGGCCACAGATTGAAAGCATTAAGTATATAAAAATTACGAGCATATATGATGCTAACAATCAAAACC
This sequence comes from Arvicanthis niloticus, assembly GCF_011762505.2. NCBI lineage: Eukaryota > Metazoa > Chordata > Mammalia > Rodentia > Muridae > Arvicanthis > Arvicanthis niloticus. The sequence continues at coordinate 76,258,659 of NC_047664.1, read as the reverse complement.
ACATTTCTTTGGTAACTCCCTGGGTCAACAAACCATCACTTTGGAAATAAAAGCACAGAGTCAAGAGGGTTTTATGCCACTGCTGTTCTTTCTACAACCAAATAGTTGGTGAGAAAAAAAAAATCTTTCTTGAAGAATTACAGCTTCTAAATTCAAAGGAGTAAAGGAATCATTACTTTGGGCTCTCCCAAACTGGATCTGGGCAGTAATGGTTCATTGACTGCTGCTGAAACCATAAAGTAAGACATTAAACTGAAACTTTATTTTTGATGAGTCAGGTTAATATCACCTGAGCCCAGTCATCAATTTTTAAAAATATCAAAACAAACTCAAACACGCATAAACATTGCAAGTGCAATGCAATACTTCTTTTATTCTTTAAAGGTAAATTATGCATGTAGATGTTTTGTCTGCATGTATGTCCATGTACCATTTGTGTGTCCAGTACCCAGGGAGACCAGAAGTGGGATCCGTCTGGAACTGGAGTTACAGACAGTTGTGAGCTGTTGTCTGGGAATCAAACTAGAGTTGATTGGAAGAAGAGCCAGTGCTCTTAACTGTTGAGCCATCTCTCTAGCCCCTTTAAAAATAACATGCTTGCATGATACACATCACTTGTAAATACTCAGTATATTTCCTACAAGCATGGGCATAATTCTACTAAGCTATTCTATGGCCACTTAAGCATCTGTATATTACTGTGGAGAACCAACAAGGGTCTGCTTTTCCTGCATCCAAACCAGTCGATTAGCTTGTCATGAATTTTATGGCTAGGGAAAAAGACATGAGGCTTCTGGACCCGAGAAAAGGGATTTATCGCTGTCTTTCTGGCCAGGGGCATGAACAGCATCTGTACAGGTTCTACCTTTACTCCATTTTCTGTGTCTGTAACAGTAAACCCGAGGCTGGGTAGTTCACAAAGGGAGGCTCACAATTTTTGAGGCGGAGAACTCCACAAGTAGGGTACCTCATACTGCCTCCCCTCCTAGTGGAAATCAAAACAGGGCAAACAGACATGCGCAGAACAGAGAAAACACCTGGAGGGACCTTGCTTTTGAAGAACCAGAGACTCACCAGAAAGGCAGTGAGCCTTCTTAAAGTACGCCACCGCTCAACAACTTGCTTAGAGAATCAAATGAGTTTCCCAAGGGGCAACTACGGAGGGGGGTGTGGGGTGTGTGGGGGGTGTGTGGGGGGGTGTGGGGGGTGTGGGGCACACAAACTGAGGTTACTCAGTGTAGGAAACCTACGCCTGGGCAGTAGGCAGAGTAGGTATATCCTTCCTTGTTTGGAGAAGACATTACCTCTAGGTCTAATTGAGAAACCACCTTGTTTTTTGCTCCAGGGGAATTAATGTCTCTTACTTCCAATACTGTCCACCATGTGTCTTAGGGTTTTACTGCTGACCACGGGCAACTCTTATAAAGGAAACATTTAATTGGGGCTAGCTTACAGTTCAGAGGTTTAGTCTGTTATTGTCATGGAAAAAAACTTGGCAGAGTGCAGACAGAGTGCTGGAGGCGCTGAGATTTGTACACCTGAATCTGCAGGCAGTGGGAAGAGTCAGAGACACACTTCCTCCAACAAAGCCCCACCTTACTTGAGCAAGGCCACACCCACTCCAACAAGGCCACACCCACTCCAACAAGGCCACACCCACTCCAACAAGGCCACACCCACTCCAACAAGGCCGTACCTCCAATAGTGCCATTTTTATTCAAACCACCACACCGCACAAGCATTTGCGTACATCTAGTCTGGAACAGAGGTCCTTAAGGCCCTCAATTTTTCAGGATGTGTTTAATTGTGGGGAACCCAAGGGTTACAATAGCTGGTTTCTTCATCTCTCCAGAGAGGCTTCCAGAGGAGGCTGTGTCTCCTCGGGGCTAGGTGCAGGAAGAGAATGTTCCAGCGAGGGAAAAGCATGAATGAAGAAAAGCCCAGCAGCCCTTGTGCACAGTAAAGGAGCACACACCGCAGCAGCGTGAGGAGGGAAACTGATTCCAGCTGAGGTCAGAGGGGGGCAGGTTGATCTCGAAGGAACTTCCAGACCACAAGATGTCGTTGGAACTTGATCTCAAGTCCTCACAATGGCTTAAGCGGGGGGGGGGGTGGGGGGGTGGGGGGGTGGGGGGGGTGGGGGGGTGGGGAGGGAGTAGCATGATCAGATGTGTGCTTTAAAAAGGCCACTCGGCTGCAGCTGCTCGGGGACTGGATTCTGCCCAAGGTTAATTTTTTCCACTCCGCTTCCTGTAATCAGGTTCAGGAAGATGGGGATGTGTTGAAATTCTGCCACTTGATAATTGGGACTGACTTTGATGACGAACAGACATCAGAGCCAATCTCATTGCCCCTTTCCCGGTCCCACCCCCCAGCGTTTTGGTCCAGGTGCCCACAGTTCTAATGACAGTGGAAAAGCAAGCGTGAGACAGAAAAGGCCGTCATTAGTCTCTTATACTCAGGTCAATTCACTGAAGGTCACTTCTCCAAGAGATAGGCCAGATTTTCCAATTAATTGGCTGTGTCTATCAAGTGACCTGTTTCTTTTAACTGTTCATAACATTCATATTAATTTGTCGGAGGTGGTACTATTTTTATAAGATTTTATAGAATTTCACAAAATATTAGTCGATCAATTTTAATCTTAATTTTGATCTAACATTAGTTTTCATTTAGCTTCCATTTGGTCTGGCTGTTTCTTGGGACCAACTCACTCGATGCACTCTAGATTTGTCTCTAAGTTTGGACAGTGGCTTTGAGGAATGAGTTTCATTGGTACTTTAAATTAGAACATATGTATTTCAGATGGCAGGCTTGTGAATGGCAGAGTAGGCATCGCCTTCCAATATATTTCATTCCTGTTTGTTGCCTTTTGTGTGTTTCTTAATTCGGATTTTTTTTAACCAGCTAGTTCAAATAAATATTTTCTCGTATTTTGAGCCGTTGAAAAGGGATTAGTGTCTGAAATTCGAGTTACAGGCATAATTGAGATTCCGTTTAGTCGGATTACATATCTGCTACAAAACAGCCGGGTGAGCCAGAGACAGCACAGTGGTACTGAGGCTAGATCCGGCTTTGACAGCACGTATGTATTTCTTAACAGAATTTGAAAATGGTTCATAAAACATAATTGCCATCAATTTGTTTTCCTCCTCAAATTTCTTCTCCTCTTCCTCTTCTTTCTCATCCACCTTCTCTTCTTCCTCCTCCTCCTTCTCCTCCTCTACCTTCTGCTCTTATTCCTCCTCCCCTCCTTAAACTTCTCCTCCTCCTCTTTCTCATTCACCTTCTCTTCTTCCTCCTCTTCTCTTTCCTCCTCCTCTTCTTCCTCTCTCTCTCTCTCTCTCTCTCTCTCTCTCTCTCTCTCTCTCTCTCTCTCTTACAGTGATGAGGATAGAACCCTGGACCATGTACATGCTACACATTCTTATATTCCCAGCCCCTAATTATCACAACAGTTTTTGGAATTAATTATTTATGACTTTGGTCCTTGGAGCAGAAGGTTCAACTGTCCTATGTCTTCATGAATCATTACAATGTTCCTCTCGTGATTTTACATTGTCTTCCCATCCCTAGACCCCAGACCCACTCCTTGCCTCTACAAGCACTGATTTCAGTGTATCTGCTACATGCCCTTAGAATGCATGTACCCTTTCAGCAGTGGCGGGTGCTTGCTCTTAGTTTACACACATGAAATGACATCATGAATCACTTTCTGTTTCTTGCCCTGTGTTTTAAGGATCTATCCACATTGATGTTTATTCTTGGCTCATGGCACTAGGCTCCTGGACTGCCTTACTATCTGTCACCTAGCAAAGGTCCCTAGGTTGTCTCCAACTTGCTTCTTCTCTGTCAAGTACTTTGCAAAGGCACACTCTCCATGTGCTGCCTATAGCAGGACTTAGACCATTTCTCTGGGGATGGGAGGATGGGTTGCTCTGTCGTCTGGTGCATAAACATCCAACGTCACTGATTATTCCTTCTTTCCGGAGAGACTGACTGACTTACATAATTACCAGGACCAGAGCTGGAGTAAGCTCAGGGCAGTGAGCTAAATTGTACTGAAAAGCCAGAAAACCCATAGTAATCAATAAATCAAGGTAGATAATATGTTAGTGCACCATTTGACAGCTTAAAATTAATTTTAAAATCCGCTTTAAGCAAAAATACCAATTTAAAACTTTGTTATTGTATTTACTTTTTGAAAGGGTTCACTATGTAGCTCTGGCTGTCCTGGAACTCACTATGTAGACCAGGCTAGATATGTAGACACTCAGACAGAGATCTGCTGCCTCTGCCTCCAACTTACTGAGATTAAAGTTGTTCACCACCATACCAAGCAAAAAGTAACTAAATTTTAAATGAATAGGAAAAACTTAACTGTGGGAAGCAGGAGTGTTTAGAGTTGGTGAACACACTCGTCGCTTTGATTATGGTGACGGTGAACATACACACACACACACACACACACACACACACACACACACACAACCTTACCATGTTAATTATGTGCAACGTTTTTTTATACCAGCTAAATTGCAGTAACTCTAGGAAACAAGAGGTTCGGATGGAGACAGAAGTTAACCCTATATTTGCGTGACTTCCAGACTTCCCTTCAAAAATGATCTCCTTGGTTCTCCAAGCCAGGCAGAGTCCTCAGGGTGCATCCTCTTGGCCCCCTGCCAGCAAGAATAAGCTCTGTATAAACTTACATCCTGCTGTCTCTGTGGTTCCTGGGACTCAGCATGATCTATTCCATCATCAAAACTGCTCCAAAGAGCCAACTCAATAGAACCTCTGCCTCCCCATGTGGCCCCTCATTCCTGTCTCTAGTCCTTGGGAAATTTCATTCCCAGGGCCCTGCTGAGAGGGTATTTGTGAAATACTCAATGCCCCACCCCCCATTTAACTGAATTTGGTAGTGACCACTTTCCTCTCTCCTGATGCCTTTTAGAAACATTCTGGTATATACATATGGTTTGATGTGATGGGCATGCTATTCACATTAAGCTATATGCAATCATGCCTAAAGCTCCTGGCATTTTATCCGGAACTCAAAAGACCATCAAACATTCGAATCTGGAACTCCATATGCCACACCTTTTGAAAACTGCTACCACATTTTTTCCTGTGAACTGTCTCGTTCTTTTCCCTATGATATGTCCTCCACTCATCCTCTAACTTCCATGTTCTCCCAGACCTAAAGCTGAGGTCCCTTCTTCATCTCCACGTTCTCCCGTCCTCACACTTGAGTTTGTGTGGTTGCTGTTTCTTTAGCCCAGACCCCCCTGCTCTTCCATTCACCCTCATCTTTGCAAGTCTGGCTCCTGTATGTTACTCAGATAGCATCTTAAATATTGCCTCCTCACAGAGGGCTTCTGGAATATCTAACTGAAATAGCTGCCTGAACCCCCTTTAGTATTCCACACCATGACAGCTCTCTGTATAGCACTTAGAATTTTATGTTTATTGGGTCATTTCTTTCTTCTCTTCTTCTCTATTCAGAGAGGCCATAAAACCCATGACAGTATAGATTCACTCTGTCTTGTTAAATACACACGCACGCGCACACACACACACACACACACACACACACACAAATACCACAGATAGCTATTACAGGCATGCTACTTAGATTAAGCCGTATGCTACCATACCTAAGGCTACTGTTATTTTTTTTTTAAACCAGGAATGCAAGGTCAAGAGAACAACAAGCATTCTAATTTGGAATTCCATATGCTGGACCCTAAAGCAGTACTGCCCAATAGAAATATAATGTAAGTCACATATTTAATATTAAATTTGCTAGCAGCCATTTTTTTCCAGAAAGTTAAAAGAAACAGGTGAAATTAGTTTTTTAATATATTTTGTTTAACCCAATATACACAAAGTGTTATTTTGACATGTATCCGATATTAAAATTATTGATGAGATATTTTACATTTTCTTTCTTCATCGCTTTTTACTGTCTGAATTCTGATGTGCATCTTAAATTCATAGACTGTCTTGAAGCCAAGCTCAGTGACCACACATGACCAGTGGCACCACATCCCTGTCCACAGACTTGGAGAGTGGAGCTTGGGCTGGATCAGCCTTCAAGCTTGTGTGACTCAGCACAGAGGGAATCTGGCGTTTCTTTTTCATGGCAGAATGAGAGCTACTTGAGCCACTTGAGTATTTAAAACGGTTTCCATGGGTGAAATGAAAGTTGTTGAAGAAATCCAGCTTGTGAATACGTGGCAGAGAATATGCACAGCATGCACAGAACATAAACGTTAGGAGGACAGTAGTCTTAGGGATAGTACAGGAAGTGGAATCAATAAACAACCCCAGGTCCAAGCAAGGCTTTTACAGGATGTCATGGTTATGTTGGAAGTTTGATCCCCACTGTGGCGATGTTAAGAAGTGGTGGGACAAAATAGAGAGGATGTCTAATGGGAGGTTGTTTGGTCATTAGAGGCATGTCCTCAAAAAGGATTCATGTAGTCCTCATGAGACCCAGGTAGTCTTTCTTTCTCTCTCTCTCTCTGGTGCTTGTGATTTTCTCTTCTTCTTCTTCTTCTTCTTCTTCTTCTTCTTCTTCTTCTTCTTCTTCTTCTTCTTCTTCTTCTTCTTCTTCTTCTTCTTCTTCTTCTTCTTCTTCTTCCTCTTCCTCTTCCTCTTCCTCTTCCTCTTCCTCTTCTTCTCCTCTTCCTTCCCTCCTCCTCCCCCTCTTCTTCCTCTTACTTCTCCTCCTCCCTCTCCTCCCCATCCTTCTCCCCCTCTTCTTTCCCCCCTCCTTCTTGTTTGTTTGTTTATTGAGACAGGGTTTCTCTATGTAGTTCTTGCTGTCCCGGATCTTGTCTTGTAGACCAGGCTATCCCCAAACTCAGATATCTGCCTGCCTCTGTCTCTTGGGTGCTATGATTAAAGGCACTTGCCACCACCACCCACATTCTCTCTGGCTTCTTGTCTCACCACTTGACTTATAGTCCTGTCATTATGCCATCTGGAGTGATTTGATGCAACTTAAAAGGCCTTCTTTAAGATGGCACCATGGGATTTAGACTGCCGTCTTCCAAAATGGTGAAGTAAGTACACCTCTACAAAAAATTATATCCCCAACCCCCTCGTACTTCTTTATGACAACAAAATGATACAGAGGATTTATAGCTGTTTTACATCCTCTCTAAGGTTAACTGAATCCTTCCTCTGAGATGTGACTTTTTCTGACTGACAGGCCAGTGGTCATCTATACACACAGACCACCCAATGGACACCTGATCTAATGGACGGAATGAACTCTTTGGTGTTTCCTTGTTAGTGGCTACTTTTAAGATCAATTCTTAAATGTACAGTAGACCCTGTCTTCTGAGGCTGACTTCTTGGTAGTACCAAGACTGGGAGAGTTGCTGACTCTCACCATTCCAAACTCTCAGCTGTGATGATCTAGCACATCAAACTTGGGGGTTTTCAATGACCAGTGTGCCCCAGTGATTTCCCAGTACTGCCATCCCTTGGTAAACTTCTCAGCCTTTCATGTCCACTGTACTTTCTGTGAAGAGCTTCTGTGTTATAGTTATTATTATGTATATATGCATATCATATAGTAATTATATTCACATGTGTCACTCGGTCGACTCTTAACTCCTGCAAGTTATTTGGAGGTATTTTCATCTTTGTGTAACTAGCACACGCAAATCAATGCTTTGCTCTCAACATGCTTTTAGCAATAATTTCCTGGATGAATGAACTAATGAACCACAAAATATATGCCATTTAGTGCCAAGGATACTTGATGTGGAATGCTGCTATGTGGTGCGCCCTGCCTCGGTGCCTTGTAATCGAAGTAAGGCAATCAGCAGACGTGGAGAAGCGGAGATGGCCTGAGGTGACAGAGAGCCACGGGAGTTGGTGGCTGTTTTCTTAATTTTTTGGTTAATGAGACTGTGGGTTTATTTTATTCTGTTGTCCCTTTGTTTTGTAATCTGTCATCCCACCTCATTTAGCTAATTCGGTCTTTTCCATCTTTGGGTTGACTAACTGTGGAACTCGGCTATGATTGCTTTTATTAGTTTGGTAATGACTTTGCTGAATTTAGGAGTCATTAATTGCTTGTTAATGCTTGCAAGTTTGACAAACAAATGCAAAATATTTCCCTTCACTCAAAATGTGATCTAAAAATTAATTATATTACTTTTCTTTGCCTTGGGGAATGCATAATTTTTTTTAAAAAAAACAAAACAAAAGGTATGCCTTAGTTTATATTAAGTGATTTTTTTTTTTACAACCTTTCTATGCAAGCTAAAGAAGGGCACTCACTCTTTGCATCGGGGTAACTACATATGTAGTTTGGATTAACTTTTTTTTTTTTTGAAAGTGCTGGCTGCCAAGAGCATGTTGATGTGTGTGTTCTAATGCCTAGTCCAGGTCTGGCAGTGTCCAGGCCTTTTAGCTTTTAACTCTCTGCCGAGGTTCAGCTTTAAAGCTACGTAGACAATTTTATCAGTATGTTTTTACTTTGAAACATATTTTATGTGTTTGTGTACATGTCTGTGTATGGATATGTATGCCATGTGTTTACAGTCAAAAATGGGCCAAGGGAACAGGCAGTTAAGAGCCATTAAGATGTGGGTGCTACAAGCAGCAATTGAGGTTAACCTTTGGGCCACCTTTCTAACCCAAAGTCAGACACTTTGGGAATTTTGTGACACACCTGTGCTTTTACAAAAGTACGCATCTCATTCCCCTCCTCTCTTCTTTCAGCTTAACACTAATGTCTACACAATTCTGAAGGAAGTGCTTCATGCATTCATGTTACTTCAGTGGGCCACTCTGACTCAAGAAGGACCTAGGACTGTAAAGGGAAATACATAGACGCAGAAAGTAGACAACTGAGCTTATTAGGAGGTGACTAGTCGTAAAGCTGCTGATGTGTCATCAGGAGCCTTGTGGTGAAGGATGTCTTCAAATCATGATGCTGAGCGGTTCTTGTGGGTGAAGAGCATGTGACTTTTCGAAAGAGGCAGCTCAGAAAATTCCATGAAATTGCTCTAATGTTTAAAGCCAAGAACCCACAAAGCATAAAACACACAGAGAGGAAGATAAATGATTAGCAAACTGCAAATCTTCATGTTTATTCAATGAGACAAAGATGTGAATGACAATTTACTTGGCAGGTTCACTATGTTGGTTGGAATTTAAAATAAGGATCTGCTGGATCTGGTTTTTTTCTTCAAGAGGATGGGCTTTTATAGATCTTAGAGCCACATCCTTTACAGTGATATGATCACAGACTTTTAACACAGGGGTGAACCTTGGGTGTTCGATGGTCATCAGTCTGGGATCTCATGATGGGAACTCATCTGGGGATTCCATCAATGTTTGATTCAAATTTTATATTTCAAATATTTGCAAACACGAAAAAAATCCCAAGGCTTTTCAGACTTATACATGTGCATATATCCTGATGTGTACTGGGTCACACTTAATACACTGTAGACAAGCAATACATTGTATGAGAGATTCAATTTGTACAGACATGGAGATGTAGCACTTGGCATGTCTGTGAATGCACTGGGACGTCTGTGGGAGACATGCTGTTGGTTAAAAGGCTTTGAACTGGTCTTCATAAACTAAATGACAAAGATCAACAACTGTCATTAACTTACACACAGGGGCATCTACACAAGCATCAGACAGGGCTTAGCTGCTAGTGAGAACTTGTGGTCAAGATACAGTTGTCAGGCCTGCAGAGGGAGAGCATTCCCACTTACTGAATGTTTACTATGCACTGGAAACAATCCTAACTAAATATTGGCTATTTACTTATTTAATAATGTTGTCACACTCATGGTGCTTTTAAGAGGATTACAAGAAACAGCACATGAATTACCCAGTATAGCACTTGGCACCCAGGAAGCATTCGGTCTGTAGTTGTCAATTCTTACATATATTTCTGTGAGGGGTACTATTTACTTACATTATATTATCTTTATGTCACTTAAAAAAAAACTTTACTATGATATGTTTTTACTTTAATTTCCATTCCATCCTAGGGGATCATAGGGGATCATCCATAATCAAAAATATCCAGAGGGTTCATTAGCATTTTAAAGAGCCTCCCTCACAATTCAAACTCCCGTCTTCATGTCTGATAAACACCAGAGTTATCCCAGTTAGTGTCATGGGTGTAGAAATGCCAACTCATTGGAGAAAGAACAGCATTTGAAAGGTGATAAGTTGACTGCAACTGTTGACCTGGAACATGTGGCAAATAAAAACCTAGTCAAGCCATAGCTTACATCCTTCAAATGACAACCATACTTGGGATTCTAGTTCCTCCTGGATGTAAGACATTAATAGAAGATTATGTCACCCACCTAAGAAGATAACTGCCTGAATTCTGCTGCCAAATTGTGGCTGCATCTGCCTGAAGTGGGACTTCCATGGAAGCTGTTTGCAAAGTATTGACAAAGGTAGACAGATGGCATTCCACCCATCTTCCATCAGATAAGCCCGGATGACACTTTAATAATTTCTTGTAGAGCTTGGTCATTGCAATATATGGCCATGATGACATAGAATCCTTTGGAGATTGTCACTGTCTAACTAAAAGAACTTAGTAATTTTCAAGATTTCAAAAGAATGACATTGAGGTACAACAATGTTGCTAACATTGCTTTGGACCAAATTGCTAACAAATTAGTGGGGCTGTGTGGCTCAATATCAACTATTCTGCTGACTCTCAGAATATTTTGGGGGGGAATAACCCACATGTGATGATCATATCACTGCATGGATCATGTGAGCAGTGCTGTGAGCTCTGGGTTCTTCTTGTTTGACTTCTGCATTATGATAAGGCAGCATGTGGTGGTTAGATATTGTTAATGATTCAAACAAAGTGCCATGGTGATCTCCCCAGATTCTGAGTTTGTCCAATTGAACAATGTCCAGAGATACTGAAGAGAATGGAAACACGGGGCTGTTGGCAGTTGGCAATCTAAATGAACTAAAAATGTGATTTGCATTCTGAGGCTAATACTAGATGATATAGATCAGTCATAGCTTTAGATAATAATTTTTATCATCAATAAACCCTCATTGTTCTTGTGATTAATTTTATTAATGAGCTATTATATAAAAATGTCTATTAGTACAATAATTTTAAACTTATGTATTGATGCACAGCATACATTTTTATTTAACAAGAAGGATCTGTCACTTAAAACATTTTGAAAAACATGGAGCTGGATCATTCTGGAAAAAGGAAAAGCAGTGTGTGCTCTGGTTCCCAGCTTCTGTGGTCATATCAGCGGTGTGAGCTTGATAAATTATTTAACACTTATGAGCTTTGATTTAATAACATGCCAAATGGATAGTACTATAAAATCAGAGACCTCCCTGTATGCATTAAATACGCCCACATCTGTGAAGTATCTAGCACAATGTCCCCCATGCTTCAACAAACAGGAGGCTCAGTTGTTAGTACTCTTATTGATATCATCACTAATATTCAGGCCCATGCTCTGCCTTCAGGAAAAGTGCTCCCTCTGCTCCTGAACTGTGCTCACAAAGATTCCTTGGATGCTTCCAGTGACAGGGAAATCACTACTTCCTACCCCGTTGAGTCTATATATCTATTACGAGTTACTTTCATGTTACTGTAACCACAAAGACAGAATTTATTGTGGCTCATAGTGTTGGAAATATCAATCCTTCATAGTTCAAAAGGCATCCTTATGGGAAAGCAAGGAGGCAACTTCTCACATCTTGGCAGAACAGGAATCAGAGAGGGTGAGACAGATCTAGAAGGAGATGCCACCCCAGTAACCCACTTCTGCCAGCTAGTCCTGAAGGTTCCATACCTCCAAAAGTGGTACCACTGACTGGGAACCAAATATTTAAACATTCAAGTCTATGGGGTGGATATTTTTCATTTAAGCAACAGTATTGTGTCCTCATACACTCCTGGCTTCATAACGCCAATGGATCTAGTTCAACTTCCAAAGTTCCTGGAGTCTTAATGCTCCCCAAACTGAAAATCAGGTTCAAAGTTTCTTCTAATATCAAAGGCAGCTTGGCTTGTGAGCCTCTGTAAAATAGAAAAGGAAGTTATATATTTCAAATATACAATGGCACAGCGTAAGCATTCACATTCTAAGATGGGTGGAGGGATGGGGCACAGCAATGAAAAGACTGTACTTAATCCCAGCAGAGCAAAGAACAAACCTTGCAGCTGCATATTTAGCATCCAGGGCTTGCACGGCAACCCTTTGAGCTCCAATGGACTTGGTTAGCCTCATTCCTATGGCCCTGCTCTCTACAGGACAGATGGGCTCTCTCTTGGGCTTATTCTATTCAGTGTGTGCAGCTCTGTTTGGGAGACATCTCACATCCTTGACATCTCCAACATTTTAAGGTTCCCAGAGATATGTAGACTTTTCCCTCTCAACTTCATACAATGGCTTTTCTGCAAGGCATCTGTTACATATTGCCTGACCTATTAACTTTTTCTCCTGGAGCTTCAGTAATGCTCAAATATCTAGGATATATATATATATATATATATATATATATATATATATATATACCAGAATCTGGTCTTCTGAACTGCCACTAGAATTGCCTATTGAAGTTAGCTTACGGAATTCTAGGGCTTTCCACACTTCTTCTGCAAACTTGTTCTGAAGACCTGTGAGCCACAGGGTCAAGTGAATCATAGCCACCACCTCAGTTCTTGGCATCAGTTTTCTGTATTAGTTACTTTCATGTTACTTAGGCCAAAATACATGTCAAAGCAACTTCAGAAAAGAAGGATTTATTGTGGCTCACAGTCTCGGAGGATGTGAACTCACCATGGTGGAGAAACAATGGTGTGTGTGTGTGTGCAAATACCTCACATCATACTGAGTCAGGAAGCAGAGAGCCCTGGGTAGAAGCAAAAATATAATTCACCTTCATAACTGGTTCCCTGTGACACACTTTTGTATAGAACATAGTCACACAGGTCTCTGTCTCTACAAACAGCACTGCGACTTGGAGTTCACATGTTCAAACACAGGAGCTTGTGGGGAGCATTTTTTCATCCAAATGACAAGGGTATCAATCCTGGAGAAGATCTGCATCTGCCCGCAGCCCAGCAGCCTATGCTTAGTTGCCCACAAAGCATATCTCTAGCTTTAAAAATGACATTGGCTTCTGCTGTCGGATCACACCAAGTAAGTTACATCGCATTTGCTTGGAACATAAACCAGTTTCCAACTCAACTAAGTTGACTGATTGTTCACTGATGAGCAGAGAACTCAGAAAATGCAGCCTCTAAGCCAGGTACTGAGTAGCTCTCTAGGAAGTCAGGAGTTTGCTTTGTCATTATAGAAACTATCTCTGGGAACCTTGAATAAATGCAAATTGTCCAGGGATAATTAACATTCCATTGACTGCTGTTGTCTGCTGGCCTGTTGTGGGCTCTGCACACACCATTCCCACCCTTCCCATTTTATAACTGAAGAACTGAGGCCCAGCAGGTGCTTTCCCTTGCAAAAAACTTTTAATGGCAAAGTGAGGTTTGCAACCCAGACTGGTGAACCCAGAGCTTGTGTTCTTATCTCAACTGTGTGAGTCACTTGAGTCTTAGTCACATTTCCTGGTAGCTAATTTCAGCCTAAAAGAGTAGATGCTATCCCTGAGTTGGTTGTTACTTTACAGATATACTGAATAATAACATTTTACTCCCTAAATTTGGCCATCTTGAAGTTTTAAATGATATTTTTTCTATTTTGAAATATGGCGAAGGAATATAAAAATGTTGCATCCTCTGAGGTTCAGAACCCAAATTTACATTTGGAATGTGACCTATAGAGAGAGAATTTTTATAATTCCTGAACAGGTACCCATGAAAGAATTTGCTAACACTATGTGTTGATTGGTTCCTTAAACATATACAGTGCTGTCTGCTGACATATCTGCCTCCCCGAACACCAGACAGACCTTTGCCTTCACACGCTAAATGGGAAAACTAAAGGTTACATACTCCAGATATCTAAAACTTTCCAATAATTCTTATTTTCAGAATGAAGCAGCAACATGTGGTGGTGTAGAGTACAGGCTCGGAAACCCGAGTCACACTTCAGTCCTGGTCTTCAAGTCTCATCTCTGGGCTTTGGTTTCCTCATGTTAAGTGCTCAAAGATATTGTCTCTTCTTCCTTTCACTGCTGAAAGATGGCAGAACTCCCGAAGCAGCGATCCAGGTCTCCTCAGATTAAATCTCGGCATATATGCAAATTAGCTTTGTTCCGTGTTGGAGGAAGGAGGAAAACACTGAGCATGGTTAATTAGTATCCGAAGAAGCTGATTAGGAATCACAGTCCAGGGGAGGCCAGATTATCAATAAAGTACATGCAAGGTACATGCAAGGCTGCTGCTTCATTAAGAGCAGTGACTATTTTCCCAAAAAATCTGGATTCACTTCCTGCATGGTGGTTCACAAACATCAGTATTTCCAGTCCAGGGAAATCTCACGCCTTCTTCAGGCTTCAGCAGACACTGCATGCAGGTAGCACGCAAACATACAATAAAAAGTAAGTTAAAGTAGTTTTCTTTAAAAGCACACAATAGAATGTCTAATAACTGGTGTTGGGGATAGCATGCAATGTGTTACCTTAGTGACATTGGTGTTGAACACCATCATCTAGGAGGGCACAACAGACCCCATTGTCCCTGCTGGAAGGAGAACCTGGTACCTTCAGAGCTGAAACTCTACTCTGAGTGGTTTGATCCTGTGCTGGTTTCTTGGTTCACAAAGAGTTCTGTCCCCGTGACTTGTTGGGAACACTGGTTACTTGGCCAGTCAGAACGCTGGGTAAAGCCTTCCAGTGAGTTTCGTAGTGATGATAGATGAGAAGGCTTAGGGACCAAGAGTGGGCTTTTCCAAACCTACAAGAACAGACTGTATGGCTGGTTTTATGCCTACCTGATAATAAATGTTTATACTTGAAGAGGCTGGTCTAGGAATGCTTTCTTTGTACCACTCCTCCCTACTAGGTGTTAGGTGGTATTTTGGAGGAGTCCGGAGATGAGGGATTCATGGCTTTTATCCACTCCATTTGCCAGAGATGACTCATGCTTACAAGAATAACCATTGACTGTAGAATGACCAAATTGGTTTAGGTCAGTTCTCAGCAACGAGCAGGCTTTGCGACCAGCTGCACACCACTTGACACGGTGTCCTCCCTCTTCTTAGAATCCCATCATTCCTGCCAGAAAATGAGATAGGTGTTCAACTATGTCATGTGTTTCTTCAACAAATATTTACTTAGTGTCTATTATGTACAAGGTACAGGCTTGGGAGTTGTCTAGCAGTGTTATATCCACCGCTACCCATTCCTGACATGTACAGCTTACTTTTCAGAGACAACAAACGAGAGAAATGACTGGTGTCTTTCTTGACCTGCTAGTCTTGCCTTAGTTTTAGAAAGCAAGATGGGAGCCATTTTGGAGAAGCTACTTTCTTATGAGCATTAGAGGGAGGGAGTTAGGGTGCTTCAGAGCCACTGTTGAGTGCACATGTGTAGAAAACAAACAAGCAAGAAACAAAGGCAGACAAAAGCAATCGAGTGGCGAATTTCATGATTCCATAGGAATGTCATGTTTGCGGTGAGCAATACTGTTGAGTGAGGACCACAGTTGCCTGTGGCTTTTGGGGTTTCTGTTTGTTTGTATTGTTGTTATTATTACTTTTGCAAAAATAAATTCTGAGAGAGAAAAAAAATTCAAATTCAGTATTCTTTCTGATACTCAGATAGGTATTACCTGCCCAACAGTCTGATGTGAGTGGTTCTTGGTGGGTTTTTTTTTTTATCTATGACTTTTCAGTTTCTGCTTTCCTTGCCTCCCTCTGCAGCCTGCCAAGCTGGTCTCCCTCTGCTTTCTGGGTAAATAAACCTTTTTTTTTCCCTCCCAGGCATAGTCTGTTTCTTCACTTCATTGTTATATGATGCTCAGCCCATCTCCCGCTTGGCTAAGATTATACCTTGGTCTTATTTTATAATCCCATCTCCTTTCCCCTCTAGTAATTACATCCACCTTCATCTAATAATAAAACCTTAAAAGTCAGGTAGGCCTTAAATGTATGCACTAAGAAAAAGGTCATTTTGGTGTTAATCAAAGAACAGTTGACGCTTGCATTAGAAAATATATGACCTAAATTTTTGAATTTAGGAAACATTAATTATGACTATGACTGTGCTCCTCACAAAAGCATTGTACAGTTAGTGGTGAAAGTATTGTATGAATAAAGCAAAGACCTAGTGAGAAGCATTGTGTCAAATGATGAACCCCTGAATCACTTAGAAAAGGAGCATTTGTGTTTATTTTACTTACAAATTGGGGAATAATACATGCATTTTTAAAAGCTTGTCACATCAATATAATATACAAAAGCAAAAATATAAACAGCATTTTTGTATGGTACAATCGTTTTGGGATCACCAGTGTCTCATGTGACAATTATCAGTTATCCTAGGTATGGATAAAACAAAACAAACAAAAAACCTTCACCAATGCTAGTTGTTGCCTTCCATAGCAAATATTGATCCAGCTGCCACATATTTGTGGGATAGGCTCTTGGAGGGAAAGAGAGCTAGCTAGAGATAAAAGAAAGGAAGGGAAAAGAAAGATATAAAAGATAGACAAGATAGACAGACACGGCTGATAGACAGACAGATGATAGACAGATGACAGACAGACAGACAGACAGACAGACAGACATAAAGAATAAGACTAGCTTTGTATTCTCAATATCATTCAGTCTAGTCACAAAGGAAAACCAAGTGCATAGAGAATATTCTCAAGGGAAAAATAGTTCTGAGAGGAGGATGTAGTTGGAACCACCAGAGAGGTGTGCATGCATAGGTACATACCTGTCCTGAAGATGGGTGATTAGCAGCCTAGGATGCTGTTCACTCGATGGTAGTGTCTAGACCACTCTAATTACCGCAGATAGCTTTTGCCTCTTGCCTCCTTGTTTGCACTCTACCTCTATTCCTTCTTTTTCAAATAATTTATGTAAAAGGTAACAGATTGCAATCGTTCAGAAATATACAACGATGCATCAGCAGATCTGGAGGTCATGTGTGTGCCACAGAAAGTGAGCATCCCTTGATGGCTGTCACTGGTGTGAGTTCCCATTATTCTTCCAGTGGTCATCATGGGCTGGTTTGGAGTTAAATCTTTTCCTCCAGAATGAAGGGGGTTTGCTGCTCCAGAGTATGCAACACACACACACACACACACACACACATTCTTTTTCATCAGTTGCTTTGTCAGCCAGTAGATTAAGCTTTAGATGAGTCAATATGTTAGAAGGAGGGGTAACTTTGAAAAAATATTTATACCAGTTCAATGGTGAGAACTAACTCCCTGTGGTTCTGACATAACACCAAACAAACCTACCACTCCTGGCTTGGTGAAGACCCTACCTAGTAGACAGTTGTCATGGACCCGTCTCCCACTACCTGCGATTTACTATAACACTCAACAATACTCAGGGTCAGTAGGCTAAACACTATAGCTACAGCTAAGCCAGACTTCCAAGTATAGGTTAAGTTGGTGTGCCTTGGCTCTTTCATTCCACACACAGCTCTTTTGTCTAGAAATTCTACATCCTTAGAGCAACTACCATGAACCAGTTCCTTGCATATTACCCATTGACAGATCCACACAGAGATTGGCACGTCTTTGTGTGTTTTTAAATTCTTATGTATTAATTTTCTGAGGGTGAGCTTTTATGTGTAGAATTCAGAGAACAACTTCTGGGAGTCAGTTCTTTCACTCCACCTCATTTCTGAGGCATGGTCTCTTGCTGTTTCTCCCTCTAAGGTGCAGAGACAAACTTCTGGGTGACTTTTGGGTCTCTCCGAGTACTCTGTTTTTGGTTTTTGTTGTTTGTTTGTTTGTTTAAATGTAGGTTCTGGGGGTAGAGCAGAGATTGTTGGTCTTTCATTGTTGGTATTTTTACTTGTTGAGCCACCTCCCCTGCCCTATGTTTTTGTATTTATACCTTCTTGTATACCTTACTTTAAAAAATTATCTTAAGTATTAGCAAAGTATGGTGGTGGCACATGCCATTGGTTGCAGAACTGGGAAGGGAGAGGTAAGTGAGTTGAAGGCCAGCCTGGTCAACATATGAAGTTATAGGCAGGTTTCACAGTGACCCTGTTTCAAAAAAAACAAAACAACAATAGAACACCACCAAGTAAATAAGCCTTATGTTGAAAATTATCCTATTTCAGTTAATTCTTTCTCTTTTTCTCATTTCTCTTTCTGTCTTTGTTTTTCTCCCAGACAGGTTTTCACATATCCTAAACTGGCTTTGAATTCCTTTAAAATTATAATCCTCTTGCCTTCAGGACTGCTGGAGTTGCAGACATGCATTGCCATGGTTGCTGTGGTCCTGGTGATTGAACTCAGAGCCTGAGCATGCTAGACAAACCTGCTAACATCTCAGAGACCTACCTGCTTCTGCCTCCGGACTGCTGGGATTAAAGGTATGCACTATCCCCGAACTACTGCTGTGTGACATTCTGATACTCAGATTTGCATCATTTCTTTATGGTCATCTGGGTCCTTCCAGAATTTACAAGTATAGTCTTTATTTTTCTGCATTTCTACTAATGTATAGTTAACGTATTATACAGAGATCTGGTGTTCAGTGTCATGACTTTGGATACTTTGGACACACATGAAAACAGCACCCTGAAGGAAGCACAGCAGATTTCAATCTTCCTAGAAGTCTCTTGGTCCTTTGTTGTCAGCCTCCTGGCTCATTCCAGCCACCGTCAGGAATTGATTTTGTCCGTTTTGAGATTTAAGAGAGCATTTATAAAGTATCCGGTCTCTTGTGCCGTGTTTCTACCTCTCGAGCATGTTTCTGAGATTTGTTCATTTAGGGGCTGGAGAGATAGCTCAGAGAGAGGTAAGGAGCGATTGCTTCTCTCACAAAGGATGTGAGTTTGGTTCCCTGCACCTACATCACATAGCTCCCAACTGCATGTAATCCGGTTCCCAGGCATCTAAAACCCTCTTCTGGTCTCCACTGGTACCCATAAAAGTATGCAGCCCCCTCCTATGTGTGCATTAAAAAATAAAATAAATCCTTTTTAAAAACGTGCACAGTGTTTTGGAAAGAGAGATTTGTTTGTGTTGACATTTGCATGTTTCTTCTTATCTAGGGGTGAACAGGGACAGCAGGGTCAAAGCCTGGCCTCGAACTCTCTACAAAGCTGAAGGGTGCTCCTCCTGCTTCTACATCTCAAATTTTGTGATTACAGGTGAGCGAGCACTACCACACCTGGCTCAGCACTGGCTTTCTTAAAACTAAATTCATATTACATTTCTTGTGACTTGCTTTTAAAAATAACGATGACAAAATATAAAACTTTCACACTTGCTTTAAAATCTGAATACCGTAGGAATATTTATAGCATCTAGGAGAACCCTCGTACCTTAGAGCCAGCACCAGGAAGAATAGTTCAGCTGCAAAGGATAGAAAGTATTGATGGGACTTTCCATTGGTATCTTCTTATAGGACTGAGAGGTCCATTGTTGGACAGGCCCTGAAGTTCCCAGGCACTGTTCCTGTGCCTCTAGGCTGTCTTCTGTATCAGCTTGAGTTAAATGCACAATTTGGTTGGAATTTGGTGCTCTCTGTGTTGCAAAAGAATATCCTCAGTGTTGCACAAAGCAACACACAAAGCAAAAGTAACCCGGCAAGGCAGTTTCTGTTTATGAAAAGGATGCGTCTCCACCAGCCAAACCAGTTGAGCAAGCACACTGATGTGGGCAGAAAGTTCAGTTGGTTTTTAAACTAAGCCAAGAGTTTCTTGTCCCATCCCATCTGTAGGAGCTTGGCCTCACAATCTGATTCGATTCCCTAATTCAGAATTAGTGCAAAGGGGAAGGGCAAGGTAGAGAGAGTCCAATCACAGGAGTGTTCAGGGACTGGGCAAACAGGCACACATACACAAAGATTTCACAAGATGGAGGAGGTATACGAACAGTTGGCCCTTGGCAGGGTAGCCTCCTTGGATAAAGAAAAACCTGTTTTTCACAATTGTCATTCTATGTTTCTTATTTCGGTGTCCGATGCAGCAGGAGTGAAAGAGGACTCTCTGAAGCATCCTTCCATCTCATCCGGTCATGCAAGATTCCGCACCCTTGCCTGAACTAACAATGGTGAACTGGGTCAATAATGATGACAGTCCTGTTTGGAAGGAAATGGAGGGGACGGATGAGAGGAACAAAGCAGGCACCCACTGTAGTGCTGTGCGGCTACAGGCTGCTGAGTCTTATGCAGTAATTGTGTGCAGCCATAGGGCTTAGGTGTCTCATGAGGTGTCTCACAGGTCTTCAGAGGTCCTCGCACTGTGCAAGGTTAGCTAACACACTGGAAAACACTTCTTTTAAATCTGTTGTCACACCACATGGGAGGAATCCCATGTCCTGGATTGTTGAAAAGAGAACATAACTGTCGAACTAGTCTTAGAAGAATCTGACAAATTTTAATTTAGAAATGTATATTAAAATGTTAGTCGAATGCTAAAAACCAATGTTTGGAACCTGGAAGCAAAGGAAAAGATAGAGCAAAAGCCACTTTAAACTGTTTTAAAATGCTGTGCTGTCCTAATCTGAAAACAAGAGAATCACTTTAAATGGCTTCTAACCAAACAGAATTGAACTTGGACAATTGAAGTCTGTATTTATACCACAACCAAGTTCTATATCCCCAAATTATTTTGAGGTGGGGCTCCTCAGAAAAAATTAATGTATGTTTACAAAACATGTCTGTAAGGAAAGATACCTAAACGCTGTTGCTGTCTCTGAGCTGGGTTAGCAATAATTATCAGTCCCCTCCTTTTTTTATTCTTCACAGTTTCTAAAATGAAAATTATGGATTACTTTTTCCTCAGTCAAAATAAGATATTCTATTACAAAACACACAGTGCTTGTCCAGCCACCCTGTGTAAACAGCAGACTTATAACTAGTGCAGAATACCCATTTTCATTCCACGACTGCAAAGTTATGGGTTTGTTAGCCAGCCCCAAGCTCTATGGTATGATAGTCTATCCAAACGCAATACCAGGTTGATGGGTTACGTTAGAGACATCTACTCCAGGTGCTTTCCAACAACTGAAAAAAATCCTGCTAGATTCCCTTTCCTGGCTAACTGTCTCTTTTTCAAGAGGTACAAATACAAAGGTGTTCCCTGTGGTAACTGTGTTATATTTTGTGAGGACCTAGCGCTCCAAGTACCAAGCTCCATTCGCTCACCTGACTCTGCAAACATATCCAGGGGTTGACCTGAGGAACAGTCCTATTGGGTTCAGCTTGTGTGGGGTAATTATGAGATAACCAACAGTCCTGTTAGAAAAGACTTCACGGGAAAATCTAAATTTCTAGATATCTTCAAGAAAACTAAACCTGGGGCCTGGGGGTGTGTGTGTGTCTCAATCAGTAAAGGGCTTGCTGTGTAAGTGTGAGGATCACAGTTAAGTCCCTGGCACCCATGTGAAAGGATGACCATGGTGATAGGAGTTTGTAATTCCTGCACTGGGAAGGCAGACACAGGAAGGTCTTACCTGATTGGTAAACCCCAGGTCCTTGGGAGAAATAAATAAACAAGGTGGGTCATGTGGCTCCCTAAGGGGGGGGAGGGGGAACCTGAGAATGAGCTCTGTCTTCAAAATGTATGCATTCACACATGTACATATACTGTGCATATACCTGAATACACACACACACACACACACACACACACACGCTTGTGTGCACACTCAAAACTGGAATATTCTCTAAGAAGTCATCAGCTGTGTCTGTGTTAGTCCTTGGTGCCTCCTCTTGTACCACTTTTAGCAGATCATATTCCCCTTTACCTCAGTCTCCACCTTTCCCTATCGCCATGTAGTCAGGCAGCTTAACTCATCTGAATTGTCCGTAGAGGCAGTTATCCACCCAGAAATAAATGGATGGACACATTAGAGCACATGTTGGAATATTACTCAGCTATGAAAAGGGAGTGAAGTGCTAAAATATCATGAACCTCGGATGTACTGTGCTAAGTGAAAAAGAGCTAGAGACATAAAAACCCCCACGGTTCGTGTACAATTCCTCTTATGTAAAATATCCAGAAATAGCAAATCCACCAACATAAAAAATATATTGATGCTGCAAGGAGCGTAGGCTACTGGACACAGGAATAACTAAGTGTTGGATGGCTACAGGAGGGTGGTGATGAAAATGTAGACCTGGTGGTTTCATGGCATCCTGAACACAGACCTGTCATGAAATCATTCACTCTAAGATGCTTAATTTTATGTTGTGAATTCCACCTCCGTTAAAAAAAAAAAAAAGTCCTGAAATTCTGTGAGTGTGACTAGAGTACTGGAGCCACGTGAAAGTCCTCAGAGAAAATGGGAAATGTTGGGGCTGTATGAATCAAGGACACCACAGCTCCCAGAACAGGGTCACGAGTATTCAGTGCAGGGGTCATCTGCATGAGTCAAGGTCCTGACAACTGCGTTCTCACTGGGACAGCATGGCTAATGTCCTCAGGCAGTGAGTGAAGGCAAGGAGTCTCTCCATCTACAGCAGTCATGTGCATTAGATAAACTTAAAAATAACCCACCATATTTTATGGCTGCCTGTCTATATATGCAGGGAAAACACTGTGCTGTATTCAAGACATCAAAGAGATATCATCAAACGTGTGCAAATGACCCTAGGTTTATAAATTTTTGTGAAGGCTATTCATGGTGTCTGCAGAGTAGGCATTTATTGTTGGTGACAACCCCTCCGGGCGGATGCCATGGTCTTGACACTTAACCATGCTTGTTACTGCTTTCTTATGTCCAAAACTTCAAGATAGAGGAAAGGGAGGTTTGGAAGCTAATAATAGACTCCTCTCGCCGGCAGGAGCTGGAGGAAACACGCCTGCGGAAAAGGCCTAATACCAGGTGTCTGGAGACATCCGCAAAGGAAGTAGAGGGAGAAGAGAGACAGGAAAGACTAGGGCATCAATAGAAGAAGGCAGGGACAATAAAAGCACTCAGGGCTGGAATCCTACCAGACAGAAAGGATGGGAGCCGATGGTCTTCCCAGTTCAGGATGATTGGGAGTTCGAAGCTAGCTTGGACTATATAGTTAAGAACTTATCTCAAACAAAAGAGCAAGCAAACATCTCCCCAAATAGGAACAAGGACAATAACAGCAAACATAAAAAGGAGAGAGAGAGAGAGAGAGAGAGCAAGAGAGAGAGAGAGAGAGAGAGAGAGAGAGAGAGAGGACTCAAAAACAGAGAGAGCGTAGGGGAATTAGCATATCATGTAACTGAACTATCTGCTCCCTCAAACTATTTTTGATTCCTGTTGAACTGGATTGGATTGGATTATGATTTGTAATTGTGAGTGTGTGCATGTCTGTGTGTGTGGGTGTCCTCACTGGTGTGGGTGCATGTAGAGGTCAGAGGTCAAAGTTATGTGTCTTCAATCACTCGCCACATTATTTTTTGAGACAAGGTCTCTCACTAACTTAGAGCTTACTGTTTTTCATGGCATCTAGCCAGTGGGTCCTGGGGATCCATCTGGGCCCCACTCCATTGTCCAATCATTGGTTTCACAGCTCTATGCTGTCACTACTGGCTTCTAAAGCAGTTGCTGATCTAAGCTCAGTCTTCACTCCTGTGCAGCAAGCACTCTACCCACTGAGCCGGCTCCCAGGATTTTCAATGTAAACACACACACACACACACACACACACACACTTAAGAAAATGGGTTTCATACTATGCATATCATTTTGATTAGTTTACCTTAATTGAAACAGTTTTTTTAAAAGGTTGCAAAATTCATCAAACAGTGGTGGCACACGCCTTTAATCCCAGCATTTGAGAGGCAGAGGCAGGTGAATTTCTGAGTTCAAGGCCAGCCTGGTCTACAGAGTGAGTGCCAGGACAGGCAAAGCTACACAGAGGAACCCTGTCTAGAAAAACCAAAACCAAAACCAAACCAATCATCTAAACAAACAACAACAAACAAACAAGTTACAGAATTAAAATATGTCAGTAGATTGCATAAGACTAACTAGAACTGCAGAAATGGTACCATAAGGACACATACTCACGGGAGTGCTGCCTGCGTCGCAGACTGAGACAGTTGTCCCACCTCATTCTTCAAGTTATTTGTCTGCTTTCTTTACAGACTTAATTCCTTCAGGTTGGATAGAATGGGAACATCTGGATCAGCGTTTGGGAAGGGGTGGCTGCCTGACTCCCATCTTGGGATCCTGTGCTTGCCGACCCATTTGCTACCCTCTTGCAGACCTGACTTCAAGAGCTGGCAGGCTTCTCTACCCGAGGCCATTCATCAGGGGCTCCAGGGTGAATCTTACATCCTTACAGACCAGACGGAAGATGTTGGAAAGCCTCCATTTCATGCCCTAAGGCTCATATGCCCCTTTCTCAATCCTGTTGGCGTGGATTTGCTGTCTTAAGGGCCCTGCATTACTTTTGCAAAGGGAAAAAAACATAAACTTCTGTTTAATAGATAAATCAAATTGGCGGGGGACAGGAATGTGTGTGTGGCTATTCCTTACATTCACACAAGGTATTGACACATCTTGCTGAGAGTTCATGGTGTCTAGAAAGAATCATAGCCTTTCCTGGGGATCAAGCTTGTCCCAGGTCTCCCTGGTTATGAAACGGGGCATGATCAGTACCCTGGGAAGCCAACAGGATTGTTGTAGTTTGGTACTTAGCTCCCTCTACTTACAGAACCCTGTGTCATATGCTCACAAGTCCATCTAGCCAGGCCCCAAATGGTTTTTATTTTATCAGTCAGGAATTTTGTGTGTGCTGACACCGGAGTGAGTGTATCTGAAGTTGACTGTGAGCCTGTTCCCTGACCTTCTGTCCTTCAGTATAAATAATCCTGGTTCTTTTCATCTTTTCCTCATAAGCTTTGTTGTCTCCAACTCTTTAGTGTCCTCACAATTCTCAGAGCCTCTCCCCGCCTCGTCTTCCCTCTTTAATTACAGGGCTCAAACACAATATTCTAGGAAGCGCTCGAGCAGCTCCGGGTAAAATGGAAAAGCTTATCTCAAGACTCTTCGGTGCTCCGGTTCACGAAGCCTGCCTGGGGTCACGGTCACACAATGTTGTCTTTGAAACTAACTGCTTACAAATACCCGGTGACCTTATTTGCGGGGAGCAGAAGCTCTTGGGGTTGGGGATGGTGTGAGGATGTCACGGCCTGGCTGGCTGCCTTGCAAGACTAAAGAGCCTACCTATGTGCACAGTTAGGGGTGTGTTGCTGGGAAGACCTTAGCTCTAGGCTCCTGGGTCCCATTTTCTAAACACATTTGCCTCTTAAGAAGTGTATTTTCCTGGGGGATTGGGGAGGTGGTGGGGAGACTCTGGGAAAAGAGAGGTAAGGAAAACTGTGGTCCGGATGTAATATATGAGAGAAGAATGCAGTATCTTTCCTCCAAATTGACTGTTCCTAACACTTCTGTGCCAAATCTGGTGTGGCCTTGGTGGAGGCAGAGTGACATGGTTACTGCCCCTGGGGCAGCCCCCACCCCCACCCCTTGAGGCTCCATAGTGTCAATGGCTGCTATGGTCATAAGGCTTGTTTGTGTAATAACGTACATATTTCTACATTCCTTTGAGGAACGTCTGCTCTGTTAATGTTAATGACTCCATGACAATCTGAGACAGCACGTGTCTAGGAGACGAAGGTGTGGCTAATGTCTCAGCAAAATAATAAAGGCGGGGACCTTCAGGACAGCCCTTAAAGCTGTGGAAAAGAACTCTAAAAACATGAGTTCAAAAATATATAATTTCTCAACTCTGCAAAACTACAAGGATGCAATATGAATTATGAGGGCTTCATGAATGTAAAGGGACACCATGAGCCAGCTTGTCAGAAAGGGACAAATGCAGGAAGATTTCTGAGTTCAGGGTCAGACTAGGACATAGTACGTCCAGGCCCAGATGTGGTGGAAATGGTAACTTCAGAGCAGGGTCCCAGCCAACTTAGTTTATCGTCTGAGCTTAACAAAAGCAGACAGATCTCTGAATTATTTTGCAATGTTAAGGGGAAAAAATGTATGTTTGTTGTCTTCTAAGACTCAAAGGGCTGGGGTCAAGGGGCGCTGATTCATAAGATAATCAAAAGGAAAACCAGGAGTAAATGACTGGATTGATATGTAAAGCAAAAGGCTGAACCTGTATTCTGCAGGAGATGAGCTAGCCAGAGAATTATTTTAGGATAAAAACAGAGAACTGCTGGGGAACTGAGACACACACAACACACACACACACACACACACACACACACACACACGTACACACACAGGCACACAGGCACATACACACAAGCAAGCAGGACATGGACAGTGTGGATAGAGAGATCTCTTAGAATAGCAAGCAAGCAGAATATAGACAGAGAAATCTCCAGAGAGGAAAGCAGAACATAGAGAAGCAGACTGGAAAAGCTGCATCAGGCAGGACTCAGGTCTTCAGCTTGGGTCCATGATTCGAATTCGAGTTGTCCTTTTCGCTGCTCCCAGATACCCCTTTTCTCAAAACCCCTCTCCAAGCCAAGGCAGATTCTTGGCACTTCGGCCCATTTTCTATCCAAAATGAGAAAGAGCCCAGCATCAAAGTCACCCTGGCCTGAAACTCCACCTTACCAGTGTGTGTTTCTCTCAGGAATCTGCATGTCAAATCCTGTTACCCGCAAGTGTGGAATGAGGAGCTTTGTTCCCTATGAAGAGAATCTGACAGGACAGCAAATGAATATATTATCATGCATCCACTTATCCATCCAACCACTCATCTATCTATCTCTATCTATCTATCTATCTATCTATCTATCTATCTATCTATCCACCATCACCATTTCATCTATCATCTCTGCGTATTAGTCATTTAGTCTGTCATCTATCTATTATTTGTCAATGCTTCATTCCACCATAGTGGTTCTCAACCTGTGGGTCAACCAAATGACTCTTTCACAGGGGTCACCTAAGACCACTGGAAAACACACACATTTACATTATGATTCATAACAGCAGTAAAATTATAGTTATAAAATTATAGTTATAAAGCAAAAATAATTTTATGATTGGGGGTCACAACTACATGAGGAACTGTATTAAAAGCATTAGGAAGGTTGAGAACCACTGTTCATTCTATCTATCTATCTATCTATCTATCTATCTATCTATCTATCTATCTATCATCTTTCTCTTTCTTTTTATCTACCTACCCATCTACCCATCATGTTATACCTTCATCCTCCTTCTCCATGCATTCAGTAGCTTGGCTGCTGTTAAGAGTGAGCAGCATTATCTTCAGTTAGAATACCTGTAGGCCTGAGCCAAGGACCACCAAGAAAAGTTTGGATCTTTTCCTCTCTGTGTCTTTCTTTTTCTTCCCTGTATCTATTAACAGGGCTCTACAGAGCGCCTGCTGTATTCTTCTAGGCTCTTGCCAGGTCTTGGGGTTAAGACAACAGAACTGCAGTGTCTCTACTCTGCTTGCTTCATAGTTAGGGAAGAGGACTCAGACTTCTGAAAAGAGAAATGTACCGAAGTACTCAGAGACTGTTGTAAATACTGGGTAAGAGGATAGAAGAGTGATCAGGGAGCATGGCAAGCCTTCCCAGAGGACAAGAAGCTCATTTCTTCTATGACTAATGCACTTTCCTCCTTGCCAGCCTCCAGTGTGTCACGTGTTCCCGAGATACGATACAGCTAGAATATTTCTTTCCTCCAGATCCGTCTTCTAGTTGTGTAATGCTTTCTCATTCCCCTCCTGAAGAACTAGCTCATGACTTTGTAGCCCAGAGGACGTTGACTTCCTCAAGACACCCGCTGTAGCCAGAGCCAAATAGAGTCAATTGGACTTAAAGTTTGTGGCTGTGCTAGTCAGTCTCTATCAACTGGGACAAAACACCTAGTCAGTAACTCCAGAGAGGGTTCATTTTGGTTCAGCTTGAGGCTTCAGTTCCTGGTGAGCTGGCTCCATTGTTCTGAGGACAAAACAGGGCATCAGAAGGAGAAAGGCTCTTACCCATAGCCACCAGAAAGCAGAGTGAGAAGGATTTGGGGTAGGGAGAGTGTTATTGAAGGGCTTCCTCCTTCCTACTCTGCTTTTGTCCTATAGAATGAGTCCTCTACAGTGAGGATGCATCTCTGCCTCCCTTAGTTGAGAAATGTTCTCACAGACATACCCAGAAGTACACTCTACCGATCTCCTAGATCCTAGATTGGATCTCTCAGTCCAATCGTGTCAACAACTCAAGATGAGCTAGCACAGTGAGCATGTGAATGCCTGAAGGTGTGTCCTGAAGGTTACCTGTGTGATAAAATCCCAGAATCTTGGTTATTGAGACATGGTAGGAGAACTAGGAAACCTCCCAATGGGAATCCAGGGCCCATGCGTTTGTTTTTTTTTGTTTTTGTTTTTGTTTTTTTTTTTTCCTGCATACTGATACCAAACACAAATCTATTTCTCTTGTGCTTTTGTCTCTTTTTTTTCCCTTACTGTAATTTATTACTTTAATATTATTTTTATATTTAGAGTGTATCTTAACTATTAGGCCAGAAGGTCCTTGAGAGAAAGGACTAAGACTTAAACATCTGACCTAACTTACCTCCCCCACTTCTTTTGGCACATGCTCAGTACATCTTTGTTAAACACATAAGCAGCCTTCTGTTTGAAATAAGCTTTCTGTAGATGTTTGCTGAGTGGATAAGTGGACATGCACAGGTGCTCTTCCGTTACAATCATAACTCCTCACTACTGTTGGGCTACAAGAAGGGAGGCAGTCCAGGAGACATCTTGGTCACATTGGCGAAGTCTTCAGTGAACGGAGCACTACTGGTAATGCCTGCATCAGTCCCAACTCAAAGCCTTCATGTTCTGAACACAGAAATGAGCGTGGTTGCACCTGGAAACATGCATCTGCTTCTGCATCTTCCTACTGCACGTTCATTGTTCTTATTCTTAGAATGTGATTCATGCCTCAAACAAGAGGCGATTTACTTTGATTGTTTGTGGCTGGTGACAACTGTGCACCTCAGAGCATTACATCATGATGACAATGCCTGTGTAGTGTTCAAATTGCTTACCTCACCCAGCTTGACCTCCTGCACGGTGAAGTTGCATTTACTATGCGTCTTGGAGAAGATGAACTTGCCCGACCACATGCAGCACCTCCATGTGCCGTCTCTCTGTGCTGTGGATGGAGACACACATTACTACTTTATTACGCACGTTCTTTCTCTTTTTTAATATTACAGCCAGGCAATTATATTGATCTCTTGAAAAGTTATGTATGAGGGTGGTTCTGTTAGCCATGTATTTCATTTCAAGATGGTGAAAAATTACGTGATCTTTGTGTTAACAGCAGATGTGGGCTGAGCATAATGGGAAGGCTTCGGATTGGCTGGTTTGGAAACCTATCACCTCAAAGAACCGCAGAAGCCTTCAGTGCTGCTTCAAAAGCTTGTCTCCGCTACATTCCTCAGCATCCTTCCTACCCTATTTACACCCTTGCTTCTTATTTGGGGCTTTGTTCTTCTGATAGATAAGAACGGGACCCATGCTGGTCACGAGGCTGGAATTAGCTGGCTAGGCAGAGGAGGTCAAATAAGGCGAGAGAAGTTGTCAGGAAACATGGCTGGTTATCTCAACTCCCCGGAGAAGCTTCCAGTCATATCTTGGTCTCTAAATCAGAGAGGCATGTCTGCACCCAAGCCAGAAGCCTGCACCTACAAAATGCCATTCTGTCCCTAATCCTGGTTTAAGTCCCCTATCCTGCAGCCAGGGTAGCCCTGACTTGGGCCTTCATTTACCTTTGTGGATGGTGACTTTTGAAGTGGCACTTAGAGATACAGACCTGAAGCTTGGGACCCAAAGAGTTAATATCCACAAGTCCTATTCTAAGGTTTTGGAAGTCTCCGAGCTATGTGTGTGCTTCCTTTAGGAAGTGATTTTGGAGGAATCTGGGTTAAAACTTCAGAGAGCTAAGCCATTGAGGAAACAAGACACTTTTTATCATGGCGACATTAAAGGGATTCTAAGCAGCTCTGCCTCCAAAGTGTGCTTCTCCAACGAGGTTCTGGAGTCAGGTTGTTTTAGCCAAGTCCCGTCCTCTGTGAGTGAGGCCACGACTTTGGTTTTGTCTAAGCCTCAGTCTCCAGGCTAGTGAAAATGGGTTGATGACAATTCTTCATAGAATCCTCTTGGGAATGAAGTGAGGTGGTTTAAAAAAAGTCCCTTAGCACAAAAACCACCCCAGAGGCATTGTAAACACTGCCACTACTGTTAGGAACTGGTAGCCATTTGCACGTTAGAAATCACATTTCTGGGTCAGTCAAGTGTTCTCTGCAGCATAGAAAACTGGCCAAGTTGATGGGCCTGAGAGCTAAACTTCCTGGCTTCAGATCCTGGTTCCCCACCTTATTCTGTGGGTCCATTCAGGCAAGTTACTTAGCTTAATAATACCTGTTTCTACATTGGTAAAACAGTAATGTTCTGCCTCATGGGCTTATTGTAAGGCATTCACGTTTGTTTGGTGTTTAGAACGTACCCAACACAATTACAGTGTGGTGATTTAAACTCTATGTAGCTAAGAGAAATGACTTTCAACTATGCTCCTCCTGCCTTCCCCTTGAGAGTGCTAGGATTCTAGACATTGAACCTAGAGCTTGGTGCATGCTAAACAAGCACTCTGTTGACTAAGTTACAGTCCAGGCCAAATAAAATATCTTTTTGCATTATATTAAACTATGGTAGTTGGGCTGGAGAGAAGGCTCAGCAGTTAAGAGCACTGGCTGCTCTTCCAGAGGACCTAGATTCAATGCCCAGGACCCACCTGGTAGGTCACAACTGTCTGTAACTCCAGTTCCAGGGGATCTGGCACCCACACACAGACATACACGTATATAAAACATATCATCATCATCATCACAACAACACAATAGAGAAAAACTTTAAAAATAGATAATAGCATTTTTAAAAGTTGGGTTACTGTCTCCTTTTTGCAACTAATGCTCTCAGAGCTGGGACCCTTTCTCAACAGACGCCGACTCTGCCACATAGTGGCTGCTTCCTCTAGGTTTAATGAACGAATGGTGCTGACAGGCAGAAACGAAGACAGGAAAGAAAGAAAGACATGAGGGAGGGAGATTAAAAAGGGAGGTAAGGATTCCTTGGGCAGATAGCAGCACCCTCAGCAACCAGGGTGGCTCTTGTCTCTCGAGATACCAAGTCTCTGTGCAGAAGGATTAATAGAAGCCAAGAAGGTCCTGTCCTTGGTGGCAGCTAAGGCTGCCAGCAAGCAGACAGACTGTCCAGTTACTAACCAAGGCTGACACCGGTGCATGAACAAAGGAGTCTGTGGTCTCAGCCCGCCGTCTGGCACCTTGCAGGAAGTGAAGCCAAGTGTGAAACACACCTGTCCTCTCTGGCCTTTTAACTGGCAGGGATTTAATTGCTATGTGGTGGGAGAGGTGGGCGGTCCTGGGTTTGAAAAGGCCAGGGGATTAATTGTGCACTAATGGATAGCTGTGCAGGGGTTACAAGAGGCAGGGAGAAGAAGGGAGCAGGGGCATACATTGCCCTGCGGTCTCTTTATGTTTCCCCACAGTATGCCTTTTTGGAAGCCAGATGGCTTAGTTTGAAATGAAAACAAATTCACCTGGGAAGGAGAAACCTTAGAGCTTGGATCTCAAGTGGCGCGACCCCTGCGGGACGGGGCAGGTTTGGTTCTAGAGCTGTTCCTTGCATTTTCCTTCCAGAGTTGAAGTATTTCAGCCCCATCTCCTCTTGCCCTTCCCTAGTTCCTTTTTATTCTTTCTAGGCCTCGTGCACCTGGCCTCTGCGCAGTGGCTGGTGGCTCTGCACAAAGGTCCTCTTCCATCTCTTTATGCAGGGCTGAACTCAAAGGCTAGCTCTGCTTGGTGTTCCTGAGATTTCCTTAGCCTAGACCTTTTGCAGACTCTCAGTGTCCTGTAATGTTTTGAACGAGAACGTCCCCAAAAGGCATAGACTCCTGTATTGGAACCCTCGGTACCCCATTGGTGGTGCTGTTTGGGGAGTTCTAAGAGGTGTGGCCTTGCTGAAGGAAGTACGTCATTGTGGGCGGGCTTTGAGAGTTTTGAGACTTGCACCCCATCTCTTTCTGTTTGTTGTCTCTCTGCTTCATGCCTGAGATTGACATGTGAGCTCTACCCATCATGCCTTTGATTGTTGCCATACCTTCCTGCCATGACCCACTCTGACACCTCTGGAGCAGTAAAGTCCAAACACAAAATTTCATGTATAAACTGTCTTTGTCATGGTAGTTTATCACACCAACAGAAAAGCAACTGATAAAGTGCCCAGTGTATTTTCTCTCACTTCACAAAACATGGAAACACTCACTTCCGGGAGAATATCTGTGAAATATTATGAAAATTTACAATTAATTTTTCTGATCAAATTATGGACTACTTGAACACTTACTTTTGTTTATAATCGATCACGTTTTGGCAAGTCATTGTCTACTCTTTGGAATTCTGGTCAGATGAGAAAAGGAACTGGGTAGAGTGCTTTCAAAAATAAAAGTGAATGATTATTAAATGTCTCCATTTCTATAGGTAGTAAGTATTACTAATTTTGACTTTAAAGTTTTTAAAAATGTGTGCAAAAAAAAAAAAAACCATTGCTTTCATTTCTTTTCCGTTGTGATAAGACACCGAGACCAAGGCCACTTAAAGATGACTTGTTTGGTTTTATAGCTTCAGAGGGGTAAGAGTTCTTCACGGGAAGGAGACCCAGCAGCAAGCAGCCAGGGGCAGTGGCATCCAGAGCAAGCTGGGAGCTCACGGTGCGTGCCTGAAGCAGAGAGAAAGAGTAAACTGGAAGTGATAAGTCTTTAAACTCTCAAAGCGACAAACTTCCTCCGGCAAGGTCACACCCCACAAACAGCAACTGGGAATCAAGTGTTTAAAAATGAGCCTATTGGAGACATTTTCTTATTCAAACCATAACAACATTGTCATTGTACTTAGTTTATTTATTTACTTATTTACTTATTTATGTGTATGTGTGCGTGTAGTGGAGTTAGGAGTGTGTAAGTGTGTGCGTGCATGCTCCACAGAGCACAAGTGATCAGAGGACAGTCTGTAGGCCCTGGTTTCCCCTCCTACAATGTGGGACCTTGAGATGGAATTCAGATCATTAGGCCTGGTGGGAGGTGCAGAGCCATCTTGCCAGCTTTTTTTTTTTTTTTTTTTTTTAACTTTATAAGTGTCTTAGCTCTGGCTGCTAACTCTTGAAGGCACAGAGACCTCTCACCAGGAGAAATTGTCTTTCACCTGTACAAACATCCCACAAAAGGTTGTTTTTAAATGTGTCTTCTATAAACCCAAGTATCTTTGAACCTCTATGGAAAAACTAATTTTCTAAAATCACATTCAGTCTTTGATTCAATATCCAGCTACTAGCTAAAGACAGAAATACACAGGGCCTGGTCACAATCAAACAAAAAGATAATACAGTTGTAAACTTGTAAGCAGCAAATAAAAATACCGTGGGAATGAGGAAATCCAGACATAAGGAGACATTCTAATTTTACACACTCATAATAATCCTTAAAATACAGATTTTACGCACTGGAAGATTAAGACTACACGGATGGGGAAAGGTACAGAGGATCCGAGAAGCAAAACGGCAAGCTTGACGATGTAAATATTTAGAGAATGATACTAAATATTTAAACTAAACATTTAAATATTGGACCATAATTGTTTGTGTGTTTACTCAAAGCAGAATCCCGAAAGGAGTCAGCGTACAGTCGAAGGTCTGTCTGATCAGTGTGGCAAGGACAGGTGGACGGGGCCATCCCTGGAGCCCCAGTGTGGGGAAGGGCTTGGTAGGGCTGAAGTGCAAAAATCCATCCATCAAGGGGCCAGGGATGGGCTTACACAGAGACAAAAAGCGAAGGCCTCCATAGGAACACAGCAAATCCTAACATATGACTACCAGAAGCGTCCAGCAGACCCTGGACACATAAGCAGGCACCACATTAGAGAAAGCTTTATGAAACAGGCTCAGGAGTATATACTTTACCCCACAGAGGAACAATTTGAAAACTCCAGATATCCAGACATGGCCATCATATGAGTTTCGCTTCATCCATTCACCAAGCCCCCTTTTCCAAACTTAGTAGTCTGATTGGGTTAGCGACTTCAAAATGCAGCATGTTTATTTTTAAAAAGAAATTGTATATCGCCACTGTGATTGAGCCAACAAATCTTATTTACTACTTTCTAGTAGCCCTTGTCCTTCTCAAAGGTTAAATAATAAAGAAAACAAGATCCTTTGTTCTGGTTGTATACCTGGATCACAGCCAGTACTTTCTCCACTCTCCCACCGTAAAGCCATAAACTTGTAATGTGTGAGCACTCGTTGGTCATTGGCATTTCAAAAGAGACAGGGAAGCCAAGATAAGAATCTCTCAGGGCAGAATCACCCTTCCTTGGAACAGGCCCTGTGTTTAGCTCTCAGGGACAGCCCCTTGAGTCACAAGGGCTTCTGTGTACATTAGGCTAAGCATAGTCCACAGAGGAAGGCTAGCATGGAGCCTCTTGATGACCCGGGCTGTGGTGAGGACTGAAGGAGCCTGAGTGGCAGGCCTGTTCTGGATCATAATCAATGGTTAGTAAGTGCCTATGCCCACACTTAGGATCTGGAATGTTCCCAAAGGCTTGGTGGTAGAACCCTTCTTTTAATCTTCGTAGCAGCCCAATGGGGTTGGAACTCCTATTGTGGACGATACAGTAAAGGCCAGAGAGTGTTACTGCCTGCCCATGCTGGCTGGTTCTAGCCAATAAACTAGACCCAGAATTTCAGCTCAAGCTTCTCCGGCTATTATAGTGTTCTCAGGATCAGTTCTGGTAACCAATTCAATCTCAATGCATTCTAATACTTGCTTGTTGGTTTCCCTCCCCCCCCCCCCCTCTTTCTCATAAGCTTTTCAAGCTTTTTAAGAAGCATTATTATTTTTATATCCCTAGATTTACTTTGAGAATTTCATGCATACATGCAATCCCCACCCTATTATCTCCTCCCTCCTCCCACAACTCCTCCTGCCCCCCCCCCCCAATCCACATTCATGCCTCACTCCCCAACCTACCAAATTCAACTAGGGCTTCCCATATACCCATGGGAATGGGGCTACCCACTGTGACATAGGCAATTTACCAGAGCCTATACCCCTAGACAAAGCTTATTTTCCCTCCCCTGGCACCCATCAACTGTCAATAGCTCCTCAGCCAGGGCTAGGAGCTCTTGTGCCCCTTCCTCAGCCATTCTGGTTTGCTGACTATTGATTTTGTGCAGGGAGCCACAAGTACTGTAAGTTCTTGGGTACAGCCATTCTACCCTGTCTGGAAGACACTGTTTGACCTCATCCCCCCTGATCTCTGGCTCTGAGAGCTTTTCCACCCCCTTGTCAGTGCCAAGATGACGGATGAACCTCAGGAAGAGAAGGGGGTGTGGCATAGATGTCCCTTTATGATCAAGGCCTGTTGGTTTCCCTCCCCCACCCCTCTCTTTCTCATAAGTTTTTCAAGCTTTTTAAGAAAAAAATTTATTTTTTTCTTTATTGTTTTTATATCCCTAGATTTACTTTGAGAATTTCGTGCATACATGCAATAAACAGACTCCTGTTCTCACTTTACACTCATCTGTGGGTAGTGACTTGCATAGTTAGTTAGTTCTATTTAATGGAGGTGATTAGCATGACTACCATTATCAAGAAGAAGGGGAGAAAAATACCCGAGTCTGATGATCACTAGTTGGGTAAGTAATTATTTTGATTCTGAACTAAGCTCATTGTTAAAGTCACCTGCAGAGGAAGGACAGTCAGTCACTTTAGAAAAAGTGGTAGGAGGTGGAAAGTCTTAAATTACACAGTTGAACCCATAACCTCTTTCCTGAGGGCTACCTAAATGAATCTGGAACTGAGAGATGGACTGTTTTTATCTAACGAACCTCAACAAGTGTTTGGCTTATCGAGTCTTCACCCCTGTGTCAACTGCTAAGAACTCAGAGGGAAGTGCTTCAGGGAAGTGAGTACCTGCTGCCCAGAAGAGATTTCCACACTGACCTTCCCCAGTTGTCTCTTGACTTCTATTTTTAATGTTATTAACCTCTGGACCCAAGTGGCTCACCTGTCTCTTCACTTGAGACAGATCCCTTTAAAAGGCTAAGTAAGAGTTAAGAGATTTGGATGTATTGTCACAATAATCTACCAGAGAGAGTTCAGCATAGAAGCTGCAGAGATGGTTCAGCAGCCAGGAGCACTTGTTGATCTTGCAGAGGACCCTGGTTTGGTTCTCAGCCCCTACATGGCAGCTCACAACTGCCTGTAATTCCCAGTTCCAGAGGATCCGAGCCCCTTTTCCAGCCTCTACTGCCACTGAGTGCATTTAGTTCACTACAAAATAAAAGTAAATAAAACTTTAAAACCCCTCAACCTATGTTTGCTAATATAAGACTAATCCCCGCCGCCAACAGACCCCCTTCTCTCTGAATGAAACAGGTAGTGTGTAGCCCTGGTTGACCTTGAATTCACGGGCCAAGTTTTTCCCCCCCCCCTTTGGTTTTTTTCCAGACAGGGTTTCTCTGTGTAGTCCTGGCTATCCTGGAACCCACTCTGTAGACCAGGCTGGCCTCGAACTCAGAAATCTGCCTGCCTCTGCCTCCCAAGTGCTGGGATTAAAGGCGTGCGCCACCACTGCCTGGCTACGGGCCAAGTTTTGATCCTATTGCTTCCTCTGGTGAATGTTGTGTTTTGAGTGGGAGTCACCCTGCTGGGTTTATGGAGCACTGGGAATCGATCCCATGGCCTCCTGCATGCCAGGCAAGCACTCTGGCAGCTGAGCTGGTTTCCACCCCTGTTGGAAACCTGAGTTTTCCTTTACCTTTTGTTTTCAGTAAATCTGAGTGTTGAGGCTATTTGAAAAGTAGCTTACTTGACTTGATCAATTTCAATTATTTGTGTGTATGTGTGTGTCTTCACAAGTGAACTTAAATTCTTCTGAGAAGATGGAATATAAATAAAGCAAATACTGACTTCACTAACAAAAAGAATACACCCTGAGTTCTCTTGCCAGCTCCCCCTCATCAATTCCTAGATTGCCTGATCCCTGGCTCCTATACACAGGCCTGATGAAGCATCTTTGATGTATTTTCTGAGCTATTCCAGTGAGTGGGTGGTTTGCTACTATTCTGTGAACAAAACAAAACCCCTCAAAATGGAGGCTGCTGATCTTTGGTCCTTTTCCTGTCTCTCTGAATCTTGTCTAGCTTGACTTCTCTAACAGAGACTAATCTCTAAAGGATCCGGAACAGGACTCTGGGACAAAGGCTTAAAAGGGATTGGGAACCTCCGGGTCACTGAGCTGAAAGCAGAGGCCACTGGTTAGACAGGGGCCCTGTATGTGTATGCAAAGACAGAGCCACCCAGTAGTCCCAAGACTGGGGCCAGAACGGTCAGCTGTGAGGTTAGCCTTCCGTGAACAATCAGGATCACAATTTCTGCATGACCTTTGGGGTCAGCCCTGCCCCTCTCTGTAGGCAGTGGACTTCTGCAAACACGCGGGCCACACCAGGGCTTTTACTCCTACTTTGTAAATACCAGTTGATTTCAAGCTTGATTTTCAGTGGTATCTGAAACTTAAGGACTTGCAGCCTAGGTGCCTATTTAACATATGAAAGCTCACCGAGTCTCCAGGTTTTCCCAGCATCCCTCAGTCCCTACTTCTTACAAGGTATGGATGGCACACTCCTCCCTCTATCCTGAACAGGAGCTAGACTCCCATGTCTCCCAGAGGTTCTTCCCTATTTTTGCTAACTACTTTCTCTGTCCCCCTTTTTAAACCTCCTGGCTGCTGTACTTGATCCCTGTCTCTTCCCTTCTTCTTCTCCTCTCCCCACATGGTTCATGGTCATGAACACTCTGGGCTCTTCCAGATGTGTCTGTCTCTGGCTATGTCTCCCTCTATCTACAGTGAACATTCTCTCCCACCATACCTAGGAGTAGTCCTGTCCTTTCTTTTCTTTTTTTCATTCAGTAGCTGAAGCTGTTACATCAATGATTGGTTCTGATGATGCTGAAATTAGCTGCTCTCTCCCAAGAAAGGCCCCTGGACCCAGGGCCTGAAGGGAAGATGCCTTCTTTCCACCTTCTGCACTCAGGGGTACATCTTTCCCCAGATATGGGAGGACCTCACTGAAAAGAACAGCAGCCTTCTTTCCAATGCAGCATCACTGTCCCAGGAACCATCACAGATCAGGTTTCCTTAAGACTGAGCTTAGTGTTCCTGGCCAAATCCTATGTCTGTATGACGGTGACAGGCAGCTGTCATCAACTGTCACGTTAGGATCTTCTCTGGAAGGTGATTTTTCTGTTTCCCTTTTAAAATATCTTTCTATGTCATAGCTAGCCGAAAGCAGTCATGGACAAGCCCTTTAACTAATCTAGGTTGTGACGAACACCAAGGGAAAGTGTTACTCTTCAAACCTGGAATCTAATCGATTCCCAGATGGTTCAGTCTCAGGACTCCTCGTAGTTTAAAGATAAAAAGATAATTGGAGCATTTGATTGATGTGCAGCTGTCTTCGAGTATTTGCTATTTGAGAAATTTAAAATGAAAAAAAAAATCAAGATTTACTTACCTAGGAAGAACATGTTTATATCTACTTTTAATGAAAATAGCTATTTTCAAAAACAGTAAGAGTTGCCTTGCTTCACTTTTTTTTTTTTTTTTTTTTTGGTTTTTCGAGACAGGGTTTCTCTGTATAGCCCAGGCTGTAAACTCACTGGAACTCACTCTGTAGACCAGGCTGTCCTAGAACTCAGAAATCCACCTGCCTCTGCCTCCCAAGTGCTGGGATTAAAGGCGTGCGCCACCACCGCCCGGCTGAAAATAGCTATTTTCAAAAACAATAAGAGTTGCCTTGGTTCACTTTTTTTTTCTTCAAATCTTCCTGATGTCTGGTTTGATAGAAGCCAGCTGGATGATCAAATTTGGTTCTTCTTAGTCTGCTGTGCTAAGAAAGTGGATCCCAGAAAAACAAACATATAGTGATATTATAAAATAGCGTATATTCTACAAGTACCCTGAGAATGTTCTGGTACCCTCAGGATCCCAGGTCCACAGTTTGAGACCGTTGTTCACTGTGTATTATTTTTCCTCTATCTGTACAATAAGGAAACAAGACCTTTGAGAAATCAGATGCTATTGACCAGTCCCCTCTAGGTAGCCCAAGGAGTCAATGCCTCCTCCATCAGCATTTGATTCAACTCTTTACACATGAGAACGCATTCTTCCTCTCTTCCACCTCTTTAAACTTCAAAACCTCTGACTTACACCCTTCAGTGAGCAGGCTCACCGTGCCAAGTGACCAGCTTTCTCATGTAAGTCTGGGAAAGGAGTCTGCCTGGCTCGCTGGGACATTCTGCTGTGGTTAAATTGGGGTCAGGATCGGGACTATGATTGGATTCCTTTGAGTAGGATGATCCCCACTGGCCCAAGCGACAGTGGCCACAGGGTCAGGATTCCAAGGAATCCAGGTTTTGAGTGAGGTAGATGGCAGTTGACTGCAGTTGGCACTGTCAAGCAGGTGTGTGCTTGTGACTTCTTTGTATACATATGTGGTTTGTTCCTGAGGAAGATTAAGAACAGTCAGGTGAATCCAGAATCATCTCCTAATCCATTTATCAAACCTCCCTCATCAATCTTTCCTCTTTTCTCCTCCGTCATTTTACCTGGACACTCAGCAAGGACCTTGAGTTCCTCTCCTTTGTTAAACTGGATTCCCATTCTTGCCACAGACTCCCTGGATAGCCAGTTGCCCCATGACCTTTGAAGATTCCAGTGGCAGCTCCCTGCCAATCCCCCACTCCCAGCTTCGAGAGCATCCTGTTGATGGCAGCTATCTACTCCGAGGGCAGGAGTTCCTGGAATTTATAAATGCCAAGAACAAAAGAAAACAGTAAGGAACAGTCGTTAGCACCCCTCCCCAAGGGTGTTCAAGAGAGCCTCGGGGCTCTGTGCTGGTGTCAATCTCCCCTGCCATCTGTGCCTTTTGTTTATAATGCAGTTGATTAAAATCTGCTTTATTTACCCTAGCTGTTTCAAGTTCAATAATAAGGGGAAATTAGCTCCAGGACTTCCATGGCAGACTCTATGGCCTGAACCCAAGCGGAACCCTTCCCGTTGGAGTCCCTCCCATGGAGCAGAGTATCACACTCTTGCTTGAAGACAGCAAACCCGGGCTCTCTGCTGCAACCTGTGGGGTATCATAATTGATCCCAAAGATCACACACCAATAACATGTCAGCCAGTTATGGTCTAGTAAAACTTAGCATGAGTCGGGGAAGGAAGTTTCTGCAAAGCCTTCATGGCCCAGGCCTATAATCCCAACCACTTAGGAGGCTGAGGCAAGAAAACCAGCCGTTCAAGACCTATCTGGGTTGTAGACTGAATTCAAAGCTGACTCTTGCAACTTGGTGAGACCTGGTCTCAAAATACAACGTTAAAGAGGACTGGGTACATAGTGTGGGGCATCTACCAAGCATGAGGCTACAAAGTTAATCCCTGGTACTGCATAACAACAGTAAAAAACAATGGAATATTTCAAATTCTAAGGAGCAAGGAGCAATCATAACTAACTGTTATTAACCTTGCTGCCTGCCAAGCTATATAGACCCAGGGCAGTGGGTACTCTTGTTATTATCACCTTATGGGGAAACTGAGGCTCAGAAAGTCTAATCACCTTGCCCTAATTTATTTCTCTAGTTAGAATAGATGTGAGCTTCCAAGATCAAGATCCCATGATGAATGTCCAGGTGGGTGCATGCCCTCAGGACAAGTTCACTTGAAGAGGCCAAGGGGAAGTCAGCTGATCTTCGCTGGACCATTGGTTTTCACTTTGGGACTGCATTGTCTTCTGTCTTCCTGGCCATCCTGTCCATGTTTTACCAGAGCTCCGAGGGCCAAGGCTCAGAGCCTGGCACCCCTAGCAAACTAGACTTGGCCATCTGTCCTTAAAAGGCCGACTAAAGAGACAGGTAATGAAAAGCAGGGAAGGAAGACATTCGACGATGAGGCACTCTGGGAAGAGTAACAACTAACCCAGCGTGAAGCTTAAGTTGGAAATAGTGAGAGACGGGCACGTATAACTCATCAGGTCCTGGGCAAGGTGTGGTTGACCTCCCTGACCAATCCTAATCTGAGCTCTAGTCTCTCCTGGGAGGATGTCTGACGGGTCGTTAGAGCTGTGTGAAATCTGTTTGTGGGAAGCAGACTTCCCCTCTGGTTGGCACCAGAACCTTTTCCTTCTAGCGTGAGACTCCCAAGTTGGGGGGGGGGGGGGGCGTGTGTTTCCAGTTTCTGGACATCCGTTGTCTCAATGGTCTGATAGCTGAAGGGAAGAGCACAATTGTCTCTCCTTAAAATATCACCCCTCCTGCCAAGATGGTTACATTCTCTGCTGAGTACCACCCATCCTCTTCCCACCGGCAGATAAACTGTATCTAGACTTCCTTTCCACTGCGACCCTGCAGCATCGAGATTCACGGAAATATTCAATAAATGACTATAGCGAGTGAATAAATGATGGACTTGCTGTGTTGTCTATTACTTGTTGACTTACAGAGGTTTGCTGGGGGGAAGAGGACCAGAGAGCTTCCACAGTTTCTCATTTCCCTCACTCTTCCCAGGAGAAATCAGGCTTCCCATTTATTAGGGGAAATTTGACTTTAGTAAGATGCTCTCTTTTTCCCATATGAATACCCTTTCCTTACTCTATGGAGTAGAGACCAAGCTACACTGAGGATGTTGCATTTGATGAGGGGGCTAGGACAATGGGTTAGACCTAGTTCCTGTTGTCAGAGTTATCCTGTGGGGCAGTGTGGGAGCAAACCCATGATGGCATTTCCATATGGTGAATGCTAGGATGGTTTATTGGGAAGGCATAGCAGCTCATGGTGGGAGCTTGCTCGCTGTTCAATGGGGAAGCAAAGGAAAGACACAAAAGCAGGGCTGGATTGTCAGTCCTGAAGGGCTAACCCGCCTCTCCTCCACCATGACCCACTTCTACCAGAGAGTCCTTGTCTCTAAGCAGTTCCACACCCATTCAAAACAGTGTCAGCAGCTAAGGACCAAATGCCCAAGTGCATTAGCCTGTGAAGGGCATTTCACATACAAACCATAGCACTGGGCAGGTGCTCTAGGGTAACAGAGAGGCACATCTGGCTCTCCTATGGCATGGAGGCACAGGGGTAGAGAAGAGTCAGCCTGAGATAGCTTCCTGGAAGAAGTGGCCTGATAAAAGATGCTGCAAATTATCCGATCATGAGTTAAATAAGAGATCCTAGATTCTCAGAAGCACAACTTGTCTCCTTGGCAAAATAATACATATTTCAGTGTTATTTCTAGGCAACTTCCTGGTAATTGAGTAGCACCCTTCTGATGTTAGAATAGAAGAAGGAATGAGGACATCCTCATAGCTACGGTTTCACGTCATCCTTACCGACAAGGCCTACAGTGTCTCTCTGCTAACCAGACGAGGTGTTGGGACAGTCACAATGGCACCACTATTGGAATGACTCTTGGATAGCGGTGCATAACCGCAGCTGAGCCTGTGGCATCGTGCCACGAGAATGGGGTGGAGCTATGAGATGAGAGGTGGGAAAGGTTTAGGGTCTGAGAACCAGGGGGAGAAGAAGAGAAGGGAAAGTGAGCTAAGGTCTGTGCAACTCTCTCCCTAAGGCCCTACAAAGGTGTGGTCTCCTGGGCAGGCTGCTGCTGGGAAGGAGCCGGTCTTTAAGAAGGGAGGCATGGTAAGAAGTCTTTTCATGTCTGTGGAGATGGGACCTTGGAGGGGATCTGGGAACTCAGACCTTTCTCTTTTGCATTTGGAACATGAGACAGATAGTTTGGCCATATGCAGCTCCCACAATATGCTTCTTTACTGTAGGCCAAAAGGCAGCAGGGTCTGGAAACCCCAAAACTGGAGGGCCTGAATAAGCCTTTTCCCTTAATAAACTGATGATTTCAGTCATTTAAAAATTTTACTTGGGCCGGGTGGTGGTGGCGCAAGCCTTTAATCCCAGCATTTGGGAGACAGAGGCAGGCGGATTTCTGAGTTCGAGGCCAGCCTGGTCTACAGAGTGAGTTCCAGGACAGCCAGGGCTACACAGAGAAACTCTGCCTCGAAAAACCAAAAAAAGAAAAAAAAATTACTTTCTTTCTTTCTTTATTTATTTAGTGTGTTTATATGTATATTATGAGGGTTGTGTTTATAAAATAGGTGTGTATACATAATACATCTATAGATGTCAGAGGACAAAGTTGGTTCTTTTCTATCATATGGGTCTCAGAAATTGAACTCACGGTGTCAGCCTTTGCCACAAGCTCCTTTACCCACTGAGCCATCTTGTTGGCCCACTTTTGCTGCAATGGCAAGCACAAGGTCTAGGGAGGTGGGGGACATATTCTGAGCTATGTCATATGTCATAGTGAAGCAATGAGTTATGGCAAAGCACCCAGGTAATCGGGTTGGGGTGGATAGAGGACCTGGCTAAGCAGATGAGATGTGGGTAAGGGTTGGACCTGAAGGCCTTGGGCCTGGGCATGAAGAGATCGCTAGGCCATGGTAAAGCTCAGAGAGGAGGCTGCTGTGTGCTACAACACATACCAAAGTGCCTGTTCCCCTGAGTGGGGACTGAAATCTAGCCTCCACTCTGCTCTTCCAAAGGGGACACCTACTGTTGTGTCCAGGCTGTACCAGGAAAGCCATGTCTATAAAAGAATAAGGTGTGGATGAGTAAGGATGGGCAAGAGAAGGGAAGATAAATGCCCAGGCACAGGGTGCCAAGCACACAATTAGCGTTGACTCTCCTCACTGTGCAATCCCCAGAGCCTAGAATAGGGCCCGGGAAAGGAGTCCATGTTGGAATTTGCTGGAGAGATGAATGAATGATCGCCCAGGTCAGTATGTGGGCTCTGGCCTTGGGAGGGAGGGTGCCTAAGGATGCTGGTGACGTCCTTTCAGCGCTGTGGTCAGAAAGCCCAGCATGAGCTGTCCCTCCTCATATCCAGACAAGATCAGGAGCACTCGAGGTGGGATAGCCTCCTCCTCTTGGTCCAGTTAGGGAGCC
Source organism: Arvicanthis niloticus (assembly GCF_011762505.2). NCBI lineage: Eukaryota > Metazoa > Chordata > Mammalia > Rodentia > Muridae > Arvicanthis > Arvicanthis niloticus. The sequence continues at coordinate 76,214,397 of NC_047664.1, read as the reverse complement.
AGACACATAACAGGACTGGTTATTTGGGTCTCTGTTCTGGGAACTGTCACTTCCTGGAGTCAAGAGTCCACACAATGCCAGTCTGAGGGTCTGGAGAGCTGAGGCAACCACTTCCTCTGTATCTCAGACCCTGGGAAATGCCACTTCAATCTCTGGGCTGTCCTTATCCATCGAATAAGAGGGATAATAGAATCCGACAGCCAGGGCTTGGTTGGTTAATGTGTACACTTCACTTGTTTTTGTTTTTTCACTGTCATTTGAAAAAAAAGCACAAGATTAAATTTACTGCTTTAGCCATTTTGGCTTCTACAATTGGGCCATGTGATCAGTGTCCAGGTTGCTGTGAATCACAGTGAACTGAGCTTTTAAAGTTAAAGTTTAATGACATGAGACAGCTTATATATTTTGTCTGATAGGCTTGTGAAAATGCTGAGCTGTTGGTGATTGACATCCCTCCTTGGGGTGGGGTTGTTTTTCTTCCACCCCAGCTTAACAGGTAAAAAGGCCAGGCAGTCAGTCAGGTCTGCCTTGTGCTTAAAAGCAGAGAGGAGCAAAGCAGCAAGATTTCCTTCTGTTTGTGGCTTTGCAGATGCAGGACCATATGTTTACCAAGTAGAGCATCCGATCCACGCATCGTTGTGCAGAGGGACTGCATCGAGGTCCTCTGGAGCTCTTCCAAATTCCTCACATCAAAGCGAACACTCACGGTGTTCTTTTCACAGAAAGACGGCAATTGGAGCAAATTTTAATCATTTTATTTTCTATTTTTTCATGCTTTCTAGGTGACACGAAATTTCCCTTCTCACGGGTTTTAGAAAATTTTAACCCGATTACCAAAGAAAAACATACACAAAGCAAACATTAAAAACAAAATGTGCTTAATGAATTCATGATTAAGAAAATGAAAGTAACTTGAATCTAACCATTGCTATACATTCTTCTAGAACTTTCTCTTGAAAACACTAATGCAGAAGAAATACGTGACTGTGTTTTATATGTAGCTTGGCCCACGTGTTTCTAGTCTTTCCCTTTATTAGTATATAACAGTTAATTTATAATAACGCTGCTTCTGTCACATGTAATCTCAATCACCTTGACTTTCTCACCCAAACGTCTCCAGCACTGTTTCATACCAAATACACAGATTTTTTTTTCAGCTTCAAAATAGTATTGTTTTGATCCTAGCTATCAGATCCTATGAGGTATGGGGTCTGTTTCCAGGTGTGGTGCTCACCCCAACTGCATACAGTGCCTGAAAGCTACTAATTCTTGAGCTTGACATTCCCTGTAGTTATCTCTGCTCAGAGGCTCTGGTGTCTCTGTTCCACACCTTCCTGGGCCTCCATACTCACCTCTCCCAGGAGGGCAGGAATTTCTGCTAGCTTCTCCCCTCAGGGTTGATGTGAGAACTAATGAGGTCATATTTGCTAAGCACTTTTTGTTCCCTCAATAACTGGTGATCCACAAATATAAAAATGTTTTTAGTTACAACAGAGTGTTTGGATCCCTTTCAAGAAGAAACGAGGGCCCACTTAAATTGTATGTGTTGGTATAAATACATACAGCTTGTGCTTTGTATTGTAGGAGGTGCTGCTGAGACTGGAGCACTTGCCCTGGTCGCCAGCTTCAGCAAGGGGCAGACACAAGGAGCTTCCCGGTGGCTGAGTGACAGGGGAGAGGAGACTGTACTTTGAAAAGGGCACTGAACGCTTCATTTTATATGGAAACATCGGTTTCTGCTTCTCCCCGCCCTTTTCATGCACATCTCCTCAACAGACAATTATTGCATGTTGACAATGAGGAAGAGAGGACAAGTGTCCGTGAGTCCACAGGTTCTGCCTTCAGGATGCTCGTAACTGAGGTCATAATGTCTATAGTAGCTGTGGCCTCTGTGACATTTGAGACATAGAAGAATTGGCCTCAAATCTGTGCTCTGTTTTCAAATCAAAGCCCTCTAGGTTGTGTGCAAACCAGTAGCCAAGCATCCCTGGTTTCAGCAACCCCTCTCTCTCTGTGGTCAGCTTCTACAGAGACCAGCCGTGTGTGTGTGTGTGTGTGTGTGTGTGTGTGTGTGTGTGTGTGTGTGACACGGGACAGGGGTAAATGCTAGCCTTTTTTCTTGTTTCACACAACCCCACTTCTCCTAAGCACCTGTGACTTTATCTTCACTAAACATTTTGGAGAGTCAACCAAAGACGATTTTATGTCATGAGAATGCAAAGAATTTTAGCTGACGATCAGTAACATGTCAACAGTGATTATGTCTCTTCAGTGGAGCAGTCCACTTTGCTAACCTCCACCCACCTCTCAGGTATCATTATCATCTCTATTGAACAATAATAAAGCTACCCTTGACAGACGCAGTGTTCTTCCTACAATTCTTCACCCAAGTCAGCACATGCTAGCCTGTGCTCCCTCTGCTACCATGACTCCCTGAGAGCTTTCTCTGCCCATGTTTGGCAGGATAGGTGTCCCCTGAAAGACACCTTGGCCCCATGTCCAACAGGAATTGGTATATGACAATGCTTGGCTTCTGTACCCTTAAGTGTGACTGCTCATGGGCACACATGGGGTCTCAGATTGCTCTGAGATGGCTCATCCTTCAGGCTGAGCACTGTTAGAAATGCGTATTTATGCCTCCTTCCCTTTCCTGTTACATTTCCCCAGTTCCCACTGTGTGTTTCCTAGAACCTCTTCCAAATACAGTTCAGAACTCCAGTGGTGGTTTGGGGTCCCCACTTCTGGGCACAGCCGGACCAAGATGCTGAGTCATGTGCCCAAGGTCACAAAGCTAGACTGTGCTCCAAGGAGACTGGCTCTGGAGTCTGTGATCTTTTCCTGTGCATCACATGCTTCTTGACTTCAAACTGAATGTGCAGCCTGCTTGATTTAAGGGCATCCCTCTCCGCAGTGGAGCCCCAAGGCCCTTGATCTTGCTCCTTCAATAAACATGATAATGGCTACCATTGATCCAGGGACTTTTGCTTGCCTGGTCTTGTGCTAAGTAAGTTGCTTGCTCAGCCTCATTCAAATCTCACAGCAAACCTATGGGAGAGAGAGCCTCTCTTGTCCATCTTCACATCTAATCTATGATATAACTGACTTTCAGAATTCGAGAGGATTTCTCAGGGTCGCTTAAGCAGAGTCAGGATCTATATACAAATCTTTTGTGGACCACCAACTCACACTCTAATGTACTTCATTATATTCTGAAAAGAAAAAATGGGCTATTGGCATGTTCCGGGCCAATTTTTCAGCTTGTTGTCATTGCTACAGTAAAGCACTATTAAACAGTGGCTTAAGAAATGCACATTAATTATGGCATAGTTCTATATGTCAGAAATCCGATACAGGTCTCCCTGGGTTAAATCAAGATGCTGGAGGAGCTGTGTTCTTTCTGGAGGACCCAGGGAATAATCTCCTTTCGTCTGTCTGTCTATCTATCTATCTATCTATCTATCTATCTATCTATCTATCTATTCATCTATCTATCATCTATCCATCTACCTACCTATTATCTAACTCTATCTATCTATCTATCTATCTATCTATCTATCTATCTATCTATTCATCCATCCATCTATCCTTTTTTCCCAAGAATCTTGAGGTAGGTAGCCCACATTCTGTCTTCTGAGCCAGCAATGTCCAGTCTCTCTGACTGTTCTCTGATGTCTTACATCTTTCCAGTCACAGCATAGAGAAGTTCATAAACTCATGCAATTCAATTAAGCCCTTCCAGAAACCAGGACAAGCTTCCTACCTCAGGTCCTCCAACTTTAATTACAGCCACTCCCTGATGCTGAAAAAGCACTGTCATTGGGGCACTGCTAGCAGTCCATACTGTGACTGATGCCTGAGACAGTCAAAGTTTGACGAGGAAAGGGTCATTTTAGTTCAGAGGTTCCTACCTAGGATGGGATAGCCTCATTGCTTTGGGCCTGTGACACAAAGCAAGAACACAGGCAAAGATAAACTGCACACTTCATGTCTAGGATAAATTAGAGGAAAAAGAATCTGAGTCCCATAATTCTCTTCAAGGACACACCCATAATGACTTGAAGACCTATGCCTCCTAAAGATTCTACTACCCTCCCCTCCCAGGAGTACCAAGCCTGGGACAAAGTCTTTATCACCTGGGCCTGTAGGGAGATACCCTATCCAAACTATAACATCATGTAAAGGGACCAGATTCAGGCACACCTTTGTGAGGGAGAGTATCACTCTGTATAACATAGCCAAGTAGCTTACCCAGGAGGTAAACTGAGTTTCACAAAGATAGGACCAATGGAGAAGATAAATAAAGTAGTTCTTGTGAGGAATGATTAGATTTTTATTTGCACAACTGCTACACTTAGCCAGCTGTAGATATGAGGAAGAACAGTTTAGATGGACATCAGTCCTGGAGAGATATGTGTGGCATGCTTACTTTCTTACAGAGAGGAACTGGGTAAAGACTTATCGCTCACTATGGTGCTTTCTCCTACACACAGCATAGCAACGGACAACCAGTGGGCTTACAAACGTTACCAATTGATCAGCCTCTGTCTTAAGGAGTCTAGAGGGAGTTATTCTGGGTCTGTCCGGTTATTTGGGAAGGACACAAGCTCTCTCCATCTTCAGTTATGCCATCTCCAGTGTAGACTTGTGGTCACAAGATGGCTGCCTGAAGGCAAAGTATTGGTACTTCATATCACACCAACAGGAAGGAAGATGGCTTCCTCTTTGTGAATATCTTTTCATCAAGGGGAAGCTCCTTCAGAAGTATCTACAGAGCTCCTTTTCCAGACTCTACTTTAAAATCTGTTCTTTCACAGAGCGAGTAGACATATCCACATATCTCACATCTTTCTATCATGCCATTTTCAATCCATGCATGACATTTTATTTGTTTTATCTTTATGTGCTAGGGTCATTTCTGTTGCGGACTCAAAATGACACAGATGAGGAAAGGGTTTATTTGGCTTCCAACTCCAAGCTGCAGTGGTTCATCATTTTGGGGAAGTCAAGGCAGGCATGCAGTCAAGTCCTATTCACAGTTGAGAGCAAAGAAGGAATAGGTGCAGAGAACCTTTCCTCCATGTCAGTACTCAGATAGCTTTCTCTGTGCTTATACATAGAGTCCAGGTCTCCAACCAGGAAATGACCATCCACAGCGATCTGGGCTCTACATCAGTTAGCAACCAAGAAAACGACACAGGCCAACCTATCTAGATATTTAATTGTCAAGACTCTCTTCCCAGGTGATGCCAAGGTTGTGTCAAGTTAACAATTAAAGCAACCGGCAGGCGTTGGAGAGATGGCTCAGTCATGGAGAATGGTTACTGCTCTTTGGAGAGAAGCCATGTTCAGGTCCCAGCATCTATGATGAGTGGGTTACAACTGTCTGCGATCCCAGCTCCAAATAATCCCATGCTTCTGTACTCTGTCAGTAACTGCACTTACATACGCATACATATCATCAAAAACAATAAAATTAATCTTAAAAAAAAAAAAAAACCCACAACTAGAGCACATTACTTAGCTACTTCTCAACTCTTGCCCATTGGAGTTATTTTTTGAAGAAGGATTTTTATTCATTGAAATATTGTTTTAAAATTCTTTAGGAAATTTTTGGATTATTTTAAGAAAATAACGTCATTTTCTTATGGGAAGTACGAGGAGAGTGAACTGACTAGCTAGACGTCAGCATTTGCTGCAGCTGGAGCTCTGAGCTTGAGAAAGTAGTTTACACCTGCAGATGACATTGAACAACCTGGAAAATAACACAAAATTTCTGTTTCTTTTCTTTAAAAAAAAAAAAAAAAGTATTTGCAGTCATTTTATGTTCTTACGTAGCTCAAGCTGGCCTCAAAGTCTCTTGGGTTTGTTTGTTTGTTTGTTTGTTTGGTTAGTTGGTTGGGTTTTTTTGTTTTGTTTTGTTTTGTTTTTCACATGCAGAGGTCAAAGGACAATTCCCTGAAGAAGCTGGTTCTGTCCTGTTATCATGTGGAGTCCAGGGATAGAACTTGGTCCTCAGGCCTTCACTCAAGCACCATTACCAAAGGGGCCCTCCTGCCAGCCCTCCAACTTTTCAGTGTGATATAATTCAAATTATGATTTTTGTCCTCATCAAAATTCACGTTGAAGTTTAATGGCTTAACTCGCCTATGTCAGAGGTGGGACCCTGGGGAAGGATTAGGTCTGGGGGGCACTCCCCTTCTTCCCAGATGAGATCAATGTTTCCCTCCAAAGAATGACTTATATCTCTTCCAGAAATGGGCTAGATCTCTCAGACTGGGTCAGTTATCACAAGAGCAGGTGGTTATGCAGTGAACCTGACATAACTCATGGCCTGACATGTACAGTCCTTCTGTAGGACCCTGTTTCCCCTTCGTGTTTCTCTGCAAACAATTCTGAGGCCTATGTCAGACTCCAACTACATGTGGCCTCCTGACTATGGCTATGAACCCAAACTAATCTCTGGTAGTTTGTTTCAGCAATACAAGATGCACAAGGAAATAATACTCTGCTGAGGGATCTCTAGATGATAAGACAGCTTAAATGTGACATGTTAATCTTATGATAAGACAGACTATAAGAGACTATCTTTATCCGGGCTATGGATGGACTATGCCTGCATTGTGGATGGACTAAGTGTGCATCATAGATGGACTTTGTGTGCATAAGTGAATACGCTATGAGATTAAAGACTGACACACTCAATTATATTGCTGTTAAGGGCTTCTCAAACAAAAGATAGGATGATAAGACTCAAACAGAATTAAAAAAGAGATATTGCCAATGTCTGAAAGTCACCAAGGACTAATTTCTAAATTCTAGAATATTCAAGAAACTCCTGCAAAACAAGATTTTACAAGAAAAAAAAAAAAAAGACAAAAATCAGCAAAGCTTTGGGGAAACAGAAGAGAGGACAGCAACAGGCAGTTAACGGCAAAAGAAAACCCCAGTGCCTAAGACGCAGAGATAAAGCTGCTGGGGGACTCAGTTACTGAAGACAGACTAAGTCAACAGAGAAGATGTCACTATTACAGAAATAGATGACAGTTAATGTCAAGTGTTGAGATGTGACAGTAGGAGCCTGGGTCCATTACTGGTGGGACTTTTTACTGGTCCAGCTTCCTTGAGAGTCACTTGGCAAGATAAAACCGAGTTAAATTCCCAAGTATTGACAGACCACTGCTCTGCTTCCTTGGTAGGAATCAGCAGGAACTTCTTATCCGGGGCCATAAAGGATCAGGGGTGAGAATGTTTATCACAGTATATGTAAGGTGACCAGAAACAAACTTGTGTGTATGTCACTGGAGAGACAGAAAGACAAGTTTGGTTATGTGAAGTTGGTATATACAGATGCATGCGCTATATGGTTTATACTTAGCTTCAGGCCTGCACCTTAAAAACAGACTGGTAGGTAAAGAAGCAAGAAGTATAGTAACTCTTATGTGCAATATGTAAAGTGGATTAAAATGTATACAGGTATAAAATAGGCATTTTCCACGAGCTCATGAATGGGAAAAGGCACATCATGTGTGCCAGAGCAAGCAGATTGTCCACAGCATTAAAGAAAAGAGGGTAAAAAGAACAAAGGGAGAAGCTCGGAGAACCCTTCCACCTGGGAGAGGAGTCTGTGCTCATAGCTCTAATTATTTCTATGGATTGAATTCCCTGAAGCAAGACGACTACATGACACTCTCAGGTTACGAGAAGATGCGAGAGCAACGGGATCCCCCTGGACTGAAGAGTCTCTCTGGTAGATGGTTTTCATCTGCTGCTTTTGAGCACTTGGGGCTGTCTCCCACCCCCATGTCCCAGAGCAGTGACAGCCTTTCCCTGGCTGAGCTGAGAGATAAGAAAAAGGCTGCTCTGAGATGCGGTTGCTGATGGGTTGGAGGGGAATCAGGTCCTGTGTGCATAGATTATCTCAAGACAACACATTAGCCTTGCACGTTAAGATCATGGGATCTTGACCAAATTGAAGGAGTCTGCTGGTTGGACCTCCACGGGAGCCCCTACTGCAACCTTCTGAACATACTGGGAAGTTGGGGGAGCCTGGTTTAGGATCTCTCAACATGGCTGCTGAGTTGCTAAGGGCCAGCCTCTGCAGCTAGCATGTGAGTAGGCATCCTGGTTCCCTCATCTCTGGGCTGGATGAATGAATTTGGTCAAGCCCTGTTTCCACACCTCTGCAAGGGGTAAGTGTAAGTTCCACGGGAGAGTTTCTGTGGTGCCTGAGGTGAGATCCTACAGGGGGATCAACAGTCAGAACCGAGGGTGGCATAAATCCACCATGAAGCCCTTTCTTCTTTCTACTGACTTCTGGGGAAAATGCTTTGCATAGATATACAGGTGGACCTGGGTGTTTCCTGAGAATTCCAACTATGCAAATACTGTGAGTCAGTGGGCAGGAAGAACAGGGGCAAGCCAGTGCACACCCCTGCGTCAGGCTCTTTTCAACCCCAGGAGGGGCCATGATGGTTTGTGTGATACCAAGTTTAAAGGCCCCAGCTTATCTGAGAAACATTCCATGCTTGAATCACATAAAAACAAGTTTACAACTTAAAGAAAAACAAATCCCATAACAACAAGCGAAAAACCTCTGCCTCTACCTAGAAGCCTTGGACAGCCTCGCTTCAGGTTGTCCTTCCTTGGGCCATAAAGTATTTGTGTGGATTACTGATTTGAATTCAGTGCCTGCACAGGGTTCCAGTTGATGATACTGCCTGACTGGGTGAGGGCAGGAGAGTGCACTTGGAAGAGAGAAGGTATGACCAGGGACTTGGCTGGGAGAAGCTGTGTGTTCCTGGGACAGGGCCTTCTCTCGGCTGAGAGTTGCCAGCTCTGGTTTCAGGGGGAGACCTGAGACAAAAGGGGGCCTTTGTGAAGGGCTGTGTTTATGTTATACTCGGGCCTGGGATTTGCTTCCTGTTTGGGTTTCTGAGGACTCCTTGTCAGGATTAATGAAGTCCATCCAAACATTTTCAAGGATATAGACTCTAGAAAAGACACTTGTCCCCATGCCCTGTTTACTTTAATAATACGTGCACAGTTCACGCCAGCTGACCTCAGCACAAAGCCACTCTCCTGTTGATGCCTTGTGACCTTGGCCCTCGAAAGTGTGAACTTGATGCTTCTGAACACAGGACCATTCTTTTCAGGATGATCACTGGACAAAAATTCCATAGACGACAGGAGGTATTTCTATTCATTTATTATTTTATGTATTTATTTGTGGTTTTGGTTTTTGGAGACCGTGTTTTTCTGTTTAGCCTAGGCTGTCCTGGAACTCACTCTGTAGGCCTGGCTGGCCTTGAACTCACAGTGATCCACCTGCTTCTGCTTCTTGAGTGCTGGGACTAAAGGCGTGTGACACCATTGCCAATTTTCTAAATTTCAGATCTTTATGGGGTATATATACTATGCCAATTCACTATATGCACACAATGTGTAATGTTCACCTCGGAAAGGCACGCATTTATGTATCTTTACTATTACCTTATTTGTTTATTTATTTATGTGTTTATTTTGTGAATTGGGGGCATCATGCATGTGTCAAGGCATGGCATGTGGAGGCCAAAGGATAACTTGCACAGATCAGTTCTCTGGTCTACTTTGTAGGTCTGGGGATTCAAACTCAGATCATCAGGTGCCTTTACTTGCTGAGCCATCTCACTGGCCCTCTATATCTAATTCTTAACCACTCTTACGTATGATAAATTTCATGTTCCTCTATACATCATGGGTGGTTTTTTTTAACCAATGATTAAACCACTGTGCTGAAGAAATAACTGAAGTGATTTTTTTCCTCTCAATATTTTCTTTCCCCTTATTGGGCTCTCTGCCTCCCCTCCCCACTGTCCTTCCCAGTCTCCTGCAGCCATGATTCCATCTTCTTCTTCTTTAAGGTTAACTTATTGGTTTCCGCAACTGAGCGAGAACATATGACTCAGCAATTCAGCTGGTGGGTTTATATTCTAAGAAGATGAAATCATTATGCCAAGGAGATTCTTGCCTTCTCATGTTCCTTGCAGTACTATCGACAGTTATGCCAGCATCCGGGTGCCCTCAGTGAATAAACAGATTGAGAAAATGTTGTTCTACATGAATCCTATTACTCAGTCAGAAAAATAATGGAATCCTGTCCTTTGCAGCAAGATGGGTGGAACTGAAGGCCATTCTGTTAAGTGAAACAAGTCAGATACGGAAAGAAGACACATGCTTATATTGCACCCTTAACTACCCAACAGAAGCCAACTAGGGAGGAGAATTGTATTTCAGCTTACAGTTTGACAGGGCTCCTGCTCATCACGGCAAGATATGGCGTCATTCACGACAGTGAAGTTGTTTGGTAGAGAGAGGTTCTTTGTGGCTCAGTAAGTCAGAAAGCAAAGAGAAAGCCTGGAGCCAGGGTCTTGGCTATAATATATTGCCCTCTGATCTACACACACACACACACACACACACACACACACACACACACGAGAGAGAGAGAGAGAGAGAGAGAGAGAGAGAGAGAGAGAGAGAGAGGGAGAGGGAGAGGGAGAGGGAGAGGGAGAGGGAGAGGGAGAGGGAGAGGGAGAGGGAGAGGGAGAGGGAGAGGGAGAGGGAGAGGGAGAGGGAGAGGGAGAGAGAGAGAGAGAGAGAGAGAGAGAGAGAGAGAGAGAGAGAGAACAAGCACAACAAAGCAATGATCTTAGATGAGCATTACGCAGGGTCATTCCAGGTCACTTGTCATTCATGCTATGATTTTTTGAGACTGAAGAGAAGGTACTGGTGGTGGCTATACCAGGACAACAGATTTGAGTTGGGCTATGGCGGACAGACAGCAGTGTGACACACCATCTCCAAGTCCTCTTCCAGTTCAGAGGTTCTTGGGTTTTCTAGCCTTGAATTCTATGGGGCTATGATGCTGACTCCTCGTTGGCATCAGGCAGGTTTCTGGGAGAAGCCCCAGGGACAGCAGCCACCATAGACTGCTTCAGGGAATGAAGTCATTAAGTATTAGCCTCAGGGACAGCAGTCATTGGGGAACAACTCTAGGGACAGAAGTCATCAGGAGGCAGAAATGTGCTTACTTACCAGAACATGCCATGCGGCTGGAAGAAAGGTACCCATGAGGCCACCTGCAAATGACAGATGGCACCGATTCATCCTGGTTCTTGTTCAGGAGCGTGTGAGGATCACAAGTCACATGGTGGGAACATCAGGGAACCAATCAGCCATTACCCCAGTAGGCAAGCACCCATGAGGAACCTAGGCCTGGCCATAAAAAGTAGATTTAAAATATTTAGCAGACAGCACCAATCATAATAAAGAAAAGAGTCTCCAGGGCAAGGTGGAAAGGCACAGATGAAGATTAAAGCTAAGAATCATATCAAGTTAGGAGACAGGATTTCTGCAAAGGAAACCAAGACAGTAGAGAGGCTGGGAGAAACCTTGTTCCTCCAGACTTAGCCCTGACCTGGCTAAGGCCATGATGTCTCATGTGATGACATCATCATGACATGATACAACATCATCATGCTAGGATGTCATGTCTCTAAACTCCCCCCTCATCCAGGGCTTGCTGTTATGGTGTCCTAAGCAGGTTTTTCTGAAGCAGAAATATCCCTTGTGTCAAGTGGCCTTTCCTTCCCACTGGCAGCTTAAGGTCCTACTCACTGAAGATGTCATGACAGAAGACAGAGGGACAAGGATAGTGGCAGTGTGTAAAAGCTATTCCAGTCCCTTTTTTTATCTTTCCCTACTGCCCTCTGTTTGTTAGTTGGTTTGGTATTTTGAGATAGGATTTTGCTGTGTAACCTAGGCTGGCCTGGGATTCACTATGTAGCCCACACTAGCTTCAAAGGCATTCTCTGATTGCCTAGTAGTTAACAAATCTCTGTCTGGAAGCTTGTAGCAGGAGACAGAATGAAGTTTCGAGTTTTATTTGGGCTTCCCAACCCGTCCGTGGCATGGTGTTGGGCGGATGTGGTAACACTCCCAAGTCTGGGTTTTCTCATTATACAGTCGTAGGGTTATCCTATCACTTGTCCAGCCTACCTCACAAGGCTGTGTTTAGGGTTTCCCGTGTGTCACTCCTAGCCTTGGATCTCCATTTACTTCCCCATCCTGTGCCTTGTAGCTCTTTTGGGACTCTACTTTTATGGAAGCTCCACCCCTTAAATGCGGTTTCCTTCCCAGCTCATCCCTGGCCTAGTGGCTATCCTCTGCTCCTGGGGGAGAAACTTGTCTCCAAGTTTGCACAGAGCAAACCTTCACTTTGTGCATGTTAGCAGGTTAGACTTCAGTGAGTGTGAGGAGACAGAAGAACTTCACATCACAGCCCTGCAAGCCCCTAACATTAAATCTTGGGTTTCATGTGTGAAGCACCCTACCCATGTCTGTCAGCATGACTGACAGTTCTTGCTGTCAGTGTGTCGTCCTGGCCCCTTTCTTGGTTCTCATGAAACATTTTGCAGGACAATCCAGATCCCTTGTTCCCAGTCCCCAGGGAACTCTGAGAATTTGTTCCCTCAGTGACTCCAAAGTTTCATGAACTCACTTGACCACCCTATGGACCACACTCCATGTATTTATTTATTTAGACAGGGTCTCTCTCTGTAGCTCTGGTTGACCTGAAACTCACTATGTAGACCAGGCTGTCCTCAAACTCACAGAGATCTACCTGACTCTGCCTCCCAAGTGCTGGGGTTAATGGTGTGCACCTCTTGTTTCAGTTTCAAACAAGAGGAAGGTTTTTTTTTTGTTTGTTTGTTTTTGTTTTTGGAAGGACATGCTGATGTCTGACCTGGGAGTTGGGTTGGATCCATGGACTTGGAGAACTCATGGGCTAAGGCTGGAGAGAGATGGCTGGCCATTAGCAAAGCAGACATCAGAGCTCTCAACTGAAAGGGACCCAGTGAGTGTACCAGTGTTGGGTAGGAACACAGCAATTGTTATGTCATCGGGAGGATCCTGCCATAGGGAAGGTTTCTGGCTACCCACAGAGGATTCATTTAAATCCCCACCTGCATTGTAAGTGGGAAACACCTAAAGGAGGTGCCAGGGTTTAGGGATCGACATCAATAAGGGCTCTGCGGATCTTGCCTCTATCCTTGCATCCATATGCCTAACATCAGAAGAAAAGAAGAGAATGGCACACCTCTGTCCTAACATAATCCCAATTCAAGGCCTCCTGGAGTCCGGCTCTCTGGCCCCAGATATCAAGAGAAAAGAAAGGAGTTTTGGGTGTGGTGTGGCTTTCGGCAACACAGATTTCTAGCTGGGACCCCATGGTCTAATTATATCGCTGCAAACAAGAGAGTGGATCTGGAAGCTGCAAAAAGTGGAAAATGGGCTAAGAGGATGGATGGATTTAATTAATCATTATCACTCAGGTGGGATGGATCCAAGGCTTGATGCTAGACTGCAAGAAGGGCCCGGGGAGCCCCTGGCACGCTGTCAGGTGTGAAGGGAAGAAATAAGGCCAGTTATTATGGCTTCACTGTAACTAATAAGAATGAGAGAGTGCGGCGAGGTGAGCAGCTCAATCTATTGGCTCTGCAGCCAGAGGCCTCATATAAATGCTAACAAGGCAAAGGATGGACGTCCGGCTGGCCAGGGCTGCAGAGCGCTGGGCTGCAGCTCTGCCTCCTCGGATACCACTGCAGTCCCACTTTAATTTGCAGACATCTTAAGCTCTTGGTGTCAGCATCTGGGGGACCGAAGGGAAGCAGCTGTCGCCTAATGGATGTAACAGATTAACGCTGAAGCCACGTGGATCCCTCCCGGTTTGTTGTCTGGTTTGTGTCCTATTTATTTTGTTTACTCCTCGCCCCTGTGGGCTTGGGGAAGAGAAGTTTTACATCAGGGTGACAAGGGAAATCTCTATTAAATGCAGTGTACACTAAAATGCAGAGGTGAGTACCGTGGCGATGGGCTTCAGAACTGGACGGAACAGGTCCCTGAATTATCTTGAGCAAATAGATCTGACTTCTCAGGGTTGTTTGTTTCATCTATTTAAAAAAAGAGGTTAACAATAGCGTCTATGGGAATCGGTAGGGATTCTCCGAGACACTCATATAATGGTTTAGTTTAGAGGTAGGCAAACAGATGATGCTCAATAAGTGGTGGTATCATCATCATCATCATCACCATCACCATCACCATCACCATCATCATCACCATCACCACCATCAGTTCCTGGCTACTTCTTCACGTGTTCATGCTTTGTGGACTCCAACCAGGAATAACTCAACAAGGGATTCAGACTCCAGTCTCCTCACTGTCACATGCTTCACTTTCTTCTCCTCGAAAAACAAAGCATCCTTTGAAAAGAGAATTGCCTTCATTTCCCATGGGAAGTCATTTCTACAACCCACGAGCAAATGCAGTCTAATGACTAGAATGTGACAGTCGCTATCAAGAATGAAATGTTCCATAAACAGTGCAGCCTCCTAAAATGACTCAATCCCAGAGCCCCGTGTGGGTTCTCCCTTGGTGAGCCACCCCTTCCCAGCAGCTTCCTCCACTTCTCTCCCTACACCCCCAACCTTCCCAGATCATCAGAGCCCCAGCTATCACTCCCAGAAGTCTCCAGTGAGAGCTCAGCTGTCCTGGGGCTCAGGATTAAGCCGGGAGTTGAGTAGCCTTGGGGAGGTAGCAGGGGTCTTGATGCACTGCAAGGCGGTTTGCCAACATGCAGGGCAACGGGCCATGCCTCATGAATTTTCAAGGAGGCACCATTTCATCCTAGAGCAGCTGTATTTCATCTCAGAGCATCTGTAACATCCTACAGCAGATTTTCCTCAGGGTTTCAGCTGACAAAGGATGCAGGATCCACCACCCACAGCTTCTCCACCATAGCTGGGTAGTGTAGAGCAAACATCGGTGAGGGTGATGTTGGAGCAGAGGAAGCTGTCAGCATCCCTCCCATTGCTGGCAGAGCCCAGCGCAACTGCTTACACGTGTAGTCACAAGACTCCCTGTGACAGGACCCTCTTTCCTTCTTTAAAAAAAAACTTTGCTCACCAGTGGGCCACTCCATCAAGGCCTTGGGGGTTTGCATGGACTTTTCCAGAGGAACCAGGAATTCAGTAGTCAGTTCAACATACCTCACAGAGACATGATAAGTAAACTCAATAGTTTTGGAAAGTGGCTTATTTTTCCACTGTTCAAGCTTTTTGCCCCCTCCATACTTGGGATCTTCAGCTGTCAAGAGAGCCTGACTAAATACTTTCATTTTAAAAACAAGATTAAGGCCCAGAGACTGTAAATTGCTTCATGGAAATCCCGTGGACAGCCCACAACAGAGCAGAGCTACAGCCCAGCCTGGGACTAACAGGCCAGAGCTTTCCTTCCCAGCTCCCTGAGCAGGGCCAAAAGGCCCAGTACACACTCGAAAAAATACTGTCTCAGGTTCTGCTCCATCTTCCAACCTAGAATCCCCCTGTTCCCCGTTTAGCTCAAAGTATCTTTTGTTCTATTCCTGAAGCTCAGAAATATTTTCTGAGTTTCATGTATGTGTATATAATCTCTCTCTCTCTCTCTCTCTCTCTCTCTCTCTCTCTCTCTCTCTGTCTCTCTTTCTCTCTCTCTCTCTCTCTCTCTCTCTCACACACACACACACACTCTGTCACATGCACACACACGTCTATACAGAGAGACATATCTGTCTACACCTACACACACACACACACACACATACATACACACACACACACACACACACACACACACACACAACTAGGTTGGCCTCCAATATGCTATGAGGCTAAGGACGACCTTGAACTTCTGGGCCTCACATCTCTACTTCCCAAATGCTAGGGTTGCAGACACCCCCCCCCCACACACACACATTCTGTTTATGTGGTGCTGGTGTCCACATCCAGGGTCTTTATCCATGCTAGACAAGTACTGTACCAACCGAGCTACATCCTGGGGATAGTTCTCTTTAAAAAAATGAAATATTTTCTCCAATCATTTGCATTTCTGGCTTCTTTTCTATTCCACTGTCTAGCACATTGGCTTGCTTTCTTGGTATAGTTCCTGTCCTCTGCAGTAAGCACTCCACAGTCTCTGCCACTCCCTGCTGCCCCGCCCAGCCAGCGGGCTTTGCCCCTCAACCTGCTGGACTGCTGTGTGCCTTTGAACGTGACCCTGAGCCCAAAGCACTTCCAACTGACCCACAAACACCATTGCTTCAGCGCAGAGATCGCCCTGGCTCCCCAGCGGTGTCTGATACATCATGAATCCTTGTCTTCATGGTCCGGGACCCCAGCAGAGTGGTGTGAACACCGATGGACGCCTATTCTCAGGGGTTCCTTTGCCTCCAGCACTTAGGTTTTGACCCATGACAACTTAAAAGGATCGGAATTCCTACTCGATCTCCATCTCCTTACCCCAGGCAGTTTAAGATTCAAAGTGAAATTTCGAATGTGGGGGGTGTTCGGGGGGTAAAGATGTTTCCTGACTCCTTTCCTCCCAGCAGATATAACTGAGAAGCTCACTCCTGTGGAGAACCTTCTCGGGTTTCCTTCTGCCGAGAGTCCTGGTGCTGTCTCCTCCTCTCCTCTCAATGCCCCATTCAGATGCCCTAGGAAGGTCACTCAGCCCTCCTTCCAGACATACTATGGAAAGACTGGACGTGCCATGGTCCTTACAGGAAAGCAGGGACTCCAGATAGGAACCGATTACTCCTTACACTTCTGAGATTCTTTGCTGCTAGATTCGGTTTTACAGGCCCTCTAAGGGCCTGACTCTTGCTGAGTTAGCTGTATTCCTGACTTTAGACAGGTGTAAATTCTAAACCATGGCCCAGGCCTAAACATCAGAAAGCCTAGTGGTTTAACCGTTTACATGTCTGCCTCCTCCCTGGGATTTAAAGTCAGGGATAGTATTTCACTAATCTTTAGACTCTGGGTACCCTGCAGTAGTGGGGCAGAGGGGAGGACCAAGGAATAGGGATGGGGACTAGGCTTTCAGTCAAAAACTGACGAAAAGGACAAGAGGGAGAAAGAATAAATGACCTGGCATGGTGGTTCTGTTGTTCACTGCCCCAGGGCACCCGCCAACTGTGCCACGGGTTTCTCACCAAGTCAGGAGCCCTTTGATTGGCTCTTCCCTTCTGTCACTTACCTGTCTTGATCATGTTTGCTGCCTTGCCCTTTTTCTAAGAGAGGCACTTTTTCTAATTCCCCCAAAGGGGCCAAATGGGCTGGACTGAAGAGACGGGAAGGGGCTGAAGGGAAGTTAGTCGTCGTCAAAGCCTGGCTTCAGGGTTTGCTGCACTGGACTTCAAGAAGTAGACTGAAGATCCCTCCCCAAGGAACATGAGCCACCCAAAAGGAACCTCAAACTCTGAAGGAAGTGGAGCTTCAGAGCTTAAAGAACTGAAGTTTGGATGCTTACGAGTGCGCCCCTAATAGGTGAAGGGTGCAGCAGCCCCAGCCCTTCCTGCTGCGGGTCTCCATCCAAGAAAGAGCGCTCAGCTGTCAGCCTCTCAGCCCCTCGCTCCAGGTCCCCTTGCGCAGCCAGCCTGTCACCTCCCATTACCCCAGCTCTGCTTGGGAAGAGCATCTGGCGCGTGTGCCTGCAGGCCCAGGGGGTGAATTTCGGGTGGATTTCAAGGCTGAGCTAAGCAACCGTTCTGCTGAGGTCTGAGAACGCGGTTGTTTGCCACTGCGCTGGGTGCTGGAAGCAATAAGCACGCAGCTGCACGGGGACCAGTGATGGGGTCCAAGCAGGTGGTGCAGGGGCCCTAACTGTGTTTCATTGCTGAAGGCTGGGATAGACGCCAAGGGCCCACTGTGGTTCAGCACTGGGCTGGTACTGGTCTCCAGCAGACTGAGCAAAGAGCAGGTCCTTAGCTGGCCTCTAACTCACTGTATTTATACAGTTTTATGCCGCTGAGGAGGAAGAGGAGGAGGAGGAGGAAGGGGAAGAGGAGGAGGAAGGGGAAGGGGAAGGGGAAGGGGAAGGGGAAGGGGAAGGGGAAGGGGAAGGGGAAGGGGAAGGGGAAGGAGAAGGAGAAGGAGAAGGAGAAGGAGAAGGAGAAGGAGAAGGAGAAGAAGAAGAAAGAAGAAGAAGAAGAAGAGCAAGCAGTGAGTCTGGTTTATCCAGTGCTGAGTATTGAACCCAAAGCTTTCTACATGGTAGACACCAGCCACATGCTCAACCCCAAACCTTTCTCTTCTCACTAAGCTAGGACCAATAGTCTTTTCAGAAGGCAGACTCCCACAGGAGAGGGTACCTGATCTTCACAGTGGTTAAAAGATCAGTACCAAGGCTTTGGGTTGCCCTGCTGGCTTCATCACACACGCTAATGACCTCATCTTCCTGGGCTGCTGGTCCTTAAGTAAATGGGATGGGGGTGGGGGAATCAGGTAACTATTTGGAGGGAGTTTTGAAAAGAAGAAGAGGAGGAAGAGGAGGAGGAAGAAGAGGAGGAGGAGGAAGGGGAAGAGGAGGAGGAAGGGGAAGGGGAAGGGGAAGGGGAAGGGGAAGGGGAAGGGGAAGGGGAAGGGGAAGGGGAAGGGGAAGGGGAAGGGGAAGGGGAAGGGGAAGGAGAAGGAGAAGGAGAAGGAGAAGGAGAAGGAGAAGGAGAAGGAGAAGGAGAAGGAGAAGGAGAAGAAAGAAGAAGAAGAAGAAGAAAGAAGAAGAAGAAGAAGAGCAAGCAGTGTATTCAAAGCAGCCCAGGGCTTCACAGCCACACAAGGGGTTGGGGGTGGGGTAGGTCGGGGGGGGGGGTGAAACGTGGAAGCTGGTGACTGTGATTGTCTGATTGTCCTATCAAAGTGATAGCTATTTACAATCTTTTTTTCTTCTTCTAAAGCCTCAGCTATTTCAGTTATGACCTCTGAACCAGACACCAGGAACAGAAGTTTGAACTCCAAGACAGAAGCAGAATCCACGTTGCAATAAGATCCAAGTGGTGTGTCTTCATGCTGCAGCTCAAGAACACTAGCCTAGAACATCCCGAGGCTCTCTACTCACTGCAGCCAACAGCCTTCTGAGTCTGTGGGGCCACTTGGAGCACCTCCGCTCTTCACTCACACACTCCAGCCCCCACCCCCATCACCTTCTGAACACATGATGCCAATCTGGTGCTCTGCCTTCTCTCTCTTCCTCTGATGCTCTCACAGAACAGTACTGGGGACAGAAAGCTGTTAACTGAGATAGGTGAATGGAAGGAAGCAAAGGAAGGAAAGTCCGAACATGGGTGAACTACAGTGTAGACTGTCAGTCAGCACTCAGCAGTCCTCAGGGGCTCCTTCACCCTGCTGAGGGATTTATGGGAGACAGCAGGGCGAGGCTCAAAGTGTCTGTGGCTCAGACTTCACTTGGGTGGCTTCTGTCTTCTCTGTGTGGGTCAGCCTTGGGCATTCCACACCTGAAAGTGGGGACCCAGCAACTTGGGATTCTGCAAGTCTGGGCCATGGCTGGTGTCCATCATTCCTTCCTTAAACAGCTGCTGGATTATCAGCGCTCTGGGAACAAGACCCCTGCTCCTCAGCCAGGCTCTTTCAAGTGCCTTTGCCCAGCCGTCATTCTCTAGATGAAACTTGGGATGGTAGAGTGGTTCTCGGTGAGCCACCAAGTCTCCTGTCCAAACTGGGGTTCTTGATCCAGTTGCTTCAAAGCTGGTGGCTTGGAGCCCTTGGCTTAGCTCCCCAATGGCATGAACAGAAGTTCAGTGGCATGTCTCTGCCCCGAGGCAGCCCCAAGTAATGCCCATTGGCTAGGAAAGGGCCACTTGCTGGAATATTCTAATGGCAGCATTGCCAGCCTCCGTTGTAACTGCCATGAGAGCTCAGTCTCTGTTCCCGGTGGTGCTGCTGCCACTCCTGGGCATTGCTCCTGATTGAATATACTCCCTAGCCTGCAGGGGCCAACACTCTGAGCCAGACTGTTTCCGGGGAATAGATCCAAAGACAAAATGACAACACATTTGGTAAGATCTTTATTGGTTTGATTTTCTGGAATGGGGCTGCACTTAGGTCCATGAAATCGTGTTCCAAAGAGCTTCGTGGAGGAGGCTGTTCTTCCAGCCAGCAAAAGGGTCAGTTTAGTTACTATTCTTGCAGGACTGGGCTAAGACAGAACAACAGAAAATAATCTGCTAACATCAGGCTACGTTTTTTCTAAGGATTAAACTGAAGGAACTTAATTATCATGCTGATTAAAACTGGCCTTTGGGGGGAAATTTGGCTCTTTTCTGATTTCTCTGAAGGGTAGGTAATAACTTGGTTGCTATTTCCAAAACAATGGCCTTCAATAATTTTCACTTAACAGGATTTAAGGCAATGATTTTTTTTCCTAAGTATTTCTAAGTATTGCTTATGCCTAAGAGCCTCTGGCTATGGCAACAGATTAGATAACTAATTTCCTCAAATTAATATACAGACAACCTCCAATGCCCACAGGGAATTGTTTCCAGAAGTCGTCAGACACCAAATAGTCTTACATAAAATGTTGTCCTATTTACATGTAACCTGTGCACAGCCCCCTCTGTACTTTGAATCACGTTGACATTGCTTATAATATCCTTATATAACACAAATGCTTCAAAAGTCACCGTTGTGTTGTGTGCTTAGTGGATGATGATCAGAAGGATGGGGAGGAGGAGGGATGCCTGGATGATGATGAGGAGGAGGAGGAAGAGGAGGAGGAGGAGGAGGAAGAGGAGGAAGAGGAAGAGGAGGAAGAGGAGGCAGAGTAAGAGAAAGAAGAGGAGGAAAAGGAGGGACACCTGTCTGGTCAGCACATACATCTAAACCCACCACACCTGTCAGCAACAGAACTTTCCAAGTAGTTTTGTTTTGGGGTCGGTTAGGCCAATGGATATAGGACATTGGATGTGGGAGGCATTGTACCGTTTTTTCTCAAAGCCTTGTTTTTTTAGAATTGTTATAAGGGAATTTGTTACATAGCAGAGGATGGCTTTGAACTACTGATCCTCCAGCCACTGCCTACCAGCATAAGCCCTTACACCTGCCTAGAAGTATAATGTTTAATGCAAGTGAGAGCAAGTTGTTTAGGACATTTATTAAAGCCTTGGTGTATGAAAAGCTTTTGTTTTAAGATTTACTTGTCTGTATTTTATGGATTTGGATGTTTTGCCTGGTTTATGTAAATGTACCATGTACATGGACTCCCGCTCCTCAGGAGGCTAGGCAAGCCAATAGGAGCCTGTTGAATTGTAGGTGCTCTTCCAGGTGATTGTGGGTCCCACATTGGTACTGGAAACTGAAAGCGAGTCCCCAGCTGGAGCAGCAAGGGCTCTTAGAAGTTCAGCCATTACTTCAGCCCCTGAAAGTTATTTGTTTTGGAAAAGCAAATCTAAACATCAAACTACACAATACTCTTTAATTCCTGTCTTGTATGCCATGGTATAAACATACCATTTAGCCTCTCCTGGGGCTCTCCCTAACACAATAGAACCCAATAGATCCTATAAAACAATAGGTGTACCTCCAAAATAAACCCTTTATCTCATAGGCAGATCATCTCTGGAGTATGTTAAAATGCAAAACTGTCTAATGCAGTGTCCCTGTCGTCACTTGGACTTCCATGAATATTTACTCATTTGGTTTTTCGTTTACAGCTACTGATTGGCTAGCAGCTAGGCGTGCGGGATACACTGCCGTGCAAGAGAGCCTCGTTTTCACGATGCTTTGTCTGACAAGGAAGAATGACATTGTGTAAGCTCATTTCTTTGTCCCCAGTAGTCTCAGCAGGCAAGACAGCAGTAGAGGTTGACACTGAGAAAACAGAAGCAGCAGAATGACATGACATAAGCAACAGAAACAGCAAGCCTTTGGAGCCTGTAGGAGCCATGGGCCCGAGAGAGACTGCCATATTGTACCAATGAAGGGCTTGCCATGCCACTTACCTCAGGTATCCCAACTCCTAATCTCATGGTCTGTAGTCTTTCCAAAGTCACCGCCAGGCAGACCTTTGCAGCAGGTGCAAATGAATGGTCCAGATGGGGAGCAGAGGCAAGGGACGCACCAGTCCTGGAGGTTTGGAGGATGCTGTCCCCAACCTCAGGACGATAAGAACAGAGCCCGTATAAGTTTCTTTCTACAAAACTTTCCATGTTGTTTGGTTAAATGTTGTCTTCCAGGAGGGTGAAGAGTAATCACTTTGTGCTAGAAGGTCTCAGAATTCGTCAGAGGGTTGCACTTCTGGATGATTGTTTTCAAGAGGAATTTTAAGAGCTCCTGACAGGAAGCTGTCACTAAAATTTAAGAAGTGGAATCTGCCTCCCAGTGTTGAGCATTGGTGCTTGTATCTCACTGGCTTTCCTGGGAAGAAAACTTACAGTGACCACCAGGAAGCCCCGTGCTATATCAGTGACCAGTATTTCCAGACAGAAGCACTTAAATGGCAGAATATTTGAGGAAGACTCAGGCAAACAGTATAAGCTGCATGCTTGTAAAATCTCTGCTATATTTATTATTGTTATTATTAGTATTAGTATTAGTAGTGTGTATGTGTGTTTGTGTGTATGTGTGTGCATAGGAGTATGTGTGTACGTATGTGTGTGCATGAGTGTATATGTGTGCATGGGGTATGTGTGTATAGGTGTGTGTTCTATGTTCATATGTGTATATGTGTGTGGGGTGGGGGTGTTAGTGCATGTGCTGTGCACATGTGCTGTGTGTGCATGCAGAGGTTAGGGAACAAGCCTGTGCAATGCTTCTTTCCTCCTTGCAGTCACAAAGTAGAAGGAGTTGGAGATCTGCAGACGACTCTGACAACAGACATGGACATGCAGAGTTTGGAGTTTGTCCTGCTGGTTTTCGGTCTTGCTTTGATCCACTGTTTTCTCATTATGCTCCCTTCCCTCCCTTTTGGAATGGTGAGGTATATCCTGTGTCACTGTATGCTGGCAGTATGTGGTCTGCTCTTTTGATTTTGACTTTATAGGGGGTTACAGTTGAAAGACTGTCTTGAGTCTCAGAAGAGACTTTGAGCTTTGGACGTTTAAACAGTGTTGAAACTGTGATAGACCATGGGGACTTTTTAAAGTTGGACTGCATGCACGTTGGCATTATGATACGGCTATACACCCATGGAGGCCAAGAAGTGGAGTGTGGCAGTCAGCAGGGAGTGGAGCTGGTAGGAGGTGTGGCCTTGTTGGAGGAAATGTGTTACTGGGGGTGGGCTTTTGAGCCCACACTAAGTCCTGGTGCTCTCTCGCTCTCCCTCCTTCTCTCTCCTCTCTCCTCTCTCTCTCTCTCTCTCTCTCTCTCTCTCTCTCTCTCTCTCTCTCTCTAGTGCCCAGCTACTGCTTCGTTACCTGCCTGCATGCTGACATTTCCCACCATGATGATAATGGACTGACCTCTGAAACTGTAACCATGCCCTGAATTAAGTGCTTTTTTTTTTTTTATGACTGTGGTCATTGTGCCTCTTCACAGTAATAGACAGGTGACGAAGACACTCCTTTTACCATATGAGTTCAAGTCATCAGTCTTGTAGGGTGAACACTTTACGTGCTGAATCTACTTGCAGGCCCTCAAACATAGTCAGTAACCCTCAGTATTTTCATAAGAAAAATGGGATAGTAATGGTAAGCGTTCTAAAAGGATTAACTATGCCCATACTTTTGAATGGCTATGCATTCCCCGAGCAAGCTGTCAATAAAGGCTGTCTATTAACACTCTCAGTATTCTGTTGGGTGCTAATGTGGTTTGAACAGTGTCTGCCCTCTGACAGTTCCTGTTGAAATTGCATCTCCATTGTGACATACTCAGAGGAGGGATCAGGTGGGACCTCCAGGAAGTGATTAGGGCCCTGTGTTCATGAATAAATTACCCATTCATGCGATTAATGAATTAATAGGTTGAGGGGTCTGGTATGAAAGCCAGTTTGGCTATATTTCTCGAGTACACCCTGCCTCTTGTCACACTGCGCAGTGTACCGTCTCAGGACTCTACCAGCAAGATAGCTATCACCTAGGGCTGGCAAGACGGCTCAGCCCAGAAAGCGCTCACTGCACAAGGATGAGGATATGAGTTTGATCCCCAGAACACACACACGTAACAGGCTGGGTATGGCGGCGTGTGTTTGTAATTCCAGTGCTGGGGACACGGAGACAGGCAGATCCCTGGGGATCACCCAGTGAGTCCCAGCCAGAAAAAGTCCTCAAGAACCAAGGCAGATGGCTTCTAAGGAACAGCATACAAGGTTGACTTCTGGCCTCTGCATGCACCCACATGCGTACTGGAGCACACACACACACACACACACACACACACACACACACAGAGAGAGAGAGAGAGAGAGAGAGAGAAGTGAATGCGCACACACACAAACACACCATCCCCACTACCACCAGAATTATGAGCCACTAACAATTCCTTTATGTTGATGACTGACCCAGCCTGAGGTATTGTGCCTTTAGCAACAGAAACCGAATTCAAAAATCGCCACGCCCAATTCTGTATTCACCGTCCAGGAAACCTGCTCAGCCATGACTGAGGAACCACAACCATGAACTATGCCATCTGGCTAGGTTTTGAATGTTTCCAAAACCAATGAACCCTGAACACTAAGCAAGGCACCAATCCTTGCACACGAATCATGCGGCATCATTCACGGAGTTTCACGCTGAGACGGCGTGCACGCCTCGGCTTTCAGGTGCTGAGAGCCAGCGAGGCCTCAATCAGTGCGTTTCTGGAAGCCCATCACCCTCTCCTGTGCTTCTCTGCATACCTTAGTCTTCACTTCTCAAGAATCTGAAATTCTAAATTTTCCATGTTTTTATCTAACCTGGCTCCTGGGCCCTGCTCTGTGACAAAGACCAGATTTTAAAAGCTAGCCTTTCTTCAAATGATTGCGCAGAGAAGTGTGAACGTTCCTTCTGGCATTCAGGATAATGGGCTGTGTGGGGTGGGAGGGTGGCTGAGGGGTGGGGTCAGGAGACCTGGGTGTCATTGCTTGCCCTGGCATAGCTTTGCGTCTCTGGGAAGGGGGCAGCCAGGATTAGCAGGCAGCTGGGAGGATACATGAGGTTCTATCTAAGGGTGTTGAGTTCCTCAGAGAGGGGAGTTTTCTAAATTTAGGGCATGGCTGTGTCACTCGGGAAGAGGGAAGCCATCTCTCAGACCCTCTCCACATGTCACTGTAATTGCAGAGACGCTTTCATAACGGAAGTAAAGCACTCATAGGCCAGACGGTGCAGGTCACAGGTGTGGGATTGTGTCTGAAAACCCGTGTGAGCTTTAATAACAGCCTGAGGCAGGGAGCAAAGCAAAATCCAGAAGTCCCTCTGTGCTAGGATTCTCTGCTTCAGCACTCCCCACCCCAACCCCAGGAGGGAATCCTGAGGGGTTGTCACTTTGTGCACGTTACCTGTAGAACTGTATAGAGATGAACACAGGGGAACCTTTTACAGGCTCAGAATCTCTCCGAACTGTATTATACTTTGGTCCATTTAAAGATATTTCTTGTGACAGGAAGTTGCCATGCATGAAGGGGTATCCCCTAATGAATGGGGAAGTGTGTGGGGTGGCCACCAAGGGCTGAGTTCTCTTAGCCATGTCTCTCAGTCATTCTTTAAGATAAGAGTCTACCAGGTAAGGTAAGCTAGCATTGGGAAGCAGCCACAAAGCACTGAAGGTGCATTAAAGCAAGTGGGTGCCATTAGACTATTTGCTTCAAATCAAACTAGAGACCAATGCAGAGACCAGGTGAGTCAGTGAACCCCAAGGCCTTACTTGGAGGATGGGCCTAAGGGGAAATAAGAGACAGACTGTGTGAGATTCCCCAGAAGATTCAAGGATGATCTGAATTCAAAACACAGCACTCATGTTTAGAATCTGTGGTCCCCACAGATTCGTCACTTCTTGCAGGAGGAAGCAGGTCACTGGGGGTGTGGTTTGGAAGGTATTGAGACCTAGGGTCCTCTTGTCACTCCTCTCCTCCTGTCTGCCTTGCTGTGATCTGTTCTGTGATGCTCTCCCTGCCACCTCGATCTGAAAATGTGAGCCAAAATGAACCTTCCTTTCTTTAAGCTGCTCTGTCTGAGGTTTTGGTCACAGCTGCACGAAGCGAGCCAGTACAGACTGTGTCCAGAAAGAAGCACACATTGGTTCACAACCTCTTCGGCCCTTTTCTTCTGAAAACTGGACTCACTTGACCTTCCTTCTAGAAACTCACTCCACTCTGGGACTCTCATACTCAAGCCTTCATGTAGAGTTAAGTAGACTTGAGTTTAGATGTGGACTTTTCTTCTTGAACACAGATCTTCAGTCTGAGCCTTGATGTCTTCAAGGATAGAAAGGGAAAGACAATGCCAGCATCCGCTCTATCGACTTGCTGGCAAGATAGTGGCAGGTGCACATCAGGTCTTCAGAAACGAGGAGAAACTCCAGTGGTTGGAGGTAAGTAGCAGGGCTTTGTGAGCTCTGTTCTTACCTATGAGATCTTGATGTTTCTTGAAAGTCTAAGATTTTGTACCGGCAGCCTGGCTGTGCTCTCAAATATCCACGGTTGAGTCTCCTTTCCTTGTCCTAACTGCGGTCTGCATGACATCACCAGAGTGTCTTCAGAGTGTCCCTGTTTGTATGCTGATGTGCTTCCTGCTATGCACTCACTCAATAAACGCAGACTCTGGCCAAAATTCTAGTGAAAGGAGGCAGGCAGTGAATAAAGTAAGCATGTATATTAGGTGCTAAGTAGGTCCTCTCTGGGCATGTGGAGGGTACAAATGAGAGAAGTCATCGAAGGGTTGAAATGTTTGGAAAAAAAATGGTCGGGAAGTCCTCATGGAGAAGTGTCATCTGGGTTAATATTGTAACCTGAAGGTATTGCTCTGACACCACTGTAGCTGTCTGCTGTCAGGTCCCACGCATCTGGCCACACTGTTAGCTTTGCCTGAGAGCCTGACCTTGGACCTAAAGGACCTGAGTCGGCAGAGGCTGATGCATCGGGATGGGAACCACACCACCGAGGTGACAGGCCTTCAGCAAGAAGAGAGAAGCTGGGGAAGACTCTCTCGGGTTCACGGATGCCTTGGAGGACCTGCACACTCAGAGCGGAGCAACGACAGGGACCTCTCAGCAGCCAGGCTTTATGTTCTCATTACACAGTATGTGGTCTAATCAACATGATCAGCATTGCAGCTTGTTAGAAATACCAAACGTTCACTCCCAGCCCAGACCTACTGAAACACTCTGCATTTCAATAAGACATTGCATTTTAATGTGATTTGTTTGCACATTAAAGTACAGCTGTGCCAAATAGAGTAGAGTACACACGTCTGATTCATTTGTACATAGTTTATATGTTGTGCTGGAGGAGAAGTTGTGCTGTTGTTAGTGTAAGGATGGTATGTGGGGCAGAAGAAACTCATAGTACTTCAGTTTTCAGCCATGAATGTTACTTTTACAGTTGCTTTGTGCTTCTCAACACTGGGCTTCTTTCCTGTGGAGAGAGAAATAGAAGAAATGGATAAGAAGAGAACATTCTCAATCCTTTAGAGGTCATGGCTGTGATTTAAATTCCATTGTTGTTAACCTAGTCACGTGACTAGATATAGCTGCAAGGGAAGCTAGAAGCAATTGGATTACCAACTTACTTTTTAAAAGGATTTAAGATTTGTTTTATTTTAAACTCTGTTTCTGTCTCTGTCTCTGTCTCTCTCTCTCTCTCTCTCTCTCTCTGTGTGTGTGTGTGTGAGTGCAGGCACCCCACAGAAGCCAGAGGTGTCATACACTGGAGCTGAAGTTACAAGTTGTTGTTACCCTGATGTGAGTCCACCACAAGAGCAGTATGTATACTAAACTGTCACTACCACCACTCGCAAGTTCCTGGATTCCCCACTTCTGGTAGTGTTATACTACAGAAGAAAGGAAGAATGGATTGTGTGGTTACAAAAGGTCCTTTCTGCATCCCTTAGTAAAGCATCACAGGGACAAGCCAGGAACAAAGGTGGAGGCTGGAATGAGGACTGAAGCATAATATCAGGCAACTTGGATTGACATCTCATGATCCAGGATGTCTTGAACTTTGACAGGGAGGTGGCTTCAAGATCAGGTTCAAGTGGAAACTCTCACCTGAATGATACTGCCGAGACTCCCTGAGCCAGCTTTCTTAGGTAGCTCTTCTGCATTGCTCAGGTCCCAGACCATGCCTTGTTAAACCCTTTTTGGAAATAAGAAAGATAAAGAGTGTGTGTGTGTGTGTATACCATAGTGAATATGTAAAAGTTGGAGGTGACAGTCCTCACCTACTACATTGGTTGTGACAAGGTCTCTTGTTTACTACTGTGTCCTCCGGCGTAGCTGCTTCATGATCTGCAGATTCTCTTATCTCTACCCTCTATGTTGTAGAAAAATGGGATCACAGATATGAGCTACCATGTCGGAAGCAACATAGGTTCTGAGGATCCAAACTGAGAGCCTCGTGCGTGCCCATTAAGTTTCAGGTAGCTCTTAAGGCACCTCCCCAGCCCTGTTAAATACATTCACCAGCACCCTGCTCTTGTTTTCCAAGGCTCCAGAAAGGCGAAATAAATATTTCTTCCTCTTGAAGTATCCAGTTATCCCGAGACTGAAATAGACGTGGCAGGTGAAAAATTATAAGCCTTAGTATGTTTCAGGTTTCTCCTTCAGAACTTCACTTTAACTTTTAATAGAGGTGTCCAAGGATACAAATGGTCACTGTCTGTTTCTTCTACTTCTTCCCTGTAGTCCCACTTTCTGCTCATTTACTTTTGTATCTGCAGCCTCTGAAGAAGAGGGAGGAGTATAGACTAGGTAGAAAAGGGTTGGCCTTACAGCCAACAGCAGCAGCCAAGAAAGGACATCGTTCATGTTTTCTGCTGTGTGCAAGGCTTACGTTACTAAAGTGGAGACACCTGGAGGGGTGGCTGAGGGTAAGGGCTGTATGCAGATGTTTCTGATGATGTGGCTGCTGGCTTTAGCACATGGTCCTGGAGTTTGATGTGAATAGTGTAGCCTGTGGTGTGTGTGAGGGAGACTCTGTTTCACACTAAATCTTTCTCTGTTTCAGGGATGGTTTTCAGACTGTGTTTTTCAAACCCAGTTCCATTGGCCATGGAGCTAGTTGAGTGTGTGTGTGGGGGGGGGTTATTTGAATTCTTGTGATATAAACATCTGTTCTCTCTCTCTCTCTCTCTCTCTCTCTCTCTCTCTCTCTCTCTGTATCATACACATGTACGCAGATGCAGTTGTCTGATGCGTGCATACAGAAGTCAATGAATGATGTCAGAATGCCTGTCTCAATCTCTTCCACCTCAGTTTTTGAGACAAGGTCTCTCACTGAGCCTGAAGCTTGCTGTCTCAACTGTCCAGTGAGTCCCCAGAATCTGCCTGTCTCTCTTCCCCAGCCCCAGCACTACGGTTACATGTGCATAATACCACTCCCAGCCATTACGTTGATGAGGGGGATCTCTACTTGGGTCTTTGTGCTCACACAGCCAGCACTTCATCACTGAGCCTGTTTCTAGGATGGAGGTCTCAAGTGAGTAATGGTTTTTAATCAGTTTTATCTGTAAGGGATTGCTGATATCAATTAATAAATTGATCAACTAATATATTGATACAGGAGGGCCTACTGTGTGCTGTGCCACTCTCTGGGCAGGTGGCCCTATGCTGTTTGAGGAGTCTAGCTAAGCATGAGCCTGAAAGCCAGTAAATAATATTCTGCCACAGTTTCTGCTTCAAGTTCCTACTTGGGTTCTCGCCCTGACTTCCCTCAATGGACTATGACCTGGAGGTGTAAGTCAAATAAATCCTTTCCTTGCCTAAGTTGCTTTTTGTTGAGGTAATCTTCATGTGCAATGTGTAAAGCTTCTCTTTGTATTATTCAAATGTTGACTTGCAGCAGAGAGCTGAATACTGCCTGGCCTTTGGTATTGTTTTAATTGCTCAGCACCTACATTTTATTTTGTAAACATTCCTCCCCCATCACCTTCTGATTAGTTTAATAAAGAGCGAATGGCCTATAGCAAGACAGGAGAGGAACGGCGAAACATCCAGGCAGAGATAGGAACTTTGGTAACGAATCAAGTGTGTATGCGTGGGGAGGATGCACCGGCTGGATGCAGAGGTGGATGGAACAGGCAACAGAGGTAATGGGCCATGCGGCAGGGAGCGGAATAAAAGAGTCACGTTCGTTTAACTGAGATTAGCTAGCTGACAGGTGGCCAACTAAGGCCTAAGCTTAATAAATAAATATAAGTCTCTGTGTCATTATTTGGAAGCTGGCGGATAGAGAGAATCAGGTGATAGCGTTTGACCAGGGCATTTTGTCACAGTAACAGAACAAAGGTGTAAGAGTTCTACACTTTTAGGCAGGAAGCAGACCAGGACCAGCATGATTCTAGATGACTGCAGCTGTCTGGAGGGCAGTAACATTAACATGCACTGTGGGGCAGTGAGTGGAGTGTGGTGGGGGAGCACATGCCTAGATGGCATGAGGCCCTGGCTTCATCAGCTGCATAGATAGATAGAGAGATAGATAGAGCAAACAAATAATTTTCTGATAGATATTTTTTATAAGGTTTTCTGGGTGTGGGTCTAGACTTTGCTGGAGAAGGAGCTGAGGAGTCTGCATCCGGATCTGCAGGCAGCAGGAGGGAAACCAAGAGCCCTAGCAGGCTTGAGCTTCTGAGACCTCAAAAGCCACCCCCACTACTGACACACTTCTAACAAAACCACGCCTACTCTAGCAAGGCCACACCTCCTAACAGTGCCACTCCCTGGAAGCCTATGGAGGTCATTTTCTTTGAAACCAACATAAATGTATAATATAATTCTAAACATAGAAGAAAGAAAGAGTTTTGACATTTATCTTCATAAAGATATGAGGGCACATGCCTGTCGTTGCAGATTTTGGGAGGCTGATCTAAGAGGATCATGAATTTGTAGCCTGGGCTACAAAGGGAGACTCTGTCTCAATAAGACAACAACAACCATAAAAGAATTGAAAATGTTTAGGTCATAAATATATTTAATCTGATTCAAGTGTTGTGTACTATATACAAGTCTCAAAAAAGGAGATGATGCTCCACGGGCAGGTGCTATGTGTGTGTTTGTATGCATCAGCTAAGAAAAGAAAGGAAGAGAGGAAGGGAGGAAGGAAGGGAATAACATTTTACCATTAAAAGAATGTATGTCTGTATTCACGTGTGTGAGTACAGTGCCCAAGTAGGCCAGAAGAGAGTGTTTGATCCCTGGAACTGAAGTTATAGGCATGTGAGCTGCCCAACATAAGTGGTAGGGATCAAACTCAGGTCCCCTGGAAGAGAAAGCAGGCCTCTTAATTGGCCCCTCCCCTCTCTTCATGCTCACTTTATCATTTAAGGTCTTACGAGGTTCACAGTGCCGTACCTGTCACTACCATCTATGGCCAAAACATCTGCATCATAATTCTATCATCTCACCTGAGCTCCTAGGAACTTGCTTTCTGCCTTCAGTTAATGTGCATTTTCCTATTCTTAGGTGTCACATATAAATGACATCACCCATTTGTCCTTGTGTTTCTGGTTTATTTCATTTGAGCATAGTGACTCGCCTATGCTATAGCATGTGGCACACAGAGTATATCAAAACCTCACTTGTCACGGTAGAATAGTATTCACTATCTGTGTGAGCAGATCGTTCTTTGTTATCCATTCCCTGGTGGTGGGCAGTTGGGCTATCTCCCTCTTTTTCCTGCTATTAATAAAGCTGCTTTATGGTATACAGGTATCTGTTCACATCCCTGCTTCCAGGTTTTTAGCCTGCATATTTATCCATGGAATGGCTGCCGAGTCACATGATGATTTTGTGTTTAACATGGTAAGGAATCACCAGGCTGCTTCCCACAAGTACCAAGTTCACAGGCTTACCAACACTCGGGATCTTCTGGCTTTCTTTTCTTTTTTCTAAAGATGATTATTGCCATCCCAGTGAGTAGGAAGTGGCAGCCATTGTAGTTGCACTAGATTTTGGATTAGAGTATTGTCAACGTCTTTGTCACACTCCTTCTAGAAGACTGGAGAAATTGTCCTGGCTTCACTGTCTGTGCCAAGCACACACTCGGGAGGTGGTATTTCCTGCAGCAAGTTTTGAAGTATCAGTGATGGTGAAGGGATGAGGGATACAGAGGGATGCTATCTTCCACACTAGCTGTCCCTAAAGACTGTGGACCACATACAGTGTCATCCCTCAAATCCTGCTGCCATATGAAGAAATGGGACACCCCTAAAAGTCTGCTAACAGACACCCAGTGTCACAGCCTATGCCACTGCTCAAGGGCACAGCTGCATTAACAAAACAGTAACAACAAGAGGCCTTCTCTGGGACCTAGAAGTATGTGTCAGAGAACTGTTTGCAGTATCAGGACTAAGAGGCTAATAAAAAAGCAGAGATGTATGTAACTTTAATTTTTTTTTCAAATTCTATTTTTAATGATGGTTCTTAAACACTTTAACCTTCTTAGTGACCCACCACCCACCCACCAGAGATCGTGGGGCAAAAAGGATACAGGGAAAGCCGGCCTGTTCAGAAAGGTTCTCTGGAGCAACTCCCATCTGTGTTGTCTGTAAATCAGCAGTTCAGTTCACAGGTTAGCAGGCAGTGGCAGCTCGATCCACTCGCAAACACTTCATGGATACACCAACAGTCCAGGTCAGTAGAGTCAGGTTAACACCGGTGACACGACCTAGCAGAGCCAACCAGGCCTTAGCCATGGCTCGAGTCAGTGGGAGGGACCAACAGGAACACCAGGAGAAACCCTCAGCTATGCCTCTCTCAGGGAAGCAAAGATCAGCAAAGAGAGAGACTCACAAGTGTTACACAGCTAGCTTTGTCTCTGCCACTCCATGGAGTCCTATTTAAACCCTCCAAACATCACGTGGCTTCTGTGTGCCTTGTCTCAGCATGTCTCTTGCCTTAACATGGGTCTTGTCTCAACACAGATCACCAGAAGGTTTTTGTTGGCATTTCTCTCTATGGCGTCCTGACAAATGTAACTCAACTACTCAGAGTAAGACAGACCAATACATGTGTGTCATTAACAAAGATTCTTTCATCAACTGCACCTTTCACATGCTTGCTTTAGCAAAATGTCCTCTCCTTCTACTGTGTCTACTTCTGCAAAACGTTCCTTCATGAGTCTGTCTTAGTCTTTATACCTGTGTCCACTTTAACTAAATGTTCCTTCACGTGTTTGCCCCAGCAAAACACCATCAAACCAACTTTGCAAAGAACCCTTAAGTTTCCACTTCAGATATATACCAGTGAAGTAGCTGGCATGCAGTTTAGTTTCTTTGGAAAAGATCAAAATGTTATAAAGGTGCCTGGCTATCAGCTTTGGAACAACCATGTGTCAAGAACTCCCTCTGGAATCCTGGTGGGAAGAGAATGAAGGCAGTGACAACCTATACTTTTGGAAACACTACAACTGGATGGGAAAACATTAGGGCTGGGGACCCACATAAGACCTATAGGGGAAAAAAACCCACCAGAACTGAAGAGATGGGGCAGAGGATGTAGCTCAGTTGCTAGAATCTTTGCTTCGCATGCACAAGGTCATAGGTTCAATCCCTCAATCATGTGTGGTAGTGCGTGTCTGTCATCCCAGCATTCAAGAAATGGAGGGGGCTGGTCAGAAATTCAAGTTCATTCTTATCTAGAGGAGAAAAAAAAGGCTAAGATAAAAAAAAAGAGACAACTGAAAACTCAAAAACAGAAACAACTGGAGAAAATAATAATAAAACAACTTTTAGTTTTCCATTGTCGTTTTTTCTTCATTTTATTTCGTTCGGATGTGAAAGTAACTGAAGCAACAGGAAGAGACTAGCATAGTAACAG
This sequence comes from Arvicanthis niloticus, assembly GCF_011762505.2. Taxonomy (NCBI): domain Eukaryota; kingdom Metazoa; phylum Chordata; class Mammalia; order Rodentia; family Muridae; genus Arvicanthis; species Arvicanthis niloticus. The sequence continues at coordinate 76,180,588 of NC_047664.1, read as the reverse complement.
GCTCGTGTTGCCGGCAGCTAGCTATGGTTGTCAGCAGCTCATAAGTAATTAGGTTTTAGCATAATCCTCACTGACCATCCCTTCTTCTTCTGCAGCAGCTCTACCCACTTCCTCTCCTGTGCACCTCCTATTCAGAAAGTATGCTAGATGTCTTACTTTTCTATTGCTGGGATACGACTCCATGACCAAGGCTATAAGAGAAAGAATTTTGGGGGGCCTTATAGTTTCAGAGGGTTAGAGTCCACGACTATCATGGTGTTTCCACCATACATAACAGGAGGCAGACATGGTACTGCAGCAGTAGCTAAGAGTTCACATCTCAATTCACAAGCATTAGGCAGAGAACTAGCTGCAGACGGTGTGGGCTTTTGAAATCTCAAAGCAGTGTCGCGCCTCCTCCAAAAAGGCCACATCTCATCCTTCCCCAACAGTTCCACCAACTGAGAAACAAGTACTCAAACATCCAAGGATGCATGGGCCATTCTCATCCAAACCTCTGCCTCCTCCCTAACCTCAGCTGGGACCCTCTGCTGCCTGGATAATTTTGATTTACAGTTAATCTTTATCTCCCACTCTTACTTTCTACCTTTTATACTATCAAATAAAGTGTGGACACAGAGACACCTCACAAACAGTTTGGAGATCAGACGTTGTTGTAAAGGTGTCCTCTTGTTAGCACCACAGTGGATGAGAAATCAGACTTTATCAACCATTTAAGTGTTGTTTCTCCAACTCTGTCCTGCCCGTTTGCAACCCCTGTCTTTCTCTGAACCAGCCCACTACGGCTATTCTAACAAAATACCACAAGCTGTGTAGCTTACATAGCACAAGCAGGTGACTCACAGTTCTGCAGACTAGAAGTCTGAGAGGCAGCATCAGTGAGTTTAATCTTCAGAAGCACTTATCTTTGGTTTGCAGATGTCACCTCACATGGTCATTCTTCATCTGAGGACACTGGTCACATGGGATCAGGGTCCACCCTAACGAACTTGTTCCTCCTTCTTGGACCTCCTTAAAGATGCCAGGTCCTCATGCAGTCAAGCTCCTGGGTCTGGAGGCTTTAGCACATGAATTTGGAGGGACATCATTCAGACCATAACACTCTCCAAATAGAAACACCATCCTGACATTTAGAGTAACCACGTCTTCTTGTTTGCACCAATTGAATCACCAGTGTTTGTCTTCCCCATTTAAAAAACCTCAAATGTCATCCGGTCTCTGATAGCCCATTGACTTCTCTCTGCCAGGATCCTTTCTGGCAATGAATGGATCTGCTGAAGACCCAGGGCCGACTGACAGCTGTCCCTCAGTTCCCAGGGACTGGCTTTTATGAATTATGCACCACTGTGCAACCTGTTTTCTCCCTCATGTCTCCTCTCAAAACCTTGGTAACTAGATCCAGATCAGACTTAAGTTTGATCCCTTTAGCAAGACTGTTTTATCAAAATGGGCAAGATGTCTCATTCCCATTCTGTGCTTGATGATTATAATTGTTGATGCTAAATATCAAAGCTACAAACGTCCTTCCAGCTCCTAGACCATTTATTCTAGGTCCATAATTTTGCTTTATTGAATTCATTGGCTGAGATAGTTTTACAAGGAGATCCTTATGAAACTACTTTCTGGGTACTGAAATGAATTCATAAAGGAATGGACAATCAGATAAATGTTTAATTTTTACCAGTGTTCAAGGCGATGAACTATTGATTCCCTGTCAATTAAAAAAACCTAAGCATTGTTATAAGCGTATGCATTTGCACATGTTTGAGAGCCTGGTTCCATCCACTGTGAGCCTGATCCTCGTTAAAGCCCACTTATCCCTTTCTGGGCCAGTCGGAGCCTTTTACATCAACCCCTGAATATTGTTCACATGACCTCAGTTGTCTTTCGTAACTTCTTCATTATCAGGAGGAGTCGAGCTCATCTGAGCCCACATTCTACATTTCTCTGATAAATCTTAATGGAATTCCAAGATGAGAGATTGTGGGGCGGGGATGCTCACTCGTCGTACGTGGTGGTTGTTTCCATGGCGGTTTAGTTGACAAAATACTCCATGTGCTCCTATTAATATATTCATATTGGTTTGGTGTTTGTAAGGTGGGGCTCCACCTAAGCTTGTCCGTGCAGCAGGCGGCTCCTCTGTCTTCTTTTCCATATAAATAGTCATCTGTTGGTTCTCAAGAACACAAAAGATGCTGGAATAAGACTGCTGGATCCCCAGCTCATGCTGGATACCCCCACACTGCACATGTGACTACTTCCACAACAGCGACGCTAGCATCATTAAATATGGTCGCCAAAAGCAACTGTTGAATGTTTTCACCTCTGCTATTTTTTTTCTCCTTATTTCTATGATTATCAGATTGACCCATCAGCTCAGCTTTAATGGAGTGCATTTTGTATAAGTTTGCCCACTTAGAGTGTAGAGTTTAATATGTTCTGACAATACACAGTGCCTCACCTCAGAAATGTACTTAAGTTATCACAGCCTATTTAATTCCACAACTCTGTGTGTGTGTGTGTGTGTGTGTGTGTGTGTGTGTGTACATAATGTGCATGTTATATATTTAAATAATGGGGCACCTCAACCAATGTAAATTTTTCTAGCACCAAAACCAGTCTCGTCTCTTTGTGGTCTGTGGTCTCCTTTCCCTGACTCTTGGCTCCTAATAACCATAATCTGTTTAAGTCACTATTGTTTTATTCTTGTCAATGTTCATGTAAATATCGTAGTTGCAGCCTTTCGTGTCTGGCTTCTTTCATATAGCACAGGGATTTTGACATCTGTCCACATTATGAGCATCAGGATTTTATTCACTTTTATTGTTGAGTACTATTTTCTTGTAGGGCTACATCACTATGTTTTCCTAGATTTAAAAAAAAAAGTTTTATCAGCATACATTAACTACACATAATATTTCATTATGGCATTTTCTGACATGTATATAATGAGTTTTGTTCACAGTCGTCTCCTGTTAGCCCCCTGTGGCTCTCCCCCACTCTCACTCATCTTAGCTAGTCACCTTCTGCTTTAATGCCCCCTCCCCTTTCCTTTTGGTGAAGCAATGAGTTTAATCAGTTGCTTATAGGAACTTGGGTGACTAGTCATTTATATGCGCACTGGCGAATAGCTAATGGCTACACCACTGAAGAAAACATGTCTCCCTCCTCCAGCAACCATTAGTTCACTCACTCAGTGATAGACATCCAGATTATTTTTAGTTTGCCTATTAAGAACAACACTGCTATGGTCATTTGCATATATGTCTCTCTGCCACATTTTAAACATTTCTCTTGTGTAAAAGGTCTCGGAGAGGAGCTGCTGAGTCATTTGGTAAGTCATATTCTACTTTGTAAGACAAGCCATACACCCCATCAATGAGCTACGCCACCTTGTATTCAGAGTAACCATGCAAGTTCTTCCTGCACTTCCTCCCCATCACAGGGAAATAGTAGCAGTTCACTACATGAAGACAAAACTGGAGCATCCAGTGCGCACCTAGAAAAGAGGTCTCGGGAAAGCAATGAGCAACGCTTTTGTCAGGCTCACCAGGGCCCTTTCGGTGGGGCCATTCTGGACCCAGAGTTCCACTACCACTCTATGAACACAGCACTGACATCAGTACTGGTTTGTATTAGTCATCTATCACTGCTGTAACAAATACAACACATGCTAATATACAGACCAGTCATGTGTTTCCACAGTCTGGGAGCTACAAGTCTGAGATCCCGCTATCAGCAAGGTCTGTGTTCCTTGGTGGTATGGGTGGCTACCCTTTCTATGTGTCTTCCTATGGTCTTCTCTCTGTGTGTGTCTGAGTCCTAATCTAGTATACAACACAGACATACTTGAGTAAAGTGTTAAGGGCTGACATTTCAATACAGGAATTTGGGAGAACACAATTCAGCGCCTAACAGTGTTCATTGTGTATTGTGGTCATGTTTTTGTCCTTTGTAGAGAAGAAGGTATATGAAGTAGAAATTAGCTTTTTGCTTATTATTGTGGTTCAGATTTTAAATATCTTCCCAAAGCTCATATGCTTAAGGTTTGGCCACAACTGCTGGTGTTATGGAAGGTAGGAGAGACTTTAGGGACCAGGGCCCAGTTGGTGGAAATAGTTCACAAGGCTGTTCCCTTGATGAGGATATTGGGACTTTGGCCTCTCTCCCTCTCCCTCCCCTCCCCATGCCCCTGCCCCTCCACTTCTCTCTCCCTCTTATTCTCTCTCTGTTTCTCTGTCACTATCTCTGTCACTCTGTCTGATTCTGTCACTATCTCTATGTCTCTGTCTCTGTCTCTCTCTGTGCGCACGTCGTCCGTGTGTGTGTGTGTGTGTGTGTGTGTGTGTGTGTGTGTGTGTGTGTCCGTGTCCCTGTGTGTTTTTTTCAAGACGGGGACTTTTTTTTTACTAACCTGGAACTCACTATGTAGACCAGGCTAACCTCTAAGACAGATCTACCTGCCTTTGCCTCCCAAGGACTGGGATAAAAATTGAGTACCACTATGCCAGCTTTCTCTGTTTTTGCTTCCCAGTGACTGTGAGTTGAGCAGTTTCCTGTACCGTCCATTCCTGCCATGGTGTTTAACCTCACCACAGCCCAGAGAAATACAGCCAAATAATCCTGAACAAAAATCGTGAGCCAAAAGAAATCTCTTAGGATCAGTGTGATGACTCCATGGGCAAAACACTTGTTGTGCAGGCCTGACCATTCAAGTGTAAGTTTCAGGATGCCTGGAAAAGTGGAAAGAGAGAGCTGACTGTACAAAGCTGCTCTCTGACTTCTATATGTGTATCAAGATGCAGAAATGTTCCCATACACACATCAAACACATGCAACGACAATTAAAAATGTGAATGGATTAGCAAAGCTCTCCGCCCTCATCAGAGAAGTCTTTGTGCAGTGGAAGGTCGTTAATGGAGAGCGTCACAACTGGTCAAAATGTCGAGAAGAGGTATGTCTCCCACACAGGGGACAGTCCTATCAAACCCCACCCCAAGGCTAAGGGACCACTGGAGAAGAGTGGGCAGAAAGATTGTCAGAGCACAAGGTCAGGATGTCACATGACAGGAAGCTATACTCATGGACTTAGCTCTGGTTGTTCACTTGAGACCTGCAGAAGACCAAGCCAACCAACATTCCGGCATTGAGTGGGAGGAGCTTCACAAGTCCCCACCCCTAACCAGGAGGCTATAGACATTTCAGGCTTCTGGGGGAAGGGAGAGTTCATTTTCTTTTAAGGTGTGGCCCCTGGCAAGTAGACTCTGCTCTGGTAGATAAACTACACCTAGGAATTTACGGATAGCCATTGGACTCAATGGGTTATTTTGTAAAAAGAGACAGGAAATGGTAGGAAGGTGGATCTGGGAGGAATTAGGGAATGCAGAGGAGGTGAATATGATCAAGATACACTGAAACTCTCAAAAGAGTAATTTTTTTAATTTTTAATAAGGCCAAGACTATAACCTCAGTGGGCTTTGACTCCTAGGCCTTTTTTCTTGTTTTCTTGGTTTTTTTTTGTTTTGTTTTGTTTTGTTTTTAATCATTCCATTTGTTTACATCTCAAATGATATCCCCCCTTCCTGGTTACCCCTTCACAGCCCCCCTCAATCCCACATCTGCCATCTCCCCCTTCTTCTTTGCCTCTATGAGGGTGCTCCCCCCACCCTCTCCTGCCTCACCGCTCCAGCATCCCCCTAAGCTGGGGCATCACACCTCCACAGGACCAAGAACCTCTCTTCCCATTGATGTCAGACAAGGCCATCCTCTGCTACTTATGTATCTGGAGCCATGGATCCCTCCGTGTCCACTCCTTGGTTGGTGGTCTAGTCTCTGGGAGCACTGAGTGATCCACCCAGGTGACATTGTTTTTTTCTATTTAATCTCCCTCCACTCCTCCAGTCCTTCCACCAGCTCCCCCACCGGGATCCCTGAGCTCAGTCTGATAGTTGGCTCCAAGCGTCTACATCTGCACTGGTCATTTGCTGACAGAACAAAGATTTTTAAAAGTAGGCATTTCTTCCTTCATCTGTCCTAGAGATTATCTCTCTTACCCAGGTCACCCGGGCTCTCTCTGAAGCCTTTAACTAAAACGGACTTAAAATCTTCATTTTAATCTCCCCAATCATTGCCGCTATCTATGCAACATCGGAGAGGAGGATGGCACATCCGTCTTTGTCATGGCTGCTCGGGTACTGTTCACGCTTTGCCTTGTGGTTTTACCGTGATCTCCTGGGATGTCCTCCGACCCCTTCCTGCTGGCTCAGGGGGCCTCTCCTGTTATGCCTTCCCTTTCATTTCTTACAGCTGCACTTTTAACTCAAAATCCCCCTCAGGTCCTAATTCAACTGTCCTTGAATAATCTCAATGCTGCTTTGAAAAATCATTATTTTTTTTTCCTCATCCCATCTTTCTCTCTATGGCAAGGAAGCCACGGAGACAGAGCAGGCTGCTTTTCAGCAAACATTGTGTTTGCTCTTCTGTTTACTTATGAATTTTACTTTCCAATGATGGAAAAGTTTCTCTGCCACCCACCCACCCACCCCCACTCCGGAGCCCGAGTGTTCTCAACATGTATTTGCATATAAGAAAACCTGGAGCAATTGCAAAAGGAAACAGGCAAATGAGAGCTGGTTTGTTTATAGCAACTGCAGACGCGGGCGACTCGCAGTCGCTTTTCCACAAAAGGCCAGGATGCAGTTTTCACTGCTGTTCACAGGTAGTAATCTATGCACAGCTCCTTACCTTGCAATCAGGCTGGAGGTTGTGCACGCGGGCACCTTCTGTAAGAAAGGATACACAGATATATTGCTTTTTTGCCAATGTTACAAAACATAGCTCATGCATAAATTACTAGTCTACATCCCACACCCCATATGCGCGACTCAGCCCCTTCAGGACCTTCTGAGTAGGCTGTGCAAGCCAGAGGTCCCCGAAGCTTATGCTTCATTAGCATCGGAGTAAATACGCTTCTAATTGTAAGAAATGCCTAAGGAATTTGCTTGTTTATTGTTTGCCTCCAGTACCAGGGCTGAAGTCAGCTTACTATATCCGTGTAGCCCACTTTTCCTGGTGCAGTGCTGCGCCAGTGTACAGTCAATAAATATTTGTTAAGTGAAATTAATTGCTGGTAGTCAGGAAGAATGAATGACAGCCGTGATGGGTGTCCCATAATGAATGACAATGGGGATGGGTATCCCATAACTACCTGAATGCAACTTTGTTTACACAGCACGGAGCTTGGTTGAACAGTTTGAGGTGGTTAACAAATCACTTTGGATGTTATGTAAAAGGCCCACATAGGTTATCTTCCCCTGAGGATTGGCTCCTCCCCAAGCTCTCTCCCAGGGTCTCCCACAGCAATGGAGGCCTTTCTTTTACCTAGAGTGGTGCGGATGGCCTTCCAGGGTTTCTGGAAGTCCTGAGCCCAAGGTCTGCAGCTGCAAAACCATTGGCCAAGCCTGAAGCTGAGGAGCTGGGTGACCTTTATAAAGAACTTCAAGGCTTATTTTTTCTTACAGACTTGCCAGTGGAAGACATGATAATCATTGACCTTTTCCTAAGGACACTCTTTAAGCTGTCACCAGAAGAAGGCTTACAACACAATGGAGAAGAGTCTACTTTCCCTCTGAGGATAAAATGCCTGCTGACATCCTGCCATAGATGCTCTGAGACAGGAGCCATCTGTACCAGCAGTGATCCGGGGATAAATTCCCAGTGAGAACACAGCATCCCTTTTGAAAGGAGGCCCATCAGTAGAGTCATCTAGAGAGTAGGATGATGCCTCTGCCTGCACCACACAGCATCTGGTTCTTTGTAGGGGATCCACACCCACTGCAGAAAAAGCTAAGATTGAGCTCCTACTTTTTGTCTCTCTGCCTTGGGCAACTTTGCTTTGATGCTTTCAGGATTTGGGCATGTGAGCTGGGTGAAGACCTTCATCAAGGCATGGTGTTAGGCATTCTTTTAAAAGCCAGACTTGTAAGAGAAGGAAAATGTAAGAACAGGGATTTAGAGATTAAAGCAATTTAGGGGAGAGAACACCAACACAAATAATAGGAAGAGAAATGAAAGTTGACATGGTCGTGATGAAGTGCCACAGAGCAAAAATTATAATACAGCAAGAGACTGGGCCTCTGCTGAGCTGAGAGGGCCTGGGCGGGGCAACCTAGAACCTAGATGCCGGGGCTTGGCTTGTGCTTTTTGGACCCCTGAGTTTGAACCAAACTTCTGGTTTTTTGCAGTTGAACATTTTGAGACAATTCACTTAATTTACCTACGCTGTCTCAGTCTCTTTTCTGTTGTTGTAACAGGATGCTTTAGATGAGATGATATTAAAGAAAGGAGAATGGTGGTTATTTTGACTCAGGTAGCTGAAAGTTGGAAGTCCAGGATAAGGAGACCTGGGTCTGCTGAGGGATAAAGAGACCCGTGTCTACTGAGGGATACATGTTGACTCATCTCACAGTGGAAAGCTGAAGGACACCTGAGCATGAACAGTAGAGAGAAAGAGGAGCTGAATTTCAGGAAAGCTAACTCATTCCTACAAGTAAAAATGCTAAGTTATTTATGAAGGTTCTGCCTGCATTTCCCAGGTTCCTCCCTTTAGGTCCCACCTGCCAAGATCTTCATACTGAAGCCAAAACCATAACATAAAGGATGGAGATGTAGCTAAGTGGTGGAATGAACGCTAGCCCCGTATGTGTAAGGCCATGAGTTCAGTCCCCAGGACTGGAAAGCAAACAAACCAACAAATATTCACTGGCCTTTGATGAAGATAAACCACATTCAAGTTACAGCTTCAGATTTATTATTAAGTCTGGGGAGTGGCTAACCATTCCCCAACAACTAAAACACATTTAGAATCAGGCAAGTCTGAAAGCTGGAAAGCGAGGTGTGTCCTGTGGATGAGCTCTGAGGAACTCCACTGCAGGACGTGTCAGGAGGGGTTGACATAAGAGCAAAAACGGTTAGATGTGATTTTCAGATGCAGAAGAAAGAAACCCTGGGTACTTGGAGGCTTCAGAAGACGGTGATGATCGGGAAGGAAAAGAAGGAGAGGGAAGGAGAGGAGGAAGAGGTTGGAAGGGATAAATAAACATGGGGAGTTTTTCCTTATCGAAGTAGAATAAGGCAAGGCTCTCTATTATTGTGTAAGGAACACAATAATGGTAGCAAGTGAGTCAAGTCATCTTGTCATCTACAAAGTTTGCATCAACAATGCTCAGTCAAGTTGCAAAGAAACAAAAAACTTAAATTAAATTGGTGGCCAAAAAAAGAAAATATCCCAATGATTCAAGTAACTTTAGAATTTTGTGTTAGGCTGTAGTCATAGCTAGCCTGTGATACGTGTAACCCATGGGCTATAAAATGGCCATGGTAGATGGGAGAGGAAGGTTCTGGGGGAAAACAGGTACATCACCATTAAGACCTGGACAGAGGGTTTGGCCCTTGGAATATGGGAACCCTGAAAAATCTGCCTGAGAAGCTGGGAAGATCTAAACCATGTTCCTCCAAGGCAGAGAGAAATGGCATTCGTGGATCCAGCTGCAGTTTCCAGAGCCTATATGAAATGAATCTTCCTACACAGTTAAACATACAGGTTACCTAGTGTGCTGGTTTCATTTTTGTTGCTGTGAAAAATACTCTGACCAAAAGCAACTTTGAGGGAGAAAGTATTTATTTGGCTTATAATTCCAGGACATAGTCCATGGGTGAAGGAAATCAAGGCGGGAACTCAGGGCAGGAACTTAAAGGCAGCCCCCTCCCTGTCCAAACAGCATTATCTCTTACTAAGAATCTTTCATTATAGCTCAAGAAGTGTGGTAGGAACTGTGGAAGATGTGGCTTGTGGGCTGCCAGATAGACTTATGCAGAGCTGGCTTTCCTATATAGTTTCTGACTACCTGCCTAAGGAAAGGTTCTGCTCACAGTGGACTGGGCTTTTCTACGTCAGTCAACAATCAAGAAACCACTCTCCCTCATACATGCACAAGGGCCAATCTGATCTAGGCAATTCTTTAGTTGGATAGTCTCTTTCCCAATCATTCTAGACTGTGTCAAGTTAACAGTTAAAGCTGGATACTTAGTTACAGTTAACAGTTAACAGGATACTTAGTTAAATCCAAACATCAAATAACAACAAATACTGGGTTTTCTTGTTTGTTGATTAATTTGTTTTGTGACAGGGTCTAACTATACTATACAGTCCTGGCTATTCTAGAACTAGTTAGACCAAGCTGTCCTTGAACTCACCGGCCTATCTCTGTTTCTTGAATGGTGGCATTAAAAGCAGGTGCCACCACACCCTACTAACAAATACTGTTTAGTGTAAGTATGTCCCCATGTAATGTTTGGGACAATGTGGCTGTTTGAATATGTTTGGCCTATAGGGAGTGGTACAATTAGGAGGTGTGGCTTGTGGGAGGAAGTGTTTCACTGTGGAGGTGAACTTGGAAGTTTCCTTTTATGCTGAAGTTCTACCTAGTCCAGAAGAGAACTTCCTCTTAGCTGCCTGAGGATGCCAGTCTCTCCTGGTTGCCTTTGGATTAAGATACAGAACTCTGAGCTCTTTCTCTGGCACCATGTCAGCTTGCATGCTACCATGCTTCCTGCTCTGATAATGGACTGAACCTCTGAATCTGTAAGCCGGACCCAGTTAAATGTTTGCCTTGATAAGACTTGCCTTGGTCATGATGTCTCTTCACAGCAACAGAAACCCTAACTAAGACAGACATACTTATACTTGAAAAGTATTTGTTTCTTACTTGAAATCAAGTTTCATTACCTGTTCTATATTTGATCCATCAGTCTTCATTGGATCTATCACTCTCAGGAGCAGTTATGGTATGGTATAAAATAAAGGGTGCATTTTTGGGTGGTAAGGTGCCTTCCTTTCAAGAGGCAAGTGTAAGCCAACGAACTTAGCTCTCCCTCTGTGCTTGCACTGCCCATGTTCAGAAATAGCTGTACACCCAAAGCTTCTGCAGCTTGTTAATGTTGGTGAAGGAAGCTGAGTCCAAGGAGGCTAACCCCAAAGTTCTTGCTCACAACAGGGGCTTGCTATATCAGGCTTGCCTAGGGAGGATTCAGCCTCCTCCTGCCTTATAAATCCTACGTTGCAGACTCACTACCGATCTCTGAACCCTGGCCTGTGTAAACCTCATATTTTGTCATCCCTTCTCACAGTTTCAAGGAACTTCCTGTTGTCTCATGGGTTCCTGTCTTCCCCTGACTGGGGATCAGACTGAGGGCTATGTCTTTCCAATATCTCATACTTTGAGCTTACTCATTATTCCAAAAAGTGAGCTGTCTCTCCCTTCAACATGGACACCTTTGATGGAACCTAAGCAGCCTTTGTTGAGCATTCTTGAGCAGAGGGACTTTTTGATAGTGCCACCCCCTCAGTTCCCCTTTCCCATCTTTTGGAACATTCTGTACATCCCCACAGTATCATCATGACATTGTGTCTTCCTCTGGGTCTTGCAGATCTTGGTGACTTTAGCTTTGGCCACATCCTAATGAAGGTCTCTCTGTTCAAGCTCGATGGCTCTTCAAGTACAGAAGTGAACTGAAGATAAGATGCAGTTGGTTCAGTTCTACCCCTGTCTGTCCTAGCCAGGCTGGGACATAATCATCCTTATGTCCTGTATGTGCCATGCCAGGGCACATATTAACTGCTACAAAGAGTTGACAGGCAGACAGACAAAGAAGGACTATTCCTTTTTTAGTATTTAATTTTATTTTGTTTTTACTTATTCACTTTACATCCACTGTCCCCCACCTGGTCACTCCCTCCCACAATCCTTCCCCCATCCCTTGTCCCCTTCTTCTCTGAGTGGGTTCAAGGGTTGGTATTCCCCCAACCCTGGCACTTCAAGTCTCTTGAGAGGCTAGGTACTTCCTTTCCTACTGAAGCCAGACAAGGTAGCCCAGCTAGTAGAACATATCTCATGTACAGGCAACAGCTTTTGGGATATCTCTGATCCAGTTGTTCAAAACACACAAGCTGCACATCTGCTACATATGAGCAGGGAGGCCTAGGTCCAGCTGTGTATGGCCTTTGGTTGGTGGTTCAGACTCTGAGAGGCCCCAAGGGTCCAGGTTAGTTGACTGTCTTCCCGTGGAGTTCCTATCCCCTTTGGGGTCCTCAATCCTTCTTGTTCTTCCATAAGAGTCTCCAAGCTCCATCCACTGTTTGGCTGTGGGTGTCTGCATCTGTCTGTGTCAGATGCTAGGTAGAGCCTCTCAGAGGACAACATGCTCCTGCCTGTGTGATTCAGGAGTCTGTTGGGGTAGAAGAGAGGCACTAGGAGAATGTGACTATTCCTTTTACTAACATGATTTTGGTCCCTATCTTGTAGGTATTGGGGGCTGAATGTGAATGCTACAGTTAAGTACTCCATCACTGAGCTACATCCCCAGTCCTTAGTTCTTCTTGAGACAAAATAACCATGGTTTACTTTACTTAAGGTATTCTTGTCTTCTTCCCTGTCTGCTTATCTCACTGTAAATCATTAGATTCCTCTATGAACCCAGTATGGGTCAAACTGCCAATACCTTGAATAACCTTTCTCTGTAATGCAACCTGAGATACTTTTCACATCTTTGTTTTATTGACTTACTCAAGTTTGTTCTTAGTGTGATCATGACATCTGAAACCTCCCGGTCTTTCCTTTGTTTACCTGTTGTAGACCACCACCTGTAAAAATCAATCGGAATTGTCAACTTAATGACATTTAGAGTCACCATGGAGGGGGATCTGTGGCCTTGCCTTTGAGAGATTATCTAGATTAGGTAGCTGAGATGGGATGACCACCCTAATTATGGGTGGTTTTAGTCCATAGTCTGGGGGCTGGGGGTTGGAACTGAATAAACAAGAGAAAGTAGCTGAGCACAGGGAGTCATCGATCCTTGCTTCCTGTCTGCAAGTGTCCTGGGGCCAGCTGCCTTGTGCTCCTGCCATGTGTATGTCTCTCTAGTGTCAGGACATGACTTCTCTGCATGATGTGCTATAGACCCTTGATATCTTTCTTCCTGGAGTTTCTGCTCTTGGGTGTTACATGCCCTTAAGGAGGTAAGTAACACATTAGCCTATAACTTTCATGAACACAAAGATTCAGACTACTCATTCTATTATTGCATCTCAGAGTCAGAGCAGCTGGCACAGAGTAGACAACACACAGCCAGTGGGTGAATAAAGGAAGGAAAGAAGGAGGGAGTCTGTTTATAGCCATTTAAGGGACCTGCCTCAGTCAGAATGTGCTCTCTACATTTTCTTGATACCTCATGTTCTTCCTTTTACAAAAGGAACATTGTTTCACTAAGCAAAGGTAGGCAGACTGTAGAGTCTAATGCAGTGGTTCTGAACCTGTGAATTGTGACACCTTTGGGGGTCAAACTGCCCTTTTATATGGGTCACCTAACACCATTGGAAAACACAGATATTTATGTTATGATTCATAACTGGCAAAATCACAATTATGAAGTAGCAAAGAATTATATTGTTAGGAGTCACCACAACATGAGGAACTGTATTAAAAGGTCACAGTATTAGGAAGGTTGAGAACCACTAATCTAATGAATTTTGGATGACTAGTTAAAATGAAGAAGATATAACTAAGCTGAGAAATATTTTCCAGATGTGAGGCTTTTGGGGTTGGTGTTTGGAGTAGACAGATAGCAATGTATTGGGATGTTTAAAGACACAGCGTTTGACCTAGCATGAAACCTGGCTGCTATAAGCAAGTGCTTCTGTATTATCAGGGTTAGGGCCATCAAGAGGGAAGCTGCTTCCCATGATCATAAGGTGGTCAGGCATAGTATTAATGTGTTCCTGTCTGTATCCTCCGTCAGTCAGCTCTTCATCTGGTCCAGATAGGTTATCCCTTTTTGGTACCAGTTTAATTATTCAGAACTTGCTGAATCACCTTGTGACATGTGACCTGTGCACTTACATTGTTGGAGGTTCCCTTTATGAACCAGTGTAAGATCTAAAAGCAAGGAGAGATTTTTCCCTTGCAAATTCCATATATGCTGCTTTCTTGGAGTGAGGCAGGTGAATGATGAAGGACAGGCAAGCAAGCCTTTGTCAGAGAATAATTTTGCTGCTAGCAAGATCTTATTAATGGGAAGCATCTGTTCCAAAAATGGCAGGGAGAGAAGGGAGAGCAAGACCGATCACCTCTGATGCCTGCCTTCTACAGACAAGCGTTTTGGTCACAAGGCAGGCAGTCTACTGCCACTTAGATCACTCCCAACCCAGGTTTCCTCAGGCAGCAGAAGCTGAGGCTGCAGGACTATTTAATTTGGCACAAAGGTAGTCTTCCTTTTTATTTTTAATGAAAATTATTTCCAGCCATTATGTATAGTTTTTAAATATCAGAAGGGCAAGAAGTTGCACACTAGTGGACTTCTGAAAGTCCATACTTTCTCATTATGAGATGCTTTTCTGACAACAGCTGTTAACCTTGGTTGTGTGTCATATTTCCTAAAAAGGGCCTAGAGGAAGGAACATACACACTCAAGTTAGACATATGATGGGTAGGGGTGACGTAGGTTTTAATTCAAGATCAGGAATGACTTCACAATGAAACAAAGATAAAGACGTTTTCTGCCGTGGTGTGTATTTGTTTTAAAGCTTCAAAGGAAAACGTAAATATTTGTTAGCTTATTGGTTCTTTCTTTTTAATTTTAGTGATGTGGCCCCAAAGGGAAACGGTTAGGAACAGGGTCTAGAATGACTTCAGGACATGGAAAAGCAGCAGTGTCTCAGGGTTGAAGAGAACACAGATCTACTCAATACAGTTCTCTCCAACTGTTTCTTGCACTTATAAATAAAAATGAGATTCAGTTCACCAAAAAGTAAATTGATGAAAAAAATATTATGGGCATATTGATTTACTGAAGATTAGGCACAGTGGAAAGAAAGCATTATAATCTAGAAATTGTAATGTGAAAAGAAAAATACTGGATGAAAATTAGGGTGCAATTTGGAAAGAAAATGTAATCTTGTGAATGGATGGCCAGAGCAGAATACGGAGGAGGAGGAGGAGGAGGAGGAGGAGGCGGCAGGTATCAAAGGTGATACTAAAGCCATTGAGGACTCACATCTCCAACATGAAGTAGGTAAAACACACTGAGATTACTGTCCTGCAAGCAGCACACTTTGTATAAGAATTGAAGGACAGGGAAGAGGGCTTAAAGGCATTAGCTGATGAAACTTGGAGTTCTTAGGACATATGATTGGCTCCTACTTGCAAGAGACAGAAAGGCCAGGAAGTTTGTGATAGATGCAGGGATACCAGCTTATGTGGCAAGGTTCTTCCCAAGTGAACATTGTGGTTCTGCAGTCCGGGCTGGGAGATGTTTGGATGCCTCAGAAATGTACAGAAGGAGGTTGGTTTGTAGTGTGGAGATGACGTTTTTGCTTAGTGGGTAGAACTGGGTCAGGAGAAACAAAACAAAGGAGAAAATACCAAGCTAGCCCCTGACTATTCACAGATGCTTGCAGCAGGGAAATAATAAGGAGAATGAGCTTTTATTAAATCCCAGAAACCTTGAATATATGGCCTCATTTGCTCTTGACTGCAATGCTAATGAAACAGAGTTATAACTGCCTTTTCTCCCAAAGAACAGTGAGGCCCAGATAGAAAGTAGTGGTTGATTTTTTTGTGTAGATAGACACTGTGGTACATGTTGAGGAGTCCAGCACTTGAAAATCTGATAAAGGAGGATGTCAAGATCCTGAGATCTACATAGAGAGATAGTGACTCAAAAAAGTTAAAAACATATATCATATAATTGTGATATATATATTATATATATATACATATATATGTATACACACACACACACACACACACACACACATATTTTCAATTGTGCCACAGGATGTCCAGATATGTATTGGTTAAACATTATACTTGGTTTTTTGAGATAATAACAATTCAATCTCTTTGGTAAAGCAGATTGTCCCTCTGAAATACATCTGGACCAATACAATGTACTTCAAGGCCTGAGGAAAGAAAGTAGCTGGCCTTCTCCGTAGATAGAAGAAAATTTCCCTGCCAAATGCCTTTGAACATTAGCTTTTTCTTGCCTTTAACCTTCAAAGGAACAGTGGGTCTTTCTGGATCTTTAACCTGCCAGCATTTAGAATGAAATTGTTCTACTGATGATCCTGCTTCTTATGCCTTCAGATTTGGAATGGAGCTAAACCATTAATTCTCTGGAAGAGGGAGAAGAAAATCGGAGGGGGGAGGAGGGGGAGGGGAAGGGAGAGGGGAAGGAGAAGAAAAGACAGTTGTACATTTGTACCCACAGAGAAGGTGGGGGCATGAGAAAATCCTCTCTTCTTTGCAATCAACAGGCACAGCAGGAAGCTATTTTAAGAAGACCTCAAATCAGCCCCTAGGTTACCCAGAAGGCCAAAGTCCCTCTCTGAACACACCCTGGGAAATAAGGCAAGCAGGCCCACAGAATACCTCTAGATGGTGGTAACTTTTGAGTCAGAACTACACAATCCTCAGTGGGGTGGAAATCTGGTTTGAGCTATTGTCTGCAGGAGACCACAGAGACTAGTGGTTCTCAACCCTCCCATTGTTGCAGCCTTTTAATACAGTTCCTCAAGTTGTGCTAACTCCCAACCATAAAATTATTTTTATTGCTGGTTGATAACTAATTTTGTTACTCTTATGAATCATAATGTAAATATCCATGTTTTCCAATGGTCTTCAATGACCCCTGTGAAAAGATCACTTGACTCCCAAAGGGGTCAAGATCCACAGGTTGAGAACTGCTTACATAGAAACGTTTCATTTACCAAAGAATTCCATGATTCAGCCTTACAAAGGCACTCAGATGCACTGCTAGCCCTTTTGCTCAGACCCGAGAAGGATCAGCAAGCAACATGAGCAGCATCTCGGCTCCCTGAAGGTCTGCCCAGAAGTTTAGCACCAGAATCCAAAGAGAAAGACCACATATAGACTCTCAAGTATCCACCCAGCTTTTTTCTTTCTCTTTTATTCATTTACATATCTAATACATAATGCCAATTTAGTGGACCAGCTTTGGCTTTCTCTGCTTTCTCTGCTGCCTTTTCGTTTTCATTTTTTATTCTTGAAATTAAAGTTTAATTACGATATTTTGCCGTTCCTCCAAGCCCTCCCATATATTCCTCCCATATATCCCTCCATATATCCTGCTTGCTTTCAAATTCATGGCCTTTCCCAATTCAATTGCCATTGCATATATTTGTATACACACATCATCAACTACAACCTGTTAAGTCTATATAATTTTTCTTGTATAAATATTTATACACATAAAGAATACTTCTATGTATATTTTCAGGGTGACTGTCTGGTACTGGACAAGCAATTGGTGTGCTTGTCTCTGGGGAAGACCATTTCTCCTGAAGATTCCTATAAATAGAACACAAAGAAGCCATAGGGGGAAACACACTACCCTAGAACAGTATATAAACTAATGAGGGCCAGATAAGCATCAAATAGTACAAAACCAAGAAAATGGCAGGAGGAAACACATACCTCTTGCTAATAAATACAAGTGCTAATGGTCTTCATTCTCCAATCAAAAGACATAGACTAGAAGATTAAGTTAAAAAAATAAAACCAAAAAACAGGACTTATGTATTTGTGGCCTCCAAGAAATACACCTTATTGGCAAAGATAAAAACAGACTTAGAGTGACAGGATGAATAAAGACATTCCAAGCTAACAGAACAAGAAGACAAGCGTGTAAAGCACACTTGTCTTAATACTGGAATAGGTAAACTACAAACCAATCTTAGTCAAAGAAGTAAAGAGAGTCACTACATACTGATAAGGGAACGATCCATCAAGAGTGTTTTACCATTTTAATCATGTGTATACCAGACATTGGTACCCTCAATTTTTAAAAGACAAACACTATGGGATATAAAGGCACAGACTGATACAGTGCAATAGTGGTTGACAATACCACATTCTGACCATTCAGACCATTGTCATTGTTATATGTCCATTTGACAATATATGTCAAATGGACTTCCCAGACATCTGCAGACTATTCCATTCAAATACTACAGAAAACAGAATCTTCTCAGTGTAGAGAAAGGTGGTCTCTAAAATACACCACCTTTTAGGATGCAAAGCAAATCTTAAATACAAGAAAATTGAAGTGACTTCTTATATTTTATTTTAGTATGACTGAATAAAACTAAAAATCAACAGCAAAAAAAATTACAGAACATACACAAGTTCACGAAAATTCACCCTATCAGACTGAATGAGTTATTGAAATTAAGATGAAAATCAACTCGTAAAGTAAAAACAAAACCACAAGATGTTAGACCCATGGATACAATGAAAGTAGTTCTAAGAAGAAAGTGTGTATACCTAAAAGTGTCTATGTTAAAATATTAAGAAATCCAACATGGTCACTCATTTCTGTAATTTCTGTACCTGGGAGATGGAAGCAGGAGGTTCACAAGTTCAAGGTCATCCTTGGCTGCTTCATGTGCTTGAGCGCTAGGAGAATAAGAATAAGCCAAGCACAAAGCCAATTCATGGAGATAGTAAGCAATACATTAATGAAATGGAAACAACATGAAATAGTACAAATAACTAATGACATGCTATGCCATCCAAAGTGGTTAATCTAAATATGAGTACATACGAACAACATTAAATGAACTAAATATTCATAAAACAAATATACACTGAACTATATGCATGTGTGTTCTCTCTGTGTGCGTAACAACAATAATAACTAAAAGATAAGAAGTTATGAATTTGAGAGGAGGCATGGGATAAATTGAATGGGGTAGGAATGGTATAAACACAGCACCTCACATGAAGTTCTTAAAAATTTAATAAAAAAAAGAATTCATGAAACAAAGAATTGGATTCTTAGAAAAGACAACATCAATTGACAAATTCTTAGTCAAACTATCAGAAAGACAAAAATTAATGAAGTTGTAAATGAAAAGGGGGATATTATTACCAGGTACCAGTGAAATTCAGAAAATTACTAGGATATGCTTGGAAAGCCTGTATGGCAAATAAATTGCAAAATCTACAAGAAATGGAAAATTTTTAGACACATATGACTCACCAAAATGAACCCAAAAGACAAGAGCAACTTAAACAGGTTTGTTATAGACTGAAGCACAGTAAAGAGTCCTGCGACTAAAAAAAGCCTACGTGCAGATGGGTCCATATCTGAATGCTACCAGATCTTTACAGCACTAACAATAAAGCTCCTAAAATAGAAAAGGGACAAACACTGCCAGACTCACTCTATGAAGACAGAACTACACAGATTCCAAAACTAGATAAGGACACAACAAAAGAAGGAAATTGCAGGCGATCTCCTCAGTGACATGGATGCAGAATATAAGCTCAACAAAATGCTTACATGGATCCAACCACACATCAAAGTGAGCATTCCCAACAGCCAAATAAGGCCTTCCTCAGAGATGTAAATAAGGCTTGACTTATGCATGTAGTCTAGCCCATTATTTACCTCAAGGGCAGAAATCACATGATCATCCCAGTAATGTAGAAAAGGCCTTCATTCAACTCCCTTTCATTATAAAAGCCCTGAGAAAACTAACAATGAAAAGAACATGCGTGAGTATAACGAGAGCGAAACCTCAGCCAACATTCAAGGCAAAAGAAGCTTAGAGCATTTGGACGAAAGCTGGGAATGCGACAAGGTGTCTACTTTACACTTATTCAGTATATTCCTTGAAGTCTTAGCTACAGTAATAAGATAAGAGACATAAAAGAGACAAATGAGTCATCTTTATTGTAGAGGATATTATAATCATATTAGTGCACAAATATATATACATATGTATATATGTATATACGCACATGCATATATATTTTTTCTGGTGGAGTCCTTTGAGTTTATATATATTCAAATGAGTCATTCAAAGGACTCCACCAAAAAACTTCTAGAACTTATAAACACTTTCAGGAAAAGTTATCAGAATACAAACCACCATACAAAATTGGTAACATTTTTGTATGCTATGAACCCACTGACAAATCAGGAAAACAACCCCATTCACCATACCTTATTTAAATGGACAAATGCCCTAGGAATAAATCTGTCAAGGAAAGTCAAAGCTCTTTGTGATGAAAATTTTCAAATACTAAAGGAGACACAAGAAAATCGAAAGATACTCCCATGCTCATGATTATTAGAATTAAAGTTGTGAAAATGCCTATATATTAAAATTAATGTATAGATTCAATGTTGTCCTAAAAAAAATTCTAATGACATAATCATATAGTAGCACAAATGACCCTGGAGAGCTGGAGAAATTATAGACAAAAAAATGAACTGTTGGAAATGTCCCCTGATTTCTAGTTATATTACATGATACAAGCACAGAAACAGAGTAAAGCACCCAGAAGCAAACCCATACGACCATACCCATCAGACAGTACTTCAACAAATGGTTCTGGGGGAAACTAGAAGTCCACACGGAAACAAATGAAGCTAGATCACCGTGTCTCACTCTGTATCAGAACTGATCCTCAGTGAATCAAAGACATGACCGTAAGTCCTGGAACTATCAGAAGAAACGCTTCAATCTACAGGTATAGGGGGAAATTTCCTGAAAGGGAGTTCAAAGGCTCAGGAAATAACACCAACTGAAAGTCACAGGGTTGCATGAAATTAAAAAGTTCCCGGGGAGACAATAAAGTGGACTGTGGCCTGTGGTGTGGGAGAGAGTACTAGTTAGCAGTGTATCTGCAGAGGATTAATGTCCAAAATATATAAAGAACTCAAAAAACTAAACATAAAAATGCCAAAAGATCTAATATATAAACAGGCTGACAAAATTAACAATTTTCAAAAGTTAATCAATGGCCAGGTAGTGGTGGCACATGCCTTTAATTCCAGCACTAGGGAGGCAGAAGCAAGGGGATCTCTGTGAGTTCAAGGCCAGCCTGGTCTACAGAGTAGAGTTCCAGGACAGCTAGGTCTACATAAAGAAAACCCATCTTAAAACAAACAAACAAACAAACAAACAATCCCCCCCCCAAAAAAAAACCAAAATAATCAAAGAATGAAAAATGAACATGCAAAACTACTCACTATCCTTAGCCTCAGAGGAAGAATGCTAATTAAAACTACAAAGATTTTATCTCGCTGCGTTCGAGTATGTATTATTGAGGAAAGAAAGGACTAGGACTGGAAGGCTGACTTAGCAGTTCAGAGTATAGACTGCTCCTGCAGAGACCCTAAGCTCTAATGTCAGACAACCAGCTCACAGTCACCTGTAACCCCAGCCTCAAGAGGACCCAACACCTCTGGCCTCTTCAGGCACACACCAACACATAGGCATCTCCCCACCCACACACATAATTAAAAATAAAATACATCTTAACAAATAAAAAGTTCACTAGCTGGGGGAAAATGACAAACACTGCTAAGAATGTGGGCACGAAGAAAGCCTCCTACGCTGCTGCTGCAAGTCCATATTGTTCCAGGCACGTGAAAATCAGTACAAAAGCATTTTATATATCTTTAAAGAATTATAGGATAAATAAGAGAAAATATACAATAGTTTTCCAAATAGACTACAAATAGGATGATCATACTACTTAGCTACACCATACGAGGATATTTATCTGGACAACTCTATGTCAACATGTCTGGGACATACTTGCACATCCATGTTTACTGTAGCACTAATTATAATAACCAAGTTATGGAATCAGTTTATGTGTCCATCAACATATGTGTGATAGTTTGTATATGCATGGCCCAGGGAGTGGCACTATCAGAAGATATGGCCCTATTGGAGTAAGTGTGGCCTTCTTGGAGTAGGTTGTCACTGTGGGCATGGGTTTTAAGACCCTCATCCTAGCTGCCTGGAAGTCAGTCTTCTGCTAGCAGCCTTCAGATGAAGATGTAGGACTTTCAGCTCTGCCTGCACCATGCCTGCTTGGATGCTGCCATGTTCCCACCTTGATGATAATGGACTGTACCTCTGAACCTGTAAGCCATCCCAATTAAATGTTGTCCTCGTAAGAGTTGCCTTGGTCATGGTGTTTGTACACAGCACTAAAACCCTAACTAAAACAATATGACTGGTCAAAAATGTGGATGTTTCCTTTAACTTTTATGTTTCCTTTAACTTTGAGATTTTCATATGATATATTTTGATCATATTTTATTCTATCTCCTAACTTCTCCCGGACCCCTCTTCTACCAATGGAGTTTTATTTAGCCAAGAACATAGTTGTTACTTGCTGGAAAAATTAATGGAACTCTAAGCATAAGTTAGACACCAAAATAAAACTATTGTATATTTTCTCTTCATTCATCCTACAATTCTTTATAAATATATAAAATGCTTTTATATGTATGAGATGAAAGCAGCAAGGAGCTGGGGCAGAAAGAAGAGTGACGGGGGGTGGGGGGGAAGGGAGATGCTTTAAATATGGTCACAGTATGTGATATGTTTAAAAGGATTTGTTTTTGAAACCCAACTCTGTACAACAGTACACACAATAAAAGAAAAGGCAGCAAAACATATTTCATATGTCTTACTTACTTAATAATGTCTAAAAGGATACCAACTGTGAGGTTTAATATTATTTTATATACCACACACATACCAAAACAAAAACTGAGAAATTTAGTTCAGGATACCATCTGTTACAAGACAACATAAATTCAAAGATGTTCAAACTAGGGAAATAATGGATGTTATAACCAAATAAATCTGGGTGTGAGAGGGACGTAGCTCAGTGATAGAGGATGTCCTTAGCAAGCATGCAGGTGGTCCTGGGTTTAGTCCCCAGAACTAAAAGCAAATCAAGCAAATATCATAGTTTGAAGGGAGGCTCACAAGTGTTCTTTAAGGTTAATAGTGAGAACAAATAGTTATACATAGTTACATATATATAGTTAATTTACATTAACTTTCCATTACTGAGTTCACAGTTTCAGATGTAATTCATGGACACCTGGAGCCATTGTTCCCTGGCAGGTGGAAGGGCAAGAGGTACCAAGGCTGCCTTCTTCATAGTGGCCAGGAAGCACAGAGAGATATGCAGAGACTGGAGAGTGGGCATACCCTTCAAGAGCATGGCCAGCAATGGTTTGCCCAAGAAGACTCCATCTTAATAGTCAGTCCATTCAGCTATGAACCCATCAATGGTTTAAGCCATTCATGAGGTTGGAACCCTCAAGACCCAATGACCCAAGACTCAAACACCCAACTCTGAACACCCAGTCTCTGAGAGTCTTTAGGGGGCATTTCACATGCAAGCTCAGCCACCTCTAGCTTCTACACGCCCATCTCAGAGTCATTCTGACACTCTCTTCCATAGTAGAGAACTACAGACCAGATTTTGCAATAAAGTGTTTTTGTTTATGTTTTTAAATAGGTGGAATAAAACAAAGATGTTTCGAATACAAATCTGTTCAATGTTTGTATCTGTTAGCTCTTATAAGGTTTTTTGTTATTGTTGTTTTGTTTTTCAAGACAAGGTTTCCCTGGGTAGCGCTAGCTGTCCTGAAACTTGCTCTGTAGACCAGGCTGGCCTCGAAACCCTGATGCCTGGTTCTCTCGTAAGATTTTTTTTTTTTGTTTTTTGTTTTTTTGAGACCGGGTTTCTCTGTATAGCCCGGGCCGTCCTGGAACTCACTCTGTAGACCAGGCTGGCCTCGAACTCAGAAATCCGCCTGCCTCTGCTTCCAAAGTGCTGGGATTAAAGGCGTGCGCCACCACCGCCCGGCCTCTCATAAGATTTTTAAAAGGATATTTGAGGCAACTCTAGTGTTCTTTACCATCTATCTTCCTTTTTTATTTATGATCATTTCAGAGTTTTAAAGTTATTTATCCATTTAAAAATAAAAACCATTTTTTTTGCAACTTCAGAGACCGTCTTTCTACAGACTGGTCTCATTCGCTGGCATCCTTTAGGCTTGCATCGGGTCTGAAATGTCAGCGTACCTTGACAGCAGCTTCACAGGTGCAGATGTGTACTAACTCAAGGCTGCAGTTTGATGAAGGCCAATGTACCCTCTTTATATGGATATATCAAGCCTCTGGGGCACCCGTGACTCTGAAGCCATGACCAGTCTCCTGGGGATTTTCACATACTCCTCATTGGCCTTCCTCTCTGAAATCCAAGAAACCCTTCCCCACTGAATATTCAGCCGCCCTATTTGCATACATCCTAACAAGAAGAAAATGTTAGAAGCCGACTTAAGTTAGACTGCTGGACAAGAAAGTGAACTTTACCGTCTCAGCAGAACGCATGGCTCGTCCAAGGTCTCCAATATGGCAGTCGCTCAACTCCTTACAAACTGTATTTCCTGAGGGGACATCTGTGCCTTAGGGGTCCAGAGCACCTTAGTCATTTACTGTGACAGGCTCACCTTCTGAACCGGCCTGTGGGGACTTGGCATTTTCTCCTACCGCCCTCAGCTGTTCTGGGCTAACACACGTCCGCATTTTGCTCCATATGTGGTAGTTTCTGGGTAATATTCCTATGCAGGATGGACTCTGGCATTCCTAGGTGACTCATCCCACAAGTCTCACACTGGCAAAATCTCTACCTCTGTGATGCTTTTAAGTGATGGTATAACTGAGAGTTACAAGTTCCCATGGGGGTGGGGCAGAATAAGAAGTGGCTTAGTATTCGGGGGAAGTCATCAGAGAAGCTGCCATTCATGAGAGCTTTTGAACAGAGACCCATAGAAAATGAGGACATGCCAGAGAACATTCCAGAAAATGCAACTGGTGTAAAGTCACATAAAAGTCACACAATAAAAGAAAAAGCAGTAAAACATATTTCATATATATCTTACTTACTTAATGATGTCTCTGACGACTCTGAGATGGGGGTGTAGAAGCTAGAGGTGGCTGGGCTTGCATGTGAAATGTCCCCTGAAGACTCTCGGAGACTGGATGTTCAGAAGTGGGTGTTTGAGTCTTGGGTCATGGGGTCTTGAGGGTTCCAACCTCATCAATGGTTTAATTAGTCACATCTAATCCATGAACATGTGAAGGAAAAACTAGTAGAGGTGACATAGAATTCAGACACAGTAGATACTTAAGTTTTTAAAAATCACTTGACGGGATTAACATCTTTTGGCAAGGGGAAGTGAAGGTATGTGGAATTTTAAACTGAGAAGTTGACATGTTTGATAAATCCATTTGTTTGGTTTATTTGGTTGGTTTGGTTTGGGGGTTTTGGTTTTTTGAGATGGGGTTTCTCTGTGTAGCCTTGGCTGTCCTGGAACTAACTCTATAGACCAGGCTGCCCTCAGAATTCACTGAGATCCACCTACCTCTGGCCTCACCAGTGCTGGGATTACACTCGACATTGCCTCTGCCACCTTCCAGCTATAAATCCAGAATTTTAAAGCCTACTAGTTCCAGAGTAATTTTGATGTTGGGAATAAATACACACCAATGAAGAGCAAGCAACACTGAAGCTTAATCCTCTGTGCAGCTCTCTGCTGTGCTGGTAATGACCAAATTGCTAGAAATTTCACCTGCACCATCGCCTCTTTGCTTTGACCATGGTAATTGTTGTATTTTACTAACATTCATTGATAACAGGGGCTGGTAAAAATAGAGCCTCGGGCTAAATCTTGTCTGCCATCTGTTTTTGTATTGCCTGCTAGCTAAGAATGGTTTTTACATTTTTAAAAGATTGGGCAGTGGGGGCGGGTTGGGAGGGAGAGGCAGAAGAATGATATCTCATGATGTAGATATTTTATGAAATTCAAATTTCACTGTTTTTAGAATTGCCGTTGGAACAGGGCCACTCGTGTTTGTTTACTGTGGTCTGCGCTGGTGCTGAGCTGTTGTGACAGAAATTGTATGGCTCACAAAGCCTAAAATATTTGCTGCCTGCCATCTCCTGGCTCAGGACGTCCTGCTCAGTTTCACACAATGCAGACACAGAGGCCGGCATGCTGCCATGCTTGCCTCTTAGAAGCAGCTTTTACGTATGATTAAAAAAAAAAAAAAGTCAAATCCATTTTAATGCACAATTCAGTGAGTTTTGACAAATGTGACAGTCATGTAATCACCATCAAAATAAACACACAGACTATTTTCGTCACTCTAAAATTTGCCTTGGGATTCGGCAGTTAATCTCTTTCCTTGGCTTTTGCCACCACTGGTGGTCTTTATAGTACTAGAAAAATGAGTCATACGTACAGAATACAGTGTGCAAATACAGCAATCGAATGAGAGTGTGTGCCTTCTTTAATGCATCGTGATGCAGCAGTAGGATGGGCATCACCTGTTTCTTTCCACTGCTAAAGGGTTTTCTGTTATAGGATCATGCCACAGTTTGTGTACCTGCGCATGTGTTGATGAACAGTTCTGTTATTTCCAGTTTGAGCCTCTTATAGTAAAGCTGAAAGGAAGGAACATTTGGGCATAAGACTTCACAGAGACACACGTACAATTATCTATTTAAATTTATTTGTTTACTTAGGGTTTTTTTTAGTGCTAGCTGTTCTTGAACTCCGTAGACCAGGCTGGCCTCAAACTCATAGCACTGCCTCCCGAGTGCTGGGATTGAAGGTGTGTGCCACCGTGTCTGGCTCACATGCTTATATTTCTGTTGGGCACATACCTAGGAAAGTAGTCATTCAGGCACATTGTAGGAGTATGTTTCCAAACTCTTTTTGAGGATGCTGTATTATGAGTTCTTAGTGATGATGTATGAGACATGTAGTCCCTGCTTGCCTCTATCAATGTTTACATTAATTTTATTTATTAATTTTTACTTATTCTAATGGGTATATAATGGCATTTTTTTTTTTTACTTTGAGGTGTACTAAAATGTAATTTATAATTTTTTTTAGTCATTGTCTCAGTATGTAGCCCTGGCTGGCTCAGAACTCATTATGTAGACTATAAAAGTCTCAAATTTGTAGACACCCTCCTGTCTGCCTCAGGAGTGCTGGGACCAAAGGCATGCACCATCATGCCAAGTGATGTATAATATTTTTATCCCTACCACCTAGAAGCATAACTGAAGACTGCAGCATGATTTTTATCCTTTAGCCTTTCTAAAACTTACTTATTAACTATAATGGGATGGGTTTGTTTCTTTTTTGTGGTTCACTTGGAATTTTCTATATAGAAGACCATCTTGCCTGCAAATGCAGGCAACTGGTTGATTTTTTTTCTTCCTTGTCTCTATGCCTTTTACTTTTGCATCTTATTTTGGTCCTGATTAAGACCCAGTGTTGGATAGGATCAGTCGGGGTGGCCATCCTCCCTTGGATGGGAACACTAGAATGCAAAGTACAAACCCCTTAGGGGATAAATAACGTAGCCAGTGCTTGCTGCTCCTGAGTCTTCTCTTGGCTCTACTGTTGCATGCGTGGACATTATTCTCAGGGAAAATGTTCAAATGGCCATTTGGGTTCCTGGAAGCTCCAGGCACGCATCTGACAATCTTCAGTCTAGTTCAAACATAGATGACCTTCCTGCCCTTCAACTTTCAGCTTCTGAGGAAGTTCATTAATATCAGGAGACCTTTCTGTTTGCAACTAAGAACCAACATTGGAGAGGCCATCCTTCAGAGAGGGGTCTGATGATAAGAAACAAGGGTCGGGTGAGTGAGTTTTGAGTTCCAGCAAGAACTGAGACTACCCGGACAATGACCAGAAAGCAGACCAGGTTTCTGACACACACTGACGAGAAGTCAGGAACTTCTGGTTCTCAGAGTGCATGGTGAGTGAAACCAGCTACCGGCTCCATTAGCAACGGGAGCCCATGCTCAACCTCAGCCCTACAAGATGAGATGTAGAGTGTATGAGATGGCCCATGGAGGTTTCAGTGACATCAAATGTCCAGGGAAGAAGAGTTACTGTGCAGCGCCTCAGACCCCACACTAAAGTCTCCTGGACAGATCTTGCTCGTGAGGGAGCATTTTTTTCCACCACGAGACGTGGGAGGAGTGAGCGGGATTCGAACATGCAGAGAGAGAGAGAGAGAGAGAGAGAGAGAGAGAGAGAGCGCGGAGGGACCCGCGCCGTCTGCAGGCCACCGCCTGTTCGCTTGTGAGGGAGCATTTTCAATGATCAATTATTAATAGCAGCTACTTTTTAGATAGCTTCAAAGGCTGGTGGCGTTGTCCTCATTGTGGTTGTGCTTCAAGCTTGTCTCCTCTCCAGAGAAGAGAGGTGTCTGCACATTTCCCAGCAGGCTGGGTGTGAGCACAATGCTTCCGTGATTACTCAGTGGTAGGCTCTACTTTTTCCCCATTCAGTGTTTTCCCACAAAAGGCTTTCTTTGGGGGAAATGTTCTGATCAAAATCCCATATGGTAATATTGCCTCCATTCAGCATTTCTCCATGTAAAAAGTTAATAAACCTTCAGAAAACAGTGTAAAGGGATGTTTTTGCACACAGGCTCACAAAAAGTAATAAAACGCTTCTGTGTAAGAGGAGGAAGTGATTTTTTTTTAATCAGTAAGAGTTACACAACTTTACAACTTTAGGATCCATCTAGATGAAAAATATTGCCACACTGTGAGATCAGCACCAATTCATAATGAATATTTTTTGACCTAAAAGCCACCAAAGGATAAAGAAATTTATGTAATGAAGGTTTTGATTTTTGAGGCTAGCAAAATAAGCTTTTCCAACTATTCATTTTCTTTCTGGTTTCCAAGGAGATTGGGCTTTTGAATATGGAAATGGTGTGGTATCAATTTACAAGGTACGTGAGAGGACGCAGCAAGGTGGGTCCTGCCCAGGGTTATTATTGCACAAAAGAAACCTCAAAAGCAATTTCCCACTTACCAGAAAACCAGAGGCTGTGGGGACGTTGGAAGAGTTAAAACAACATAAATGGATTCGTGTAACCCCCTGATAATTTGTGAAGTTTTATACAGAAAAGTTTTTGCAAAGCACCCATCAGAAAACCCTTGGAAGTATTTACACCTCACACTCTGAGGGCGGCATTGGGCTCCAGCGGGTGTGGCAGGTTCACCTGTGTGTTTCTTCAATTCTCAAGAAATCTGTTCTTAATTTTGAACCCCTCCTTATCCTTTCGCTAGCCAGAGAGAGAGCCGCACCAACAACAGAAGGGACTGTGTGAGAGGAGCTAAGTCTGAAGGGCTGGGGTGTCAGTGATCTTAGTTCTGGCATGAAAAGGAGGCGGGGGCCTCAAGGGGACCAAATCACCGACCATGAAAGCACCACTCACCTTTTCTGCCTTGTCTTCCTTGTTATGGTTTTCTTTCTTTTTGGTGGGTTGGGGGCAAATGAATACCACAGCACGTGTATAGAGGTCCGAAGATAACCTCGTGGGGCCAGCTGTCTCTTGTCACCTTTATGTGCAGGCCAGGACCCAAACTCAGGTCATTAGGGTTATGAAGCAAATCCCCTACATGATAAATCATTTTGTTGCCCTGTGACTTAATTTTTTCTAGTTATCTGTATGTTCTTGTGTGTGTATGTGTGTGTATATGTGTGTATGTTGTGTGTATGTGTGTATGTTGTGTGTATGTGTATGTATGTGTGTGTATGTGTGTATGTTGTGTGTATGTGTGTTTATGTGTATGTGTGTATGTGCGTGTGTATGTGTGTATGTGTGTGTGTATGTATGCATGTGTGTGTATGGGGTTGTTATGCACACATGAGTGCAGTTGCTGGTGGAGACCAGACAATGGAATTAGATCCCCCTGGAGCTAACACTACAAGAGGCCACCAGGGTAGAGACTGAACTCGTGTCCTCTGCAAGAGAAGTATGTGCTCATAGCCACTGGGACAATGCTCCAGCCCCCATACATGTTCTAAATATATCTTTGTTATCTCCAGCCCCTCTCTTACTTCTATCAGGGGTGTTTTGATTTTTCTCTATCTTTAAATACACTGTCAAAAAATGAACTCCATTTCTTTGGTTTAAGTGGAATAGGGAACAGAAATGTACGGCCCCATCCTTGGTAGTGAAAAGCATTGGCTTAACTCACAAGGAAGGACCAGGATGTTTGTTAAGGCTTTTTCACTGTGACTTGGGTACACAAACCTAGAAAAGGGTAGGATCTTGCTGGCTTAGTTGTTTTTTTGGTGTCAATAAAGGGAAGATTCTTTCCATCAGTAGCGAAGACCTATTCCACAGCATAGCCAAAGAGGAAGCATCCTTCTTCCCATTCCAACGCAGATATCCTGAGTGATACACACCTCTGTTCTCAAGCATTGATTGTGCTTTTATATGTCCTGTGTGTTCTTATGTCCGGTATGCCCTTACGTCCTATATGTTCTTATATTTTGATGTAGCCAGTGGAAGCAAACACACTGGCTGGTGACTCAAAGTAGGATCACAAAGTATTTGAAAGAGGAATTAGAGCCCTGAATCAGGACAAACGAACTATATACTACATTGGGTGGCTCCTAACCTCCTTCCCCCAGTATACATATGTTAACATCTCTTGATCAGGGTCATGCCATGGTTTAATTGACAGCCATTCTCCTGTCTTAGCTGTACATGAAATAGCATCTTTTAATCAATGCCATCCAATGTTCACTGAAATGTAGACAGTCTGAAGGCACGGGAAGGTCAAAAGGAGAACAGAGTAGGAATAGCAGGTTGTAGAAGTTTGATCTGGTTTTTCCCCCGGAGCCCCATGCTCCCAGAAATAAGATTCAGACTCAAAATATATTTTGGGATAACAGAATATATCAGAATATATTCTGAGATAAAAAGAATTCTGGAATAGAGCCAGGCACGGGAGATTTGCCCAGGAAAATGGACATGGTACCTGACCATAGGAAACCAGCAACTTGGCAGAATGCAGGTTGAAATATATGGGTTACATATGATATGATGTAGTCAGAGAAGAGCCTAGCTATGTGGCCAAGGTATTTGTAAATATATTTTGGATCTGAGCTATTTCTGGGAGCATGAGGCTGAGAGTAAGAACCAGACCGAAGTCTCCAAAAGATCACACTAGTAGCAGAGGAAATACCAGGGATCGAACCCTTAACCCTGAAGGAGGGAGGGGATGCTGAAGCTGTGCTGAGTGTTATTTTGCTTTCAGAGCTGGAGAACCCCAGCTTCTGTTGCCAGCTTAGACAAGTTGCCTGGGGGAAACTGTTCAACTCTGGGGCCTTTGTGTCCTGGCATAAGAACTGACGGACAGCTCAGTAGCTTGGCTGCTCCTCTGGACTGCTCTGAAAGCTAAGGGCTTGACAAGCCACTGGGAGTGTTGCTCGTCTCACCTGCACACCTTCGATTCAGAACTATTACTGGGGCACTGAGAGCATTTCGAACACCTGTGCCCAAGGTACCCCTCATCAGAAGCCAAATATCCTTCATAGCCAAGCTCCTGAACGCTCATGAATTACATTGGCAATACATTTTTCTTCCTTCCTTCCTTCCTTTCTTCCTTCCTTCCTTCCTTCCTTCCTTCCTTCCTTCCTTCCTTCCTTCCTTCCTTCCTTCCTTTTTCTGCCTAAGTTTAATTGCTCAGAAACAGCAAAGGGCACCGTGGCAGCTACAACCCAAATGGCTCTGCAGGGCTCCCCACTGTGCCCTCCATTTCTGTGTTCAAGATTTGTCTCCACTCAGAATTAACGAGAAGAAGGAGGAGAAAGTGGAGGAAATGCTAACTAGCGGTGTCACCATATTACAACAATTAAGTTCAGTTTCCACCGTGGCCGAATACCCAGGTGCATATTAACCGGGACGTTTATGGCAGTGTTTTTTCCTCAAATGCCTTTCGGTTGGTTTATGGGGTTCCCAAATCCCATATCCTTGCAGCCTTTTGGGGGAAGAAAAAATCTAAGTTTGGTTGAGACATGTTGGCAAGGCATATTCTTCTATTTGTTAATGTTTAAAAATCAGTTCAGTTGTAAATCATGTCAGGTATGGTACAGTGTGTGCCTGTAATCTCAGCTCTTAGGAGGTAGAGACTGGAGGGTCAAGGCTCGCCTTGGCCACATACTGAGTTTCAGAGCAGCCTGGAGTCACATGAGACCCTTTCTGATTTGAAAGAAAGAAAGAAAGAAAGAAAGAAAGAAAGAAAGAAAGAAAGAAAGAAAGAAAGAGAAAATAACTCAAAATCAAGCTGATGAAGGGATAAATCACAGGAGTCTGTCTGAAGAGCATTTCATGCTTCTAATTCTATTATTCATTCAGCAAGTGACTTTTTTATTTTTTAATTTTATCTTGTGTGTGAGGGTATTTCACCTGCATGCCTGTCTGTGCACCATGGGTGTGCCAGCGGGCATTTTTTTCTTCAGTGTGGCTTCTGGATACTTGCTCAGCCTTGTCCGATGTGGGGTTACAACAGCAAATAATCTGACCAAGCCAGTTTTTTTTTTTTGTTTTGTTTTTTTTGTTTTTTTTTATAAAACTAAATAAAACAAAGCCAAGTCCCTGGCTTTGTGAGGCTTCCGTGAGGGTGGGTGCCTGTGGCTTCCACCCTCCAGCACCCCTTCCTACTGGCCTATGTCAGAATCCTCTGGGGTGCCTTGGGGCTTTGTGCTGGCATCAGGATGGCTGAATCAGAGCAGGAGCCAGAGCTGGGGAGAGAGCTCAGGCATTAAAGACTCGGGGCGATGTGGCCTTGTCACAGAGTTGCTCATAGCTACAAGCCGAGAGAAGGCCTTAGTTTTGACAGTGCTTCAGGGCTTGAAGTTGCTGAGATGTAAAACTCATGCTGCCTGCTCTGCCACCAAGCACATCCTTTCCTGAAGATATCTGGAAAGCCTGGGCTACACTACTAACTTCTTCCCATCCTTTAATATATGTTCCTGCTCTATGTACTCAGGTTTCCTCCACTTCATGTACAAACCATGAACACAGGGAACACTGTGAGAGTAGCACTACATTGAAACCTATGTGCAGGGTACCAGCTGGGCCTCGGGCAAGATACAGCATCCTCTTTATCTGTCTACAAGGGACATGAGCCCATCCTCATGACATCTTGTATAGGGGGAGCGATATAAACAACAGCCTTCTTTCTGTCTTGTCCTTTCTCTACCACTAAATTGCCACGTTGGTGCCCTGGCAAACTTATCTGACCACTGAGGTCAATGATCATGGGGTTCTCAATGGAGGAGTTAGAGAGAAGACTGAAGGAGCTGAAGGGTTTGTGGACCCATGGGGAGAGCAACAGTACCAACTAACCAGAGCTCCCAGGGTCTAAACCACCAGCCTGGGAGCACAGAGGGAAGGACCCATGGCTACAGCTGTATCAGTAGGGGAGGATGGCCTTGTTGGACAAAGATGGGAGAGAAAGTTCTTGGTCCTGTGAAGGCTGGATGCCCCAGTGTGGGGGAATTCGTGGGCAGGGAGGTGGGAGTGGGTGGGTGGGTGTGCATCATCATAGAAACAGGAGGAGGGGGGATGGGATGGGAGGTTTCTGGATGGGGGGACATGGGGAAAGGGGATAACATCTGAAATGTAAATAAAACATTCAGTTAAAAATTAATTTAAAAAAAGAAAAGAAAAAACTTGGGGGGGGGGGGTGGAGGTGGAGGGATGGAGTTCAAACAAGATTACTCTGGTTACAAGGAATCTCTATTTGGATCAGAATCCTTCCAAACAGCTGAGATAGGCAGTTCATGCCAGTTTCTACTCCCTGCAACCTGGAAATCTGGGGCACGAAGAACTCATGGCAAACACAAAACAAAGGTGGTTTCATCCAAGAATGCTCACATTCACCTGAAACAGGCTCAGTAGAAAGAGAGGATCCTAACTATGCCTACTGAACTGGGCTTGGTCACAGATAATTGACAGGTACTGAGGGGTGGGGAGAGGCCTACCACACAGGAGTCTGAGTTACTTGTCTATCTCTGTGATAAAACACAATGGCCAAGGCAACTCAGAGAAGTGACGCTTTGTTTGCCTTAGGGTTCCAGCGGGATAAGAGTCCATGATGTAGGAGCAGAGAGAGCATGTGGCAGCCGGCCACTACTGCCGCCACGGAGTCTCTCTCCAAGGCCACACCTACAAAACCTATTTAAACAGTCACCAAGTGAGGACCAAGTATCCACTTGCCCCACAATACAGGGATGGCATCTCATTCAATCTACCACAACAGCACCCACAAACCTATTCTCTTGGTAGGTGAAGCCAGTCTTATTGCAGGGACTCCTGTGATGGTCTACTCAGAATTCATTTCTGTCCTCTTGGAAATAAACACATCCGGGCTGTGTTTGGGCTGCAATAGCTGACCTGCCTTCTGCCTTGTGTTATTCTTCTCACAAAAAAAGCAAAGCTCCTTTCTGTCAGAGAAGCCCCAGCTTCTCTTGCTGTTTAGTATAAGGGTAATTATCTAGGTTCTGTCTTAAGTCAGGGCCTCAGACAGACAGACAGACAGACAGACAGACATCTAAACACTGAAGGATTCTTCCTGGTGGTGGAGATGGCAGTTACAATCTGTCCCCCAACAGGGGTATCAGAGGTTCCCCCATGCCCTGCAATTCAAGTAATGTCATTTGGGACCCAGCAGAAATGGCCCAAAGTCTCCTTGCTGGGTAGTTCTGGCAAGTACTTTTGGCCAGGGTTCTAGCTGAATCATCCATTGCCTGATACACTAAACACTCGGAGACACAGCGAATTAGGAACTGTCCTGTCAGTGAATTTCTTTCTAAGTCAGTTCGAGTGCATTTCTGTTGCTTGCAGACGAGAATCCTAACTTAACCCATACTTGTCCACCAAAGATTTCCAAATCTACATCCTGGTTCTGGCAGCTCAAGTCTTCTGAGTGGCATTTCTTGTTGACAGACGAGCACCTACACCCTCACCCCTACACACCTGCAATAAGGATAGAGTTGAGTAACAGCTCTTCTGGTCATATAACCATGAGCAGTGGCTCCCGTGTCCTGCTTCCCCAGTAGCAAATAGTGACCTGGAAATCTATTCTGTATCGTCTTTTCCTTTCCTATCTGGTATTTGTCTTTGTTGTCCTTATGTGATCCAGAGTAACTTCAACTTCACTATTTCACTATGTAGCTAAGAATGACCTTGAACTTCTGACTCTCCTGCCCCTGCCTAGCATGCACTGGGGTTATAGGCATGGACTACCGCTTAGATTTATGCAGTGCTGGGGACTGAGCACAGGGTGTCGAGCAATCTAAGCCCTCTGCCAATTGAGCTGTATCCCAAGTACCCTGTGTCTCTTCTGTCCCTCTGAGCTCAGTTAGGCAACAAATGCTATACACACTTACAAAGCTCTAGATATTATGGGCATGGGGATGCCCACACAGGCACTGCGTGGGCTTCAAGGGGACCAATTCCTGCTTTTTAACAGTTCCCCAATCCATCCCAGATTCAAATATTCATCTTGTCCCTGAACTAAGAGTGCAAACTTCTTGCCTTGGGCTGTTTCCCTCACCAGTCTTTCTGGGCGACTTCCTTTGATGTATTTTGAATCCTATCATGTCTCTTCTTCAGACACCCACAGTGCTTCATTATAGTGTTGTAAATCCAATTAGGGACCTCATCCCTGGCAAGCAGCTTCCAGGCTATGTTGATTGTTAGACTTGTGCTCTCGCTTGCCCAGACAACGTGCACCCTCAATTCCAATCCCAGGCTACCCCAAAATGGTAGTCCCTTCACCCGACATGCTTCTGTCACTCCTTTGGTGAGATGGCTAGCAGTGTGAAGTGTATTGTGTGATGTCTGCTACGGGGCGTGGTGTTCTGCAGAGTCCATGATGTCCTGAGCATGAGGGTAGTTCCTCTCTACCCTGAGACTGCTATGTTCACTAGAGTTGTTCTTTAATTTACTTTTTTTTTTTTTTTTTTGCAGGTGAGTTTTCTCATCTAATTCTTGAAACTAGAAAATTCTCAAAGGCACAGACCATGTGTCTGTTATTTTTAAGTCTCTTCCCCTGTGGATACAAGAAGGATAATGGTATAAATATTTTGCTTTTGTTATTTTGTTTACAAAGTACTGTCACAAAGATTCCAAGTACCTCGCAGCGACATTTTTGATGTGGGGATTAGAAAAGTAAAGGAAGCTAGGAGTTTATGTTCTGGATTAGGGAAAGCCAATTAAAATCCTGACTCTGAAATGTGTGTGTCCCAGGTTACTAGTCTGTAAGTGGGAAATAGGGGAAATAGCGGTGGTTTCCAGTTCGTATGAATCAAATTGCATCCAGATATGAAACAAGCTCAGTGGGACCCTTTATGTGAAACAAACCCGATTATTCCTGTGTCTGCAAGGGGTTGAGACTGTAGTTCAGTGAGTGGGAGAGAACCTGCTTAGCCTGCAGAAAGCCCTCAGATCGATTCCTAGCACCAAATGAATGAATGAATGAATGAATGAATGAGTGAATAAACAAATATCATTGTGATTGTTGTTCTATATCTCTTTGGTAACATTCATCTTGAGTTTTAGGGTTGAAGAAAACAAAGCTTGCAGGGGTAATTTGCTTAAGCATTTAAGTCTCCCAGGTGGTAAAACAGGATGTAAAGCAGACCCTGAGATGCTGAAAGCACAGGGCACAGGGGAAGAGCTATTATTCCTTCAGCCCATGAGGATAGGAGCAATGGCACTCAGTTCCTGGGGAACATTTATGGCTGCTGCTGATGTTTCCAAAGGACTGACTCCAGACCAGCAGAAGGGCTCGTGTCTGGGAAGGTGATGACCTAAAGTAGTCTGAGTGGAGTACTCAAGAAGGAAGGTGGAAATTCTTCTCTGGTCACTCATGCCTTTAGGTAGAACACATCCTCTAGGGCAGCGGCTCTCACTCTAGGGATTATGACCCCTCTGGGGGGATGAATGACCCTTTAACAGGGTCACCTAAGACCATCTGCATATCAGATATTTACACTATGAGATTCATAACAGTAGCAAAATTACAGATGTGAAGTAGCAATGAAAATAATTTTATGGCTGGGGGTCACTACAATATAAGGACCTGTATTAAAGGGTCACAGCATTAGGAAGGTTAGGAACCACTGCTCTAGGGAGTCAGAGGTGCTGTGTGAATTCCTTAGGAATCCTGGACACTGTGGAGATGCAAACGAAACCACTGGGTACTGGTAAATGCTCTTCTCGTAGGCACTAAAACCTTTCCTATGCCATCCTTTCTTATTGGTGAGGAGGAGGAAGGCTAAGTCCTCAGAACATGATTTCTTAAGAAATCCATCCTGCCAATCAATGTCACTGTTCAGTTGTTACAAAGGAATAAAACAACCTACTTACAAAGGAAGAGTCATATTTGAGGTTGGGGGTATTATTGTCCATGGGGAGTTCTCACTGAAAGACTAACGTAGTGGCGATGTGAAGATATCACTGTTTTTGTGCGTGATAAGCCATCCTCAGGGCCTAGGGCCCTTATCTGTACACTAGAATAACAGCCCTCATCATTGGCTTATTATGGGTTAAAGGATGATGAGCTTTAGCTACTCAGTTTTGTAACTGGCGTGTAATGGCATTCAAGATGCATCACATTCAAGATGCATCGCTCATGGCTGCCCTGGCTCAGCCTACCCAGTGGTTTCCATAGAGTTCAGCAAGCCTGCTTAGAAGATGTGTTCACACTGAGATAAAGGGCATCCCCATGTGACCTTGGCACCCTCTTTATCTGAACACCTTCTCAGAAACTCACTACCTAACATGAAGAGCATCCATGTGTCCTCACTACCCTTCCAAATTGCCATGGTTTCCATGCTGCATATATTGTATACCAACCTTAAGCCTTTATGTAGCTCCTCACATACATATGCACCTGTGCGATCATGCTCCAAGTTAAGTCAGAAGACGTTCCAACCCAGAGATGGGCATTCTTTTGTTTCCCAAGAGTCTCCGATCTGGTTAGTTCGTTCTTTGCAAGCTGAACTTGGCTTTATTTGCTCAGTTTATTCCTGTGTTTTTGCACTGTTGGGTAGTAAATCCAGGGTCTCGTGAATGCTAGGCAAACACTCTGCCACTGAGCTACACCCTCCACCCTAAAAGATAAAAAGAAAAGGCATTTAGAACTTTGACACCGCCTGCCTGTATCACATGTTCCAAGGTGCTTCCTGGTCAGAAGGAGGAGGAGGAGGAGTAAGAAGAAAGACCGTCAGAGTGGTAAGGAAGGGGGCAAAGGAGGGTAGGTGTTAGGCAGGTGTACCTGCAATATGAGAAAAGGTTCTATAAGACATAACTCACTAGCAGAGGTGGGTCTAGAGACTGCGGGGCTACCGCCACCTCTGAGGAGTCCTGAATATGTGGTATTCTTTTTACTTCCTTCATGGAAGCACTCAGAATGGATAGTGCTGTAAACTAATCTCAAGTTCTAGCCCCATCCCTCATGCCCAGACCTCTGTGTTAATGGCTTACTCCTCAGCTTGGGGATGTTTGGAGGCAGTGGGATGGTTGGTTTAGGGACATTTGCAAGCACTGTGGACTGTACTCCCTTCCACATTTTTCCTCTTTCTTATTCCATTCCTGGGGTAAATGGTTTCGGTCTGGGCTCCTGTAGAATGATCAACCTCACAACAGCCCCCAAAGTGATGAGATCAATTCATTAAGTCTGAAGTCTCTGAAACTGTGAGACAAAATAGCTTTTCTTTCTTTCTTTCTTTTTTTTTAAGTTTATTGACTTAGGTATTTTGTTATAGAGGGGTGCAGCTGTCTGATATACCTTTCACATAATATTTACATATTATATTACATATAATATTTACACCTCCAAATTGAATTCTCCCTTAATTTATAAAAAGTTGGGGGAGGGAATTACTTTAACTGTTGAGGACTCCTCTCTTGTCTCTTTAAAAGCAGGACTGTCAAAGTTCACCTGGCAGGAGGAGACACGCTGAGAGAGGCTGGGACATAGTTAAGGTCACTCCAACCAGCTCAGGTAGCCACTGAAATAGTCCATAGGGAAACAGTGCTTCCGCTACCCCACCATTTCCTGCTCAAATCTAGTCCTTCTGAAATGGTGGCAGAGAGGGGTGTCTTGGAGCAAAACATAGACTCGGCAGTGTGGCTTCCACTTGGCAACTAAACAACTAGATTCAGTTTACATAAGGTAATTAACCTTAATGTATGCAAATATACAAAGCCTTCCGGTTCACTGCCTTAAGTTCCTTCCCACTGACTGCAGTTCTTACAGCTTCCAGAAGTAAAGCAAAAATTGGGTTTGGGGCTATGTATCTTTAATAAAAAGAAATATTAAGTGTGGCCTGATATATGCACATCACTTTACAGTGGCACACATGGATTCTCCTGACAGGATATCCTGTGTAATAAAAGGGATCACAAAAGGAGAAAATTAAATGAAATTAAAGACAAAATAATATTCTTAATCGGATTGTAATTGTATTCTCTCACCGTGCAGAAATATTTTCCCATTTATGCAAGAGGAGCAAGTCACTGCATCCCAATGAACCTGATTGAGCTGGTTCTAGCTGGTTTGAAGCAAACCAAACTTGGTTTTCAAGACAGTTAGAAGTAAGTTTAGCTTGCCAAGGCACTGGGGGATGAAAGAGAAAGATATCTCCACTGGAATTTGCAAATCATGATCTTTTGTTTTTCAGCCTTATTTGCAAATTATGCAAATTTTGTTGACATTTGGCTAGGCAATTTCTGTCTCCTTTGCTGTCTATCCATTGTTCTTATTAAAATAATCTTGAACTGTTCTTATAATGCTGGCATTTTTAACAAATGCATTCAAACGTACTTCAATTGCTTGGAAAATCTTTAAACAGGTCAGGAAATTATATCTCCAACTTTGAGACATGTGCCACGTGTATATTGTTTGTACTAGCAGATGAAAAATTCAAATGATTTCCAAAATGTTCTTTATGTACAAGTTTCTTTAGAAAGACCTTCTTATGTGTCAAAATGTCACCTTTACCTTTAAGGAACAGATGAAGTGTGTTTATTTGTTCAAAATAACCTGCTCGGTAACATTTGTCATCATGGTAAAGGTCTGAAAATACAAACCACTTTTTTTTTTCTTGTAAAGGAAAACATGTGGAATTTGCCTGTAAGCTTCACAGATCTTTCCCATAAGGCAAATGTGAAACTGAGTAGTTCAAGAAGGTTCCATGATAGCTTTGAGTTCAGGTACAAAGTTCCCATCACCCTCTTCTGTGAGGTAATGTCATCCTAAACTACATACAGCTTCCTGCCTGTGATATCTGAAGAGGCAAGAAGAATGACAGCCCATCTTTGCGCGTTGCCCAGGAAACCACCTTCTAGTTGCACTGACTTTACAGGTGCAAGTGGCAGGCATGTGGGTAAACATCCAAAAGATGTCTTTTGGATGAAAATTAAATGTATGAATTCTTAAAATGCCTCAGTGGCTCACACTTGAGTTTTGAATCTTCTGTAGGTGACTCTAGTCTCCTGCAGATTCCCCCGCCTCCTCAGTGTCACCACAGGCTGCTGACCAGGCTTTTAATACATAAGTTTTTAGGGAACAATTCCTGACTAATCTACCTAAGAGATTTATATACCAAAACTGTAAATATTAATGAAATGAGTTAAAGAAACACTAAATATCAGAGACACTGTTCAGGTCTATAAGGTTGGAAGACTCAAAACTTAAGATAAAGACAGTATCTGCAGTGACTTAAGATTCACAACACTCCCATCAAAATCTCAACGGGATGTTTTTCTTGAAGTTGCCAATAAAAGACATATGAAAATACAATAATTCAAAAATAGTCTCAAGGAGGAACAATAGTGGAAGACACAGAGTATGCAAATTAAAAACTGACAACAAAATGTGTAGCAATCAAGTTTGTGGTTTTGGTATAAGGAGAAACATAGAGAATGATACAATAGAGGTATAGTCTACACATAAATGTAACCATCTTTTAAAGTAAGAAAAAGGAGTATGTGTTGGTATTTATCTGACCTTAGATCTGCATAGTTTCTTAGTCACCATGAGACTTCAGATCTAGTACCACTCATCCTGTGTCCTTTTCAAACCCAAGAAAATCATAGTCTTGATCCTGTGTGAACCCACCTGATGCTACGCATAGTGCCTGGTGTGATGGGTGTGAACCCACTCAGTGTGATGTATGGTGCCTGGTGTGATGGGTATGAACCCACCCGGTGTGATGTATAGTGTCTGGTGTGGTGGAAGTTGCTAAAATAATGCTTAAACTTCAGGCTCTACCCATGATGCCCACTTTCATAAAGCAGTCAGTAAGACTACCTGTGAGTAAGCCATCATGTCTTCTCAATCTATTCCTACCTTCTTTTTAGGCCTGACTTTGGGGATGGTAATTCCATTTCATCTTACAGTAGCTCTTTAAGCAGCGGGTTGAAACAGACTGATACTGAATCTGTTCAGCTGGGGAATGTGCTGTCAATTATCACTAATGTCTGTCACAGGCACAGGAAGAGAAATGGCAGCAAAGGTGCCAGGCTCTAGTAATCCTCACCTACATGCTAAACTCTCCTTTAGGATTCAGAGAGTGTCTCCATCTTCACTATAGGGGCACTTTATATATAGTTTCTATAATGTATCAGGGACTCCAGCAAGGTCTATGGAATAAAATGAACCTACAGACAAGTGAGGGTTTTTTGGGTCCTTTTGTTGTTTTTGTTGTTGTTGTTGTTGTTGTTGTTGTTGTTGTTGTTGTTTTAATGTTTGCTTGTCTGTATAGTTGGTTTCTTTCTTCTTTTGTTAGTTTGGATTTTGTTTTGTTTGGTTGGTTTTGGGTGGGGAAAGGGATTACTGTTACTTCCACTGTCTTGAAATAAATTATAATTTTCTAGAAAAAGTTGGATCAGCAAAAACTACTTAAAAGGAATCAACATTAGAACAGTAGGTAGGTCATTCTGCATAATTCAGGCCGAAGAAGGGGTGCTAGAGAGGTCTGTGGCTATAAAGAACAGTGATTCTCAACCTGTGGGTCGTGACCCAGTTGGGGGTCACATGTCAGATATCCTGTATATCAGATATTTACATTTACAACTCATAGCAGCAGCAAAATTACAGTTATGAAGTAGCAAAAAATAATTTTGTGGTTGGGGGTCACTACAACATGAGGAACTGTATTAAAGGGTCGCAGCATTAGGAAGGCTGAGAACCACTCCTATGGAGGGAGTTGGGTCTAAGAGGGTGGAATCACAGGGTGAGAAGATGGGGAGAAGAGGGAGAGGTGCCAATCACGAGAAGATTGCTGGGACACAAGGGAAAGCAGGCAACCTGGAAATCACGCAAGCAGAAGCTGTCCAAATAAATAAATAAAAGTAATTAAATTAAATTAAATGATATTTTATCCTCTGAAGTCAAAATTTTATAAAACTATTTAATGGGCTGAGAGCTGACTCGGTGGGT
The DNA here is from genome assembly GCF_011762505.2 of Arvicanthis niloticus. Lineage (NCBI taxonomy): Eukaryota > Metazoa > Chordata > Mammalia > Rodentia > Muridae > Arvicanthis > Arvicanthis niloticus. Next base: position 76,138,328 of record NC_047664.1, on the reverse strand, counting down.
AAAACGCTTGTCATGCAAGCAGGAGGATCTGAAATTGAATCCCAAGAACCTATTTAAACCTGTATGCAGTAGTGTTCATCTGTAACCCTAGGACTCCTGTGGCATGATGGAAGGCAGAGACAGGAGAATTTCTGAAGGCTTATGGGCTAGTTAGTCAGCCTGCTGTATGCACCACTCAATAACAGAGATCTTGTAAACAAGGTGAAAAGGAAAAATCCAACTCTGATCTCCCCAAATATCTTGTGGGTATGTGCCCCACCCGCCACACACATGAGAGAGAGAGAGAGAGAGAGAGAGAGAGAGAGAGAGACAGAGACAGAGACAGAGACAGAGACAGAGACAGAGACAGAGAGACAGAGACAGAGAGAGAGAGAGACAGAGAGAGGAGAGATTTAAAAATAACTTATTACCAAAGTAGAAATACACAAACATTTCCATAACTGTAAAGTACTCGGAGATTGTAAGGTCAAGGCTGGGTGTTCTGACTCACACCTGTGGTCCCAGCTGCACAGGAGGCTGAGGCAGGGTAATTGCTTGCCTCGAGGAATTCTCAGCCAGCCTGATCATCACAGTGAAACTACATCTCTTTTTAAAACATCATCCAGATTGCTGCTTGTTTAGCATTCAGTTTTGCTACTAATGAAGGCAGCTGGTCTGCGAGAAACCTTACCTTGTATGGCTTGGTAAAACCCCACAAGTATGAAACTTGATGGAGCAAGACTTTAAACATCACCCAACCTTGTCTAACTTTCTAGCTTAATAGATTTGGAGAAATTTCCTTTTGATATTTAATGTAAACCGCAGCTCCTTAGAGCTGCACACCACTGTATCTCCAATGTGCCACATCAGAGACGTTTCCTGTTTCAAATTTAGACGGATCACCGGTTGCTGAGTTAGAGAAAGTTGAACTAGGCTGCTTCCCTTTGAACCTTATTCAAGACAAAGCTTGAACTGAGAATGAATGCAAGCTGTGTGTTCACACACAAAACAACTATGTATTTATGCATGTACATTGTAATTAATGGATAATTACAATTTAATGTCTGCCATTAACTGTTGGGTAATGTTCGTCATTTCAGTGTAAACAGGTAACAGAAAACACCCACGCAAGTGGTTAAACACACCTTTGATTTCCGGACTCTTAACTTCTATGCCTGGCTCAATAAATGAAATCGTTTAGTATTCTCTGGAGGAAAGAAATTTTCTACTCTTCTGTTTTACAGTGTTCCTTAGTCAACCCTCGAGTGATGACAAATATAAAGTTACACATTAGTCAAGCATGAAGTATTGTCTGTTCTGTGTGCATAGTACACAGAATAAGCCTCTCCACAATTTGAGAAGGTCTAGTAAACATCTCCCCTTGTCCACAATCAAGTTCCAAGTCTACTGAGAAGTCAGATACAAGAATACTAGGAGGGCACGTAGATGACTTGTTTTTTCAAGCTGATGATGGAGAATGCGGTTACACACAAGGCGGTTGGGTTTTTTGGCACTGAATTTCACCTCAGCATGGACAGCCATATACAATGTAGCCTTCCTAAAGCCACAACATGGAGGACTACACCTGCAGAAGAAAGTGTCCTTATCACTTTGGCTGTGATTTAACTTGACAAACAAGAGAAAAATAATTTTTCATGGTTCTGGAAGCTGGGAAGACAAAAATTCAGAGTGATCTCTGTCTGATAGAGGCCTATTCTGTGGCCCATTGATGGTAACTTCTCACTGTTTCTCACATGCTGAAGAGGCAAGAGTTCTATCTTTCCTCCTCTTCCTTCTCCTCCTTCTCCTCCTCCTCCTCCTCCTCTTCTTCTTCTTTTCTTTCTTTTCTTTCTTTATTTATTTCTTTATTTTATTTCTTTATTTCTCTCTCTTTCTCTCTCTCCTCCCTGCCTCCCTCCCTCCCTCCCTTCCTTCCTTCCTTCCTTCCTTCCTTCCTTCCTTCCTTCCTTGTCCTCCTCCTCCTCCTCTTCCTCCTCCTCCTTCTCTTCCTTCTCCTCCTTCAGTAGGCCAATAATCCCACAGAGAAAGCTATGCCTTGGGGACCTAATGCTTTTTGCAAGTCTTCACCTGCTAATTCCATGACTTTAAAGGATTTTAGCCTAAAAACTTAAGGGCACTGGTGGAATTGTATACAAACACTCAGATCACAGAGAGAAGAGCTTTACACTCCAGCAATGCCTTTGAGGGTCACCAATGACACTAAGGTAATTTCTCCTTTCTCTCTCCATTGTAGCCCTGACAGGTGTCAAATTTTTAGATGACAGCACAAATTCAGCAAAGGATGGTAGATATTGAATCAAAGCATGGAAGAAATGTGATGTCATTCATGTGAATATAAATTCCACCAGGAAAAGGTTTGTTGTTGTTGTTGTTTTGTTTTGTTTTCTGTTTGCTCACTGCAGTATGCTTGCTGTTTCACGGTAGTACCCATTACACTTTATTTAATTAAATGAACAAGTGACACCAGCAGACAGGGAGAGGAAACAGGAGTGGGACACATGTGGGGCTCAAACCTCCTGGAAACAAACCTTCTCCTCTCCCATAGATCTGAAAGATATTTTTTCAAACAACAACAATAATAGACATTCTAGAGCAAACTATTTTATTTGGCAATTTTGCCCCCTTTAACCATCACGGAAGTGTCTGTGCCTAAGCAAGAAGAATGATGCTAACTACACACACACACTGACCATAGGTTGGGTACTAGAATTCTTAAAGTCCTAAGCTCCACGCAGTTCCATTTCACCCCAGCACTCACACTCTTGACTGCTATGGAAGAGTTTGATATCAGTTTACTGACATATCTCTCCATCCTACACGTCTCTCTCCTCTTTCTCCCTCTCCCTCCCTTCTCCCCCTCCCCGTTGGCCAACTCTTCTTCTCTGAGTGACTTAGTCCCACATCTATAAGATGACGATAATAACTTAACTGGCGTGTTGAGGCTAAGTGGCGAACGAGCGTTCATGCTCACCCCAGTGTCTGGAACCCCGTCCGTGGTTAACGCAGTGTGTGGTAATTGTCCTAGCCTTCGCTACTGGTGTTGCAAATGCTAGGTGAGATCTTTGTGCTGGGCTCTGCACACTGTCAGCAAGGATGATGGCTTCTCATGCTTGTTTTCTACCAGGTAGACTTGGACTTGGCAGGCTCTGGGGTTAGCTTCTTGCTAAATTCAGGAGTCTGGATTTTTATCCCATGGTTATCTGAAGATTGATGTGCCTCGCTTTCTGTTCTCGTTCTCTCTCTCCTCTCTCCCCCCTCTCTTTCTCTCTCTGTGTGTATGTGTCTATGAGTGTTCATGTGTGTGTGCATGCATGTGCATGTGTGTGTGCATGTGTGTTTCTGTGTGTGTGTGTGTGAGTGCTCATGTGTGTGTCTATGCATGTGCATGCATATGTGTGTATGTGTGTGTGTACAGACAAGCCAGAGGTTGTTGCCAGGTGTTTTCTTCTATCATTCTCCTGCTTATTTCATCCTCCTCCTCATTTCTGAGACAAGGTTTCTCAATAAATCTGGAGTTTGCCATTTTTGCTAGACCAGTGGGAGCCTAGATCCCTCCTGTCAACACTTCCACAGAGCTGAAATTACAGATGTGCGCCAGCACACCTGGATTATTACATGCCTGCTCTGGAATCTGAGCTCCAGTCCTCATGTTTGCATAGCAAGCACTTTACTCCCTGAGCCATCTCCCCGGTCCTCACTTTCCATTCTCTATGGAGTGCTAGCACCTGCCCAGCCTTTATTCCTGAGATCATAAAGACACATGATGACTTCTCAGGTGAAGATGTTGTAAACCCTGTGCTGTGTGGAAATGAAGGACATAGACACACACTCTAAGCTCTGAGTCCAACAGTATTTCTCTTCCTTGGGGAAATTTGAACCAAATAGTATATTATATACTTGTCAGATATATGCATTTATTTATATACATCATAAATATGTATATATCTGACAAATATGTCATATATAAGACAAACAAATATATATACATATATATGTGTATATATATATATATATGTATACACACACACACACATTATATATATGACAAGAATAATCAACCTGGAAGCCAAAACATCACCCCAATCTACCGAGAAAACTGGTACTGGAAGACAGGCTGGCATGAGAAGACTTCCTAATCCTGAATTCTACAATGAGGCAAGCTAACCCACCCGACAGCCACACAGTCTGGCCTGCAGGGATGAGGCTATGCTATCTAAGAGCTGTTGCTTCCGTGGACACAGACCTCTGCTTCTACTGTAAGTATCTACTACTATTGTGATTAAGAAACTTGCCCTGCCAATTAAGGTGAAGGGGCTGGCCATTGAGAATAGCATGCAATCAGTATGACTTACTATTATTTCCTAGGCTAAGGAATAGTGTCTCCATTACACACACACACACACACACACACACACACACACACACACACCTCAAACCCCTTGAACCTTGATTTCCATTAACCATAAAAGTAGTAGAAGAAAAGTGCAGAAAATACAGTGAAGGGAACCAGTGCTCCTTTTTCCTGATGCACGACCACATTCAGGCACTTCTCTCCAAAATCTCTAAGGGAAAAAGAAGTACCAGGGGATGTAGCAGATGCCTTTGGGCACCTATGACCCGAGGACTCACAATTAACCCATGGGTCCTTCCATGGACTTCTGTTTCTTAGCAAATATGTTAGGTAGCATCTTCCATCTTTTCTCCCTTTTCTCCCTTCCCCTCCCTTCCCCTCCCTCTCTCCTGTCCTCTCCCCTCCCTTTCCTTCCTTCCTTTCCCTTCCCCTCCCCTCCCCTTTCTTCCTTCCTTTCCCTTCCCCTCTCCTCTCTTCCCTTCTCCTCTCCTCCCCCTGTTTTTCTTCCTCCCTTTTCTCCTTTCTTCTCTCTCCCTTCCCTTCCTCCTTTGCTTCCTCCTTCCCTTCCTCCACCCCTCCTTTCCACGTTTCTTGCCGGGGTTCTGTGAGCAGGACTAGATGGCTTAGTGCCAGAGAGGCACCAAGGTGAATTAACACAGATTCCCTTAAGGGAAAATGTAAAACTGCTAATAACTTGTTTTCAGAGATAGGCGGGGTGGAAAGTGTAAGCTGAAAGCCTCCTGCGAGCTCCAGCTTGCTTTCTGGGGAGATGTCCTCGGAGTTCTCTAAGATTTGATTTCTCCTGCACCTGCCAACAGGCCGTGGGTGGAGCCGACTGGTTCTCATCCTCAGTTTCGCTGCCTATGGAGAAGCCACAGGTAGCGAGCCTCCTGTCTTTCCTGGGGGTTGGGACTGTTAGCTGTTGAGTGGTTTTTTTTTTTTTTTTTTTTTTTTTTTTTTTGCAGTGAGTCCTCACACAGCAAAACCTGCCTGGAGATGTCAAAGGCAGGTAGGCGGCTGTGTGGCTGAAGGTCCTTGTGTAAACCCCTGGAAGATCAGTCAGTTTACATACTCAGTCCCTGTCAGAGCCCCTAGGACGTCAAAGGTGGCAATATTGACCCATTCATCTATGATTGTCTGTCTCCCCACAAAGACATGAGGCCCCCTCATACATATACGTCATTTGAAACATACAAGAGCCTTTGACGCACCCATGCCAAGAGCAGTACCTACAGCATATTGATTAGAAAATTGAATTTGCTAGGAGACCACACTGGGGGTGGGGGTGGGGGGACACTTCCAGCGTTCACATAATAGAAAAGAACACAGCATCACAAAGTGACTGAGCAGCTTGTCTCACAGGTAGAAGCTCAACCGGATTTGAACCAGCAGCATGCTTTCCTCTTCACTAACCTCAGATCTTAAACACAGAAATCACTATTTGGATGAAGATTTTGCTGGTCAGTGGTGGAAAACTCCATACCGCATGTCTAGGCAGGGTCTCACATCCCCCCACCTCCTCCTCAGCACCACCCCCAGCCCAGCCTGAAATCACTCATCGTGACCAATCAACACACATGTATTGCACCTTTAGTCCCTCTGTGTACACGGGCTGCATGAGGGCAGGATTCTCGTCTGCTGTGCTCACCGTGGCAATGAACAGCGTGATAACTCTATTAGTCACGGTACTGGCTGTTGAGGAAGGAATGGGAGGACTGAGGTCCCTCCGCCTTTAAGAACAGTTTTCATAGGCTGGAGGCTATCCCGGTAGCAAGGAAAGAAGAGAACACTAAGTTTGTGCTCTTTAGCTTTGTTCTGGCCCCTTATCTATGTGGCTTTAAGAAAGTTTGCAGGAGTCTCAGTTTTTCTGTGCAGCGGTACTGGCTGTGTGTCGCGGTTTCCATAGACTCAATATATGTCTGGCACATAGTAGGGACCCAATAAATGTAACGTCTCCTTCTCTGTCAGTACCTAATCTGAGAAGCCAAGGAAAAGAGGAAACCTCTTGGAGAAGATGCTACGCTAAGAAGGTAGAAATGAGAAGAAAAGGGCAGCAGGCTAGACCGCTGGTGAGAGAGGACCTCCGTGGCTTGTCTGGCCTGAACTGCAGCATGAGCTGCACCGGAAGCGTTGTTAGCCGGGAAGATGGTGAGCTCGTCCCTGAAGATGGGGTGCAGGTCAAGCGGTACTTCCTCAGCAAGAGTAAGGCGAACCTCTGCAGTCCAGACACAAGTCACATATGAATGAGATGCCTTCTGGCCCTCTTGCTCAGTAGATGGAGCTGTCACATGACCAAGAGAGATGCTAGTTGAAACGACACAACAAGAGCAGTGCTGGCTGGTGGCAGGAACTGTTTCCTACCACAGGATCCAGCCACAATACTGATTTGCAGCCTCGCTTGGATTCCTCTGTGAACAGGGAAGACTCACAGGAGAAAACAGCTGCACACGAGTCAGGATGGGAGCTTGCTGCCTGGCTCCAGGCTCCTCTGCCAACGCCCCCATAATGGTTCTCTGACAACAGTTTGTAGCTGAACGGCTAAAGACCCAGCCTTGTCAAATCTGGCGTCTTGTCTCACTGCTGTACTTACTTAAGTCACTTAACGTCTGTAAGTTCAGTTTCCCCGTGAATAAAAACGAGCATTCTAACAATAGCTCCTGATTTTATTGCTGATGCTTAATAAATAATATTCTCACTACTGGAGGCAAAATATTCTGCTTCAAATAGCCGGCATTCTACAGAGAGGGCTGAAAGAATAGTAGGATTAGAGCAGATAGGGCATGTTAGCTGTGGTAAATACTGAGGAAGGAAATAGAGGCAGGAAAGGCGTGAAATACTGGTTCGTGGAGAATATGTTTTGAGAAGTGTCGAGGAAAAGGAATATGTTGTTGTTGTTGTTGTGTGATAATGATTAAACAAACAAGACCTTAAACTACATCCCCATATAGCTGACCTGGGCTATAGCAACCCTCCTGCCTTTGACTTCCAAGTGTTGGCATTAGGGACATGAACCACTATGGCTGGCATTGGAAGCTTCTAATGGTGACCTTGAGGAGATAAGGGACCGGGTTCTGGCCCGAGTTCAACCCCCACCTATGCCACACGAGCAAGCCAGTGTATCCTCTGGTGATTTCGTGTCTTTTGTCATCAATCGAGCAACTAGGGGCAGGGTTCATTTCCTGAAGTGTTATTGCAGTAAGTATTTTCTAATTACCACAAGGCAGCCTCTGCCCTTGGCACAAATGTCGAAAAGGTGAACGTGACATATAAGGTCCTGGATTATTTACATTTCTCATCGCTGTGACCGTATGTGCTACAAGAAGCAACTTAAAGGAGAAAGGCTCGCTTTGGCTCACGGTTTGAAGGGATCAGCCCATCACTGTGGGAAAAGAATACAGGCAGGAGCATGAGGTGGCATGTCACGCTGCACCTACCGTCTAGAAGTAGCCAGTGAGCAGCAGATGGGGCTGAGCAATGGAACCTCAAGGCCCTCATACAGTGACGACTTCCTCTGGGGAGGTTCCATCTCCTAAAATGTCACATTCTCCCAGAACAGTACCATCTGCTTGGGACCAGGTATTCACACACATGAGTGTACGGGAGGAGGGTATTTCACTTTCAAACTGCCACAGGGTACATATGCTCTCTGGACCTCACATTCAAGGGCAGGGGGAAAGACAATGAGTAAATGGGTTGGCTAATGCAAGCCATTATCTTTGATTGACCTAAGAGCTCCACAATGAAATGAATGAAAATAAATGTCAGCAAGTAGGAACTTGCTCTTACTAGTTTTTTCTAATACAGTCATATCTTGCTCTGTGACATTACCTCTGTGGATCAGGGCCTTGAAGATGTAGTGGTGGGTTTAAACAGGAAGCCACCAGCCACTGGGGATGTGCAGGAACAGTACCAGGCATGACAGGGATCAAAGTATTTCTGGAGTCTTGAGGAAAGCCTCCTATCCCCACTCAGTCTTAGTGATTATAGCCTGTAAGGTCAGAAAGTGTGTGGAGTCATTGTTCCAGACTAGCACACTTGGGCTGGCATCACCAGTCAGTTCTCACTGTCACCGTATACTTTTAGACACTGTCCCAGGCTTGGTGGGTTTTGTACTTCGTGCCATCAGAACACTCTACTTCCCAGGAGTCTTCCTTTGGTCATTACCATATTCCTTCCCTGCTAGATCTCATACCTCTGATTTCTCAGACTCCCATGGCATCCTAACCTTCCTCTGTAAGCTTGACTTTCCCGTCTCAGTGGCTCCTACTGCAGGTCTGGCTGGGTTTCATTAGCAAGCATTTTGCACCACTGTCAGGCCTCTGATGCAGACTGATGAAGAAAGATCAGCCCCTTGCACCCCCCACAGTCCCTCCCTGGGGTGACCTCTATTGTGTGGCTTCGGTGTCTATTGTGTGGCATTGTTTATCATCTTTTAATCCTTACAACTGTTAGTCTCTAACCTGATTTCAACAGGTTCTTCAAGGGACAGCAGACAGCCATGCTGAGACTTGATGACAAGATTAGGAAAACCTGCTTTGTTGGAGGAATCTGTATCCAGGCTGGCCTTGGAGAAACAGAATACAGCAGTGGTGGTGCACACCTCCCATCCCAGCACTCAGGAGGCAGTGGATCTCTGAGCTTGAGGCCAGCTTGGTCTATAGAGTGAGTTTCAAGATAGCCAGGGCTACAGACAAACCTTGTCTCAGAAAACTCAAATCAAATCAAAACAACAAATTGCTTACTTGCGTCTCAATTCCCATGAATGTCTCTGTCCTGAACCTATGTCTGGTGGCCCCTGCCTGTGGCTAGCTCTGGCCATCACAGGAACTTGCTGTTTTTAATCTGATTATGATCTTTGCCTCCTAAAGCTCTATAAGGAATAATCTTCATAATCAACTTGGTCCAAGTTCCTAGCAGACTAGTTCTTTCTAAGAGAACAACTGCAAACCTTGTATAAAATTAAGGTGCAAAACCAGATACAACGAAACACACACACACACACACACACACACACACACACACACACACACACACAGTGATGGTTAGTCTTCATTGTCAGCCTGTTGGGATTTAACATCACCATGAAAACACACCTCTGGGTGTGTCTGAAGTTGATTCCAAAACAATTTAACAGGGCAGGGAAGAACTACTCTGAAAGCAGGCAGCACCATCCTACAGGTTGAGGTCTGAATAAAACAGAGAGAGTGAGTAGAGCACCAGCCTTTGTGTCTTTTTTCCTCCCTGAAGATGATCAGCTGCTTCCTGCCTTGATGGACCTTCCTTCCTGCCAGGATGGACTGTCCCCTTAAACAAGCCAAGATACGCCGTTCCTCGTGTTGCCTTTGTCAAGCATTTTGCCACAACGAGCTGGAGGATGACTGTACATGTTTTCTCCCTTCCTTTTCGTTACTCTGCTTGTTCATCCTACCAGTGCTTTCTATTTAGTTCCTTCACAGTGTGGCAGATGCTGGATTCAAGAATGCAAAGGCAATGAGATGCCTGGGCTTCGGATAGGATGTGTAAGCTCCTAGCAGACCCCGTCTCTGTAGGATAACATCTACGAACTCTAGACAAAAGGGGAAAGCCAAAGCAAAAGGAAAATCCCAGTCCTGAAGAAAGCAGGGTGCTAGCAGTAATGTTAACCTCTTCCTCCTCCTTTTCCTCTTCTTTTTCCTCTTCCTCCTTCACACCCCCTGTGCTGGAGATTGAACCCAAAGCTTTGTGTGTGCTAGGCAATCATTCAGTACCCCTGAGCTACACCCCTGGCCTGATAGAGGGTATTTAAAAGAAAAAAGAATAACTGAGACAACCTTAGAAAAATCACAAGAACACTTAAAGCCTTTTTTACATGTGACTTGGTTCATCAAAAAGATCAGTCAAAGTGAAAATTATAGAGAATTATCTACATATGCTTTCAACATCATCTGAGTGTAAAGCATGTAGTTGGTACCCTGTACATGAACCATGGCCTTCCAATTAGTGTTCTAATTCATGAGCCCACCCTGTAGTGCACACATTTTCCTGTTTGACTTTTAAGTGGAATGAAATGCTGAAAGTATTTGTGGGCTTGCTCACATATGATACACAACATTTGAGGACAGTTTTTTTTTTTTCAAGTCTTTCTAAAGTATCCATTCTATGCTTCATAAGAATGATATTCCCTTCATCATTTGGCTTATCCTATGTAATGCTTATGTCTCCATTAAGTGCATCCTGGTCACTAGTGTGGTAGAAGCAAGGCATTCTTGGCAAGTCTGTAGCTAGATAGAAGCACTTGAACTCCGTAGGGAGCTGCTGGCTATCTGAAGAGGTCCTTGTGCTGTGTGTCAATGAATGCACAGAGAGAACAGGATACCTCCATCAGCCAATATGAAGAAGAAGAAATACTATGGTTTACATGGCTGCTGCCAAGCCCACAATAACTCTTAGTGTTGTCTCACCCAGAACAACTATCCTAATGTCATGAACTAATTTCTAGATGGGAAACAAAAAATATCCATAGGAGAGACATAGTGAAGTCATCAGGTCTACCAGAATTCCACAGACACTCCATCTAAATGGATCTTTATCTAATTCTGTGAAGAATGCGTCATTTCTAAGTCACGTGTCCTCATCAACTTCCTCCTTCAGCAGCCTCTCTGTCAATCATATCTCTGCTCTAGGGCCCTAATTTCTTGTTTGGGAAGAATAACATGGGGTTGCTATTGTAACTGCATGATGATTTCAGGAAATTCAGTAAGCATCAGACAGGCTGAGTTAAGCACTTTCTAAAAACCAGTTTGGAAAAGTCATTTAAATTAGATTTAATATCTTACTGAAGAGCCAGATTGGAAAGCATATGTCAATAGCCTTCTACAACTACATAGGTTAAGAAGCTTGGTTGAGAACCCCTTGGGGGTTGGTAGCCTAACTTAAAACTCAGAAGGACCCACTTGGTAGCATAAGCAAGAAAGGAAGAGAAAGAGTATTTTTCAGATTCAATCATCCAATTAATGATAATAAAAAAAACAAAATTTGCAACAAAAGTAAATTCTAAATAATAAGATGAAGGTATAAGAATTATTTACTTATATGTAGGCTTGGGGCTGGCCTCTGGATTTTTTTGGCTAAGCAAGTGAAAAATGAATAAAAACTCACAAAGACTGTGTTCTTCCTATAAAGAGAAGACTTTTATATTGGGTCTGCTTTTTGATGTCATGTTGTGCTCTTCTGATCCTTACTGCTGTGATTTGCATTGTAAATTTAAATAATGATTAATTATCTCTCTTTTCTAGTGTCTGATTGGATCTATTGGCAAATGTTTGTCATATACTTAGCATGTACCATTGCTGATCACATGTCTCAGGATGATGATGAGACACACAATTCTGTTTGTAACCATCACATAGTTTAAGGAAAAATCAACAGTTTTACAATATCCTTTTGAGTGCCCAGAATTTTTAGTAAATTTCGGTTTAATCTCTCACATAGAAATACAACTTCTGGTTATAATAGAGTTGTCTTATGAGAATCTGTCTCCTAGCTCCCATGCCATGCAGAAGCCATACAAATACCTCTATTTGGGATCTTTATTTGAGAACAAGGGGTGATTGAGCAATGAGTATCTTCTCACAATTATAAAATTTTTAAACAGAGGTCAGTGTTTTGCCAGTATCACATTATCCAATATTTAGACCATTATTTTCCCATAAAAGATATGATTGATATCTTTAATTTGTTAGTTATCATGGGACTTTATCAACATTCAAGGCACAGTTCCTTCCTTCCTTCTTGAAAGAGTTCCCTGCCAGGCATGGAAGCTCACATCTTTAATCCCAGCACTAGGAAGGCAGAAGCAGGCAGATCTTCATGAGTTCAGTGCTAGTCTGATCTACATAGTGAGTTCCAAGTCCCTGTCTCAGGGGTGGGGGGAAAGAGCCCCATCCTTTATTTTCTTTCATTCAGATTCTCTTGGTTTTGTTGTTTAATAGTATTAATAGTATTTAATAGTATTACTGGTGTATATTTTATAGAATACAAAATTAGTTATTTAGTTAGATACTATTTCAAGTATCTAACTAAATGCCCTTAGTGATTTTGCCAAGTGGTGTAACTATCACCACAATCTGTTTAGGACATTTTCATCCTTCCACTAAGAACACTTCTGTAGTAGATTCCCTTTTTAACAACAGCCCTATTTGATTATTTAAATTTAACCCTTGGGTTCTACTTGGACACTCTCCTCTTTTTATCCATATTTTTCCATTGAAAGATTTCTTGTGGCCATGGCTTCAGCTACCTAGAAGAAACACTCCATGAGGCTCCAGATCCACACAATCAAATATCTCTTAGTTATTTATTACACCTCAAATATCTCTTAGTTATTTATGGTGGCATATGCTTATAATCTCAACACTTAGAATTGAGGCAGGAGGATTATGAGTTTGAGGGCAGCCTGAACTGGGTTACATTGTAAGACTCTTGTATCAAGAACAAACAAAACATTATGACTCCTCTACCACAATTATAGGTGTTAAAATAGTTATCAAAGGCCGACTCAACTCCACGATCACAGCTTCCATTCTTATTTAGTCCTAGTGAGTAGAACATTTATTGGTTCAGCCTAGAGACAAAACTCAACTAAGACCAAAGTGCTCTTTCTTTGTCATATACATAATTAATCTATCACCAGATCTCTTCAACTTTCTATATCCTAAACACCGCTTAGATGCATCTCTTTATGTCATCGAGACACCCACTAACCTGGAGGATTTCATCATCCCTATCGTGGTCTGAATAGGTAGAGCCCCCATAGATTCATGTGTGCTTCACCATAAGGAATGGTACTATTAGGAGGTGTGGCCTTGTTGGAGTGGGTGTAGCTTTGTTGGAGTGAGTGTGGCCTTGTTGGAGGAAGTGAGTCACTGTGGGGGTGGGTTTTGAGATCGCCTAGTGCTCAGGCTCTGTCCAGTGTAAAAGACAGACTCTTCCTTGTTCCCTGAGGAAGACCATCTCTGCCCAGTTACCTTCGGATCAAGATGTAGAACTCTTGGCTCTTCCAGTACTAAGTCTGCCAGCATGGATGGCACATTTCCTACAATGATGATATGGAATGAACCTCTGAAACTGTAAGCCAGACCCAACTAAATGTTTGCCTTTGTAAGAGTTGCCTTGGTCATGGTGTCTCTTCACAGCAATAAAATCCTAACTAAGAGAGTCAGTCTCTTTCCTGAAACAGAAAACTGGCTCTGGTTTGCGTCATCTTCTCTCTTCCTTTTTTTCTAATCAGCTTTCCACATTACAACCAAAATGAAATGAATAAAAATTAAAATAAAAAAGCAAATCTACTCCAAGAGCTTGACATAAACATATTTAACACCAACTGGCGTTTTGTGCTAGTATAATTTCATCCACACCACTCCTCTCTTCTCTAGGGCCCAGACAGACAATTTTCTTTAAATTTCTTGAAAGTATGTTTCTCCTCACCACAAGGTGAGATTAAGCTCTCTGCTCATACTTCCTCTACTGCCCACTTCAACTTACCTACTTACACTGCTACCAAACTTCCCAATCCTAGAATAACTCACAAAGTCAAGAACAGAATGATAAGCTTGTAATTTCATCATCTAGAAGGTCGAAGCAAGATGATCTCAAGTTCAAAGCCAGCAAGAGTTCAAAACTAGCCTGGGCTACATAGTGAGACAGTCTTAAAAGCAAACAGACACAATTCAAAAGCAAAGACTCTCTTTTCCCTCAGATCAATCCACACTCACTTCCACACAGATCTCACCCCACACCCTCAGAATAGACCACATCGTCAGGGCTACTTTTTCTTTTAGCAGACTGTATATTTTCCCTTTATGAAATTTACTACAGTTTTGTAATTATACATTTATTTATGAGTATTTGATTAGAGCTTTGTTTTCTATCAGCCCTAAGTTCTGTGAAGATAATAAGTATGTCTTTGTTCATACAGGAGTTACTCAATAAATATTGTAGAATTCATGAATAAATGAATAAAATGAACCATGCCAATGGAACCAAGGTGAGCTCAATGGCTGCAATCTGGAAATTGCCTACCTTGTGTATGTTTTCCCCTTTAGTTCTCTAAAGTAGCTTCATTTCACATATAATGTGTTTTCATCCAGAGAGAAGCATTCAATTTAAATGGAGGAGCTATTTCTTGACTCAGACATACCATGGAATCAAGCTTTTATTACTTCTCTGAGAATATTTCTTGCAGTCCGCTGTGCCTTTGTCTCTGAAAAAAAAAAAAAAAAAATGCAACCTCTCTCCCTCCTTAGAAAAGAAGTGAAGGGCTACCCCACATACTGGTGAGCTGGAGACATTCTCCCTCTGGCTCTCCAGAAAAAGTGGTTCTTGCTGGTTTCTGTGGTGTGCTTACTTTGACTTTAGTTGTTTTCAAGTTCCTGATCTGATCTCCCCCCCCCTCCCCCCACACACACTGCTCCAAGACAGAGCTAAGGAGAGACACACAGCATCCAGTCGGTTCTACCAGACCTCTGTGGTCAGAATCCCATGCTGAACTATAGGCATGTGGAAAAAGAAGATATTTAAAATCTAAAGAGACACTTTCACCCCTCCATGCTGAGGGCAGTGACAATGGTGACAACTGAGGCCCAATCACTTTCCTGGAAGACTTCTTAAGCTGCCTCACAACTAAGTCTACATTTCCTCTGGCTTTTTTTTTTTTTTTTCTCTCAAGACAGGGTTTCTCTGTGTAAGCCTGGCTGTCCTGGAACTCACTCTGTAGACCAGGCTGGCCTCTAACTCAGAAATCCACCTGCCTCTTCCTCCCAAGCTCTGGGATTAAAGGCGTGTGCCACTACTGCCTGGCCCCTCTGGCCTTTTGTCTCGTGATTTCCTGTGTACTGGCTGTAAGACATGGGGAAGAAATAATGTCTTTTTTCCCGAAGTTTGGCCAAACTATAAAGAAAACCCTGTTCTGTTAACTGTCTTAGGGTTTTACTGCTGTGAACAGACACCATGACCAAGGCAAGTCTTATGAAGAACAACATTTAATTGGGGCTGGCTTACAGGTTCAGAGGTTCAGTCCATTATCATCAAGGCAAGAGCATGGCAGCATCCAGGCAGGCATGGTGCAGGCAGAGCTGAGAGTTCTACATCTTCATCTGAAGGCTGCTAGCAGAATACTGGCTTCCAGGTAGCTAGGGTGAGGGTCGTTAAGCCCACACTCACAGTAACACACCTACTTCAACAGGGCCACACCTTCTAATAGTGCCTCTGCCTGGGCCAAGCATATACAAACCATCACACTAACCAAGATTTGTTAATTAACTTACCTGAGGACAGGAAGAAAACCCAGGCAGTGGGTGAAGAAGAGTGACTAGTTCTTCCCCAAGATCCAGGGGACATTCACCTTCCAAGTCAGCTTTTCCCCTTTCCTCACAATGGGGTCACCCTGCCTGCATCCAACTTTCTGGCTTCATGATTATTTTCCTATTTTTAGATCCTTTCATCGAGTCGAGACTGCTGCTTGGTATGCAAGAATGTTGAGAGATGTTTCACTTCCATCCTCAAGGCTAAGTTACCATTTCTGTCATGAACTCTATTCTGCCACCAGAAGAAGCAGGCGGAGCAGGCCCAATTGTACGTGGGGCTTTCCAAAGCTCTGTATCAGCTGGTAAAGCCCATCAAAGAGAAAGGGAGACTCGGGATCCTACTATGAGTAAATATTATTCACAATGACTGTTTACCAACAGTTTCACATGCCTGTGCGATACTGCAGAAGCTGTTTTCAAGGCAGTGTTTATGCAAAGGATTAGGAAAAGGGCAAAAGTCTCCAAAGGGAGGGTTCACTAAAGCAATGGCTCTCAAGCATTAAACTGTCAACAGCATTAAACCTTTGCTCCACCCTGGAGCTCAGCTTCCCAGCCAACATTAGACCCCCACGTACGCTGGCAAAGATAAAGTCAACAATAAGATCGCACATGCCACATCTCCTGTACTTCGACGTGCCTACTGCTGCTTGGGTGTGGCAAGCTCAGCCTGCTGGAAATCCTCACCGTAAACACGCCACCCAGCCCCGCTTTTGTTCTGTAGCTGACGGCAGAGTACAGAACAGTGCCTCTGAATGCAATGATAACAACGCCACCAAGGGCCCCAACTGTTTGTTCACTGTGTAATGATTAACCTAACCAGGGCCAGGGCCCCAGCCTTTGGGCTGTCACTGAGGGAAGTCTATTTAGTAAACAGTCAACCACCAGTATCTTGAACAGGTTGAACAGATGGCTTTAGGGTTCAGGCCAACTATGTTTTCTTCAATTTCACACAGCCCGGAGGGAAACGAAGGCCGTAAAATCCAAGAAAAGGCCAAACAGAAACACCATCACTACCACCTTCCAATGTGCAAATCTCTGATCCCTAAGGAGGATGAAATCTGAAGAAGTCAGATGGGAGGAGAGGAGCCTCAGAGAGTGGGAATGAAATCTCCATACAGGAGATTTTTCTGCACAAAGAGTGAATTGCTGAGCTCGGCCAGAGACTCTGAAAGCTAAGAGGTAAAAGTACCAGTGGCAAGGCTTTGATAAAACATTCTAAGACTTAAAAGTCACAGATGACCCACCACAGATCTTCTCCATAGCATCCTAGATTCTAGATACAGTGTTTTAGATTTTGTAAGTAAGAAAGCATGCTAGACTCCAAGTTAAGAGTATCTCCGCTTTAGTATAGCTATAAATGTTGGTGCTTAATTTAGAACAGGCCTACTCACCCATCCTTGCCCTGCCCTGTCCTGCCCTGCCCCATTCTCCTCTGTGTTAGTCAGCTTTCCATTACTGTTACAAATTACCAGAGATACCCCAACTGAAAGGATTCAGAAAAGTTTTGTTTCCAGTCACAGTCTTGTAATAGCGCATAGCAGAGGAGTTTGCTAACCCTTTGGTAACTAGAAATGAAGGGGCCCAAGACTCAATGTCCCTTTCAAGTAAAAATTTATAATGACCTAACTCTCATTACACCCCAGCCCCTAAAGATTACACCTCCTCCTAATAGTGCCATGGACTGGGGACCAAGTTTGTCACACAGGACCTTTGATAGACACTTACCCAAACCATAGTGCCCCATTTCTGCATTTGTGCAATGTGAACATAAGGCCCGACTTTGTATATTTCTCAATGATTCTGCTGAGATAAATTGGTATTGTCTAGGCAAAAGGGCATTACAAATTCAAGCTTTGGAGCCACAGCCTACTATACTTCAAATAAATGTCATAATAAGATTTATAAGAGAAAACTAACAGACACAGTCTATACCCTATAACCAGATACATTCTGCCCAGATTAGAAGCACAAGCAAGAAGCATTAAACAATATGTAAGAAATATTATAAAACCCTAATCCATTCCTATGGGGGAGGGAGAGGTCAGGCAGCCTGCTGCCCACTGGAGTGGAGAGAGATGCAATCCTCAAGATAAACACAGAAGCCCCCTCCCCCAACACACACAGCATAAAGAGAGTTCTGGATTAAGAGCCTAATTGAGCTATTTACATAGCCCATGGGGCATGATACCAGAAGGGATGTGAAGTGTGCTCATTTTGTCCAATATGAACCTACAAAAGGAAATATTTCTAAAACAGGAAAATTAATTCAGAGCAAGATAGACAAACAAACAAACAACCCAGGACAGCTACAACAATCCTGTATAATAAAAGAACTTCCAGAGGTATCACTGTCCCTGATTTCAAGCAATATTACAGAGCTATAGTAATAAACAAATGTATGGCATTGGCATAAGAACAGACAGGTAATAAATAGAATTGAATCAAGGACACAGGCATAAATTCACACTCTTATGGACACCTGTTTTTTTTTTTTTCTTTTGATAAAGAAGCCAAAACCATACAGAGGAAAACAGAAAGCATCTTCAATAAATGCTGCTGCTCTAACTGGTTGTCTGAATCCAGAAGAATGCAAATAGTTTCATATCTATCACCCTGTACAAAAGTAGAGTCCAAGTGAATCAAAGACCTCACCATAAAACTAGATACACTGAACCTGATATGAGAGAAAGTGGGGAACAGCCTTGAACACAGGAGATAGCTTCCTGAACAAAACACCAATAACACAGGCACTAAGATTTACAGTTAGTAAATAGGACTTGGTGAAACTGAAGCTTCTGTAAGGCAAAGAACACAGTCAAAAGGACAAAGCTGCAGCCTACAGAATGGGAAAAAAGAGTTTCATCAACTCCACATCTGACAGAGAGCAATTTCCAAAGCATATAAGAAACTCAAGAAACCAGACCCCAACAAACCAAATACTCCAATTAAAAAATGGGGCACAGATATAAAGAGAAAATTCTCAACAGAAGAACCTCAGATGTTCAGCATCCTTAACCACCAGGAAGATGCATATCAAAATGACTCTGAGATTTCATCTTACACCTGTCAAAATGGCTGAGGTCAAAACCACAAGTGACAGCTCAAGCTGGCCAGGATGTGGAGCAAGGGGAACATTCTTCCCTTGCTGGTGGGAGTGCAAGCATGTACAGCCACTTTGGAAATCAATATGGCAGTTTCTCAGAAAGTTGGGAATTGATCTATCTCGGGGCCCAGCGATACTACTTCTCGGCATGTTTGATTGATATCCCTTGGAAGCCTGCCCTTTTCTGAAGGGAAATGGAGGAGTGAATGGGGGGGGGGGGGTGGGGTGAGGAGGGACTGGAAGAGGAGGAGATGAGGAAACTGGGCCAGTTGTAATGTATGAGAGAAGAATAAATACAACTTTTGAAAGTTTTTTCTCTATTTTTATTTTATGTATATGGGTGTTTTGCCTGCATTCATGGCTGTGTAAGTCTGCAGTGCCCAACAAGGCCAGGAGAGGGCAACAGATTCCCTGGAACTGAAGTTACAGATTATTGTGAGTTGCCATTCGGAGGCTAGGAACCAAACCCTAGTCTTCTGGAAGAGCAGCCAGTGTTCTTAAGTGCTAAGCCAAATCTCCAGGCCCTGAAAATAATCTTTCAAGAATTATAATTAATATGATAAAACAGGAGAGACATTGTAAGACTATAACCTGCTTGTTTGAAACTGCGTAAGGCAGGAAAAGAGGGGAAAATAAAGAAGAAAAGTAGCAAATAAAAACCGGACATAAGCACAGAAGATAGCCATATGCCCATAACTACTTCTAAAATGGATGATTGAAATATACCAGCTGGCTAGGGAATATGGGTAAAGTACGTGGCTCATTGGTCGAGTTCAGGTTTAGGGAATATGGGTAAAGTACGTGGCTCATTAGTCGAGTTCAGGTTCAGCATGAGCCAGGCTCTAGGCACAAGATCCCTAACACCAAAAGAGAAAATGAAATAAAAATATGGAGATATTTTCAGAGAGAGCACAAAAGCAATCGTCTGGAGAGATGGCTCTGCGGTTAAGAGCATCCACTGCTCTGGCAGAGGCCCAGAGTTCAGTTCCCAGCACCCACTTAGCAGCTCACAAACATCTATCTCTCCAGTTCCAGAGGCTCTCTTCTGGCCTCCTTGGGTACTAAGCAGCAACACGCTGCACATACATGAATGCAGACAAACACTCATGTGCATATAGTAAAACAAAATAGGAATCTAAAGAGATACAAAAATAAGAGCAAAACTCAACTACATTATCTATAACAAATACCGGAAGCTGGCCACGGAGGCACATGCCTGTTACCTCAGCACTGGGGAAGTTGAGGCAGAAAGACTGCAAGGTCTAGTCAAGTCTGGGCCGCAGAGTGAGACCCTGTATCGAAATGAAACAACAACAAATGGGACCGGGAGGAACGGCAAGGGAGAATTACCACAGTGCTCACTTCACAGTACATAGAAACTGGAAGCACTACAAAGATCAACATGGTCTCTGCACAAGGGTGTCTGGCACACAGTCATGCGAGGTCTACAGTTTTCCCTTAAGCGCTACTATTAGGAGCTGTGGCCCTGTCAGAGGAAGTGCATCACTGTGGCAGTGGGCGGGAGAGAGTCTCTCCTAGCTGCAGCCGAAGATGTAGAACTCTCCTCTCCTCCTCCAGCACCGTGTTTGCCTGCCTGCTGCCACGCTTCTCACCAAGTTGATGATGGATGGACGGAACCTCTGAAACTGTAATCCAGGCCCAATTAAATGATTGTCTTTATAAAACTTGCCTTGGTCATGGCGTCTCTTTAGCAATGAAACCCTAAGTAAGACACTCACCCAGCTACTACTGGCAACTGCATTTGTAGGGGGATCCAGCTCATGTGCTACTATTGGTAACTGGGTTGGTAGGCAATCCTGTGTGCCTGCTGGGCCTTCTTCCTCAAGGAGAGACCCAGCACTAGCTGCTAATAAGCATGCTAAAGAAGCCATTTACATTAAACCATGCCTCTCCTGCCTGGGCAGTTCTGGCAGTTAGCTGGAGTGAAGGTGAACCCAGTTTGAAAAGTTCACCCTAAGCCTGCTGGAGTCCGGGGACCCACGGATGGAGCCAGCTGTGCAGTGTGTTCGCTGTCCATTTATTCTCTTAAAGTGTGTTTCTAAAACAGGTAAAGAACTGCCTCAATAAAACCAAGAACTCTCCACCTGCCCATAGTAAACCATGAGCTATGGTGTCCGTTCCATGTGGTCTTCCATTCCAACTGTTTATCTTCTGGACCAAGACTTGTTGGGCCTGGAACTTGTTTAAGGTGATGTCGTCAACAGTCATCAGGGATGCACCAGTAACAAACATTTGCATGAGCATATATCTCTGCATTGTAAGCACCATGATTAATAACAGGTAATACATTTCTAGGCATGGGGACATTGGCATCTGGGGATGACAGGAGTGGCAGCCCCCGTGGAGCCTATAGCAGCAAGACATCTAAGAAAAGAATTGTGGTGATGGCTTTTCAAGGTGTAAGGGACGCCCAGCTCTCTGGCCCCCTCATTGTTGATGAAGGTGCCTCTGTGGGGCTCTCCCCCTGTCCTGTAAAAGAAACGTTGCCTCTTCCTTATCTTGCAGAGGAAATCCTTTCTAGGAATGGAACTGGATAATAAACTCAGGTGTTCCCTGAGGTCTTGCACTTCCTGGCACTTCTATTCCCTGGAGAATTAGAGGAAGAACCCAAATAACATCCAGAAGGATCTAGTAGTTTCTAGCAGGGTTTATGCAGTGAGGTGAAGTGGCAGCCACCCACGTGTGTAGTAGACGCTTTGCGATACTTCCAGGTAGGTGCCAAGGCAATGGGACCCACAGTCCTGTCTTTAGATGTGACATGGTACCCAATTAATATCTGTCCCCAGAGCTGAGAGCTATCTAAGAAGTTTTACATACTTTGTGTATTTGGGACACCCAGGGGGATAAGTAGACACCCTGAAGATTTGGAGTCCCTTTTCCACTACCTGATAGCCCATTTCCTCTAGGAAACCACTTATCAGTCACTGGAGACGGTTGTAGAACTGCCTGCCTCTTCCATGTCTGCATCACCATCGAAACAACTTTTTGTCTGTTCTGATTCCATTAGTCCAAGCTCTGAGCTGAAATAGGGGCCTGAACCCATCCAACGCCCTCTGAGTCACCAGGCAAATCCCCCTCTGTAGAGCCTTCCCTAGCAACCCTGGCTTCTGCTGGAGCCTTAGACAGATGGTTGAGGAAGAGGCTGTGTCTTAGCCAGGGTTTCTCTTCCTGCACAAAACATCATGACCAAGAAGCAAGTTGGGGAGGAAAGGGTTTATTCAGCTTATACTTCCACACTGCTGTTGATCACCAAAGGAAATCAGGACAGGAACTTGTACAGGGTAGGAACTTGGAGGCAGGAGTTAATGCAGAAGCCATGGAGGGGTGCTGCTTACTGGCTTGCTTCCCGCTGCTTGGGCAGCTTGCTTTCTTATAGGACCCAAGACTACCAGCTCAGGGATGGCAACACCCACAATGGGCCCTCCCCCTTGATCACTAATTGAGAAAATGCCTTATAGCTGGATCTCATGGAGGCATTTTCTCAAGGGAGGCTCCTTTCTCTGTGATAAACGCCAGCTTGTTTCAAGTTGACATACAAAACCAACCGGCAGAGGTTGAATCAGTAAGTCAGGTGCGAGGTCACCCAACCTGTCCTCACCAGAACCTCAACCACAGGAAAGATCCAAAGGGTCAAGAAGGAAGAGACTAGGTTGTGTCCGGCTCCACACCAGAAAGAAAATATGGGGCTGGAAGAACGCCAGGTCCAGGTGCAAAGTTTGTGATTGTACTTTGTGCTCAGGAGGTAGAGTGGAGGTAGGGTGGACATCAGGCCCCTCCCCCTTCCAGTCACAAGCTAGAAGGCTTCCTATAGCAGAGCCTGGTCCAGCCAGGCTTATGTTAATAAGTTAGGCTACTCTGCTGAGCAGCTGGCCAGGCACCCTTCACCTCCTCAGCCCATTCCCTGGAGGGCATAGCTGAGAGCCCTGAGCACTGCATATATGCTCTTGGGCAGAATCATCTCCATCCCTACAATCGGCGTGGGGAGGAAAGAAGAGGGTCTATAAGCCAGCAGGCTCAGCCAACTGAGCCTTCCAGTTTCACCCAGCCAGCAAAGGCTCCCCATGGAGCCTTCCAAACTGCAGTCTGGTCCAGACGGAACATAGATGGGTTACTCTGAGGGCAGTTCCCGTTCTCTTTCTTCTGTCATTTCTTCTGTGGAAATGCTGCCATTTCACCCCATCATCCCTTGGTAAACATTAAGATTTTTACATTTTCATAGAAGGAACTAGAGTCTTGAGGATTAAGAGGAAAGCCACATAATGGCCCCGACCTTCTGCACTTTGGTGGGACAGAGAATCAGCCACTCCTGTTGTTCATCTCTCTGCTGTTTGGAGGGGTTTTCCAGGCCTTGCATCTGAACCTGCATAGACTTACAGATATAATCCCAGTGTGACCTTTCAATTCTAAAGCCACAGTTTGTGGGCACTGCCTTTGCAAGCATCACTTGCTGGCAGCTTCCCAGCAGTGTCTGTGTCTTGACTTCTAGCGCTCTGTTGTGACTTTGACCTTCATGCACACTAGGGCAGAAACCAACAGACAGATCAGGGAACCCCAGGCTCTGTTACCTGCTGTCATCTGCCTCTAGGTCACAGTGGGAGCTTGCAGAGACCACAGAAAGACAGACTGGGTCTGGCTTTGTCTTGAATGTCACATGTTAGGAAGCTCACATTGACCCCCTGCCCTGGCCTTGATCTTATACACATGCTGGGGCCCCAGAGTTAGGAATAGCCACAGTCCCTGCCATAAGAAGCTTACACTCTGCTGGGGCCTGAAATGTGCCACTTGGACCCTAGAGTGGAACAAAGTTAATGGGTTCCTCTCCTTTTTCTCTGCGAGGTAGCCAGCTGCCTGCTTTTGGTCACCTCCCCCATACTGCCTATTATTTAAGGAAATCTCCCATGTGGTCCTTCTCTGCCTTCTTAATTCAAGCAACTGTGAACTGAGGCCAAGAAGACATCTTGCCCTTCTGTGTTTATTCTCTGCCTGGTTAGAAAATAAATCAAAGATGGCAGAAACTAAATTCAGACCTCAAGGGCCACTGTGAGGGGCTTTCGGGGACTATAGGGCTCTCCTAGAGCCTGAGAACAGAGCCCCAAGCGTCGCCATTCCAGCCATGCTAGGATCATTGGGAGGAAAGATCTAGACATGGGGAAGATGCTGCACAGTTGGAAAGGTTATCCTTAAAACCACCCACACTGAGACAGGGGCTCTCAATTGAATCTGGAGCTCACTCATTGACTAGACTGGTTAGCTAATGAGTTTCAGAGATGCTCCTGTCTTCCTGCCACACCGCACTCCCAGTGATGAGGTGACATTAAACAAGCCACATGCTTTTGCATGAATTCTGGGGATCAGAACCCAGCTGCTCATGATCATGCCGAAGGCTCTTTACCAACTGAGGTGGGCCACCTCCCCAGGCACCACTTCCAGATTCTTAAAACAGCATTTCTAATGTGAGGTTCACGGGTAGGCTGTAGGGGATCTCTCAGCTCCCTAAAACTGTATGCATACTTAGGGTTTGGGGCCAGTTTCCTGAGAGATGGATTAGAATTTCTAAAATAGGTTCTCAGCAGTGATCTATTATCCATCCATACAGAGTTAAAGTGAACTTTCCCAAAGCACTTGAGTTAAATCTTAAGTCTTAAATGTTTCAGCCCTTTGAAGAGTGAAAGCAAATTTGTTCAGCCAGGTCCTGCAACACACATGCTGCCCATAATTAAATGATACAGCCTGTGTTTATAATGGGAAAGCCAGCCCTGTAGGCTTCTTGTCTGCACCGTTTATCTAGTACACAGCTCAGCTGAGCTATTGTTTCATAGCTTGCTCTCCAAGTAAATTGTTCTCTTTTTTTAAGGCAGGGCTTTGTTTCTTAGACACTGTTGCATGACGTCAAACACAGTTCAGGCTGCCCTGCAGATTGTAAGGTATCTGTTATGTAAGTATTCCCTGGTAACTACCCACTTAGCTTCCTTGGTGCTGGCCTAGAGGAGAGCTGTGTAATGAGAAAGGGCCATTATTGGCCTTTTAATGTTTAACTTGGTTTGCTCTTTGTAATCTCTCTGAAATAAGATTGCTTAGATGATATGGTGCCCTCCTCGATACAGAAGAGATAGCAAGGAGCCTGTGCTTCGGATATGCAAACCACCCGATTCTAGATAACAAGCCCTTGGTACAAGCTGATAGAAGCTCAGTTTCTTAGTTATCTCTCCTTGTCTTACCCAAATAGCCCTACAATTTTGCAGAGATGAAGGACAAGAGTTATGGATCCTAGTGTTTAGATGTCACACCCAGTTTCTATGCCCAAGCAGGCTTCCTGGAAGCCCCCTGTTGACTTTGTAGCCTGAGCTGAGGAATAAGAGAACGAGGCTTCCAGCAACAATGTACAGCTACGGGGAACCCCAGGCTTCCAAGGGCTCAGCCAACATCCTGTGTCCATCACTTAGAGCAGACAAAATGGTTTTCACCAACTTCTTTACTGACAAATAAGCAAATATCAAAACTCTTGCTGACAGGCATTGAGCTGGTTTTTAATCATGATTGAGTTTAATGTTTCACAGATGTAATTTCCCCAAGGGCGAAAGAATTTGTGTTCTTGATGCTCTTCTCCTCATTGTGTAGATAAAGAAACTAAAGCCCAGAAAGGTGAACCTGTTGCACAGCGTTTACACAGTAGGGGCGAGACACAGACTCCAAATGAAGTTTTCCTGGCTTCAGAGCCAAAGATCTTCAACACTGCCTCTCAATGCTCCCAGTCTGGATTCTAAAACGTCAGATGATCTGATTGACTTCCCAAGCTTTTCCCAAGTAGTGGTCCGAGGTACACCCTAGAGTTGGAGAAATCAGGGCTTTAACTTCAGATTCGCCAGCCCTAACTTAGGCAAATTATCTAAACCTGGTTCAATGGAGCCGTTTAAGGGTTTAAACCTTCCGAGCCATGTCTTGTCTTATCTGCAGTGAATCCATGCTAGTGTCTCTTTTGAAGAATTGCTTTGTGGACTAGGTATAAATTACTTTCCATAATATCTGCCCGAGAGCACATAATCAACACATATAAGCAAGTGGAGATACCCGGGTACAAGTGGGGCAGCTGTATTAATCAGCTTCTACATAGTCAGTGTGTCATTAAAGCACACAGGACTACAAAGGCTGAATCCATAGAACAGAGTTGAAGTCGGAAACAAAGAGCAGGGAAACTCGGATTCTAGCATCTGACTTTGCGACCCGAGCCTTTGTTTAATGACCTCCCAGGGAACAGAGAATGGGTGCAGCTGTAATTTGACTTTAAAATCTGGTCCTTGGAATATGATCGCCTTGTACCCAAGTGGCTTCAAAGGTTACCAAGGACTCTGTGAAACATGAAAATGACACACAGAGGTGACTTCTGGCTCAAAAACAAGGGCAGGGGCGCTCAAGCTATATGGTCTGACAAACTGGGAGGGAGAGAGATCTGTCAGTAGTAATGACTGTTGTCTAGTTCATTAGGAAGACAGAGCTCAACTCTAGAGGAAAGATATTTGGGAAACTAAATGAACCATTGCCCATTAGATCTCTTTAATGACTCAAGACAAAATTAAGAAGATTCAAGCATCAAAGGTAATATTGCCTGGTAACACACATATTGATTATTATATAATGCATACTAATTGAAAGAAGGGGAGGGTATCCAAGGAAAGACTCTTGAGTTACAGATATTTTAGAAAGATTTTTTTTTTCTTTTTTAATTGCAAGAGGCAACATGGTATTAAACAAGCAAGATCTGTGCAGAAATTTTTGTGCACTGCATCAGGGGAAGAAAGTAGTGCAGAAATGGAGAATTCTGTTGGATGCTTGTAAATTTCCATTTCTGATTGTCCCTTCAAGCACAGAAAGGTCCGTGCATGCGCTCACTGGGTTTGAATCGTTGAAGGATCACTGTAGAACAGTGTGGGGTAATTAATATGGCAGAAGCTCATCAAATTGTCTGCAAAAGGTCAAATGCATGATGAGCAGAATACAATTAGGAGGGCAAACTCTCCTGTCAACTTTTACATCATTAGCCATTTATAGGGGTCAATACCTTTCAAGGATATGGGCCCAAGACTGAAATTGCTAAGCAGCTGGCAGAATTACTGAGGCATTTCTACATTTTCTTTAATCTTCTAAGGCTGACCCATCCTTAAAGCCCTAAAACACATTAAAAATAAGTAACAATGACTGTACATCAACCATCATGAATAGAGAAAGGTTCATTCTCCAGTCAGTTGCAAGTGGAAGGAACAAACACCATCGCTAAATGGAAACCTTCAGTTCCATCTGGCCACATTAAAGTGCAGCCAATAAAGTACAGAGCAGCTTTCTGATGTCTGTCTGTCCTCCCAAATCATGTCAGACCTTTGGGGTGAGGGGAGCTGTCACTCCACAGTCAAGACACTTGTGAGATGAGATGAAAGGATGGAAGGGAAAGTGTCCGCCTCAGACCTTCTCATGGTGACCTAAGTTCAGAAAGACTTCGAGTGAAGCAAAGAAGGCGCATGGGCTGATCATTCCCTCTCGCAGATGTCTTTAAACAATAAAATCTCTGAAGGTCTCTCTCGTTCACACACCGAGGCAGAGAGAGAACAAACGGGTTCTAGAAGATTCAGAGACATAACTAGGAAGAAAGAGCCAGCCTAAGTATACAGGGTTGTTTTGTTATGTTATGAGTTTTTGGGTTTTTTTGTTTTGTGTGGGCTTTTGTTGTTGTTGCTGTTGTTGTTTGGGGTGGGGAGTTGGAGAGAGGGCCAAAAAGAAAAATTTCTTGTCTCACTGAGCTCAAAGACCCGTCATGGCCTTGGCCTTTCTAGGTTAAAGCTGCTTGGGTCTGTTATATACAGATGTGTGTCTATAAATGAAGTTCATGTATGCATACGTGCTGCTTAATCTTAAATATGTTTTTATTTATTCTCTGAGAATTTCATACATTCACTCCCCAGTCATGTGTGTTTACCTTGTCTCCTTCCTCTTCCACCTTATCTTAGAATTCTGCCATCCCACCCCCTACTTCAGATATATCTATATCTATATCTATATCTATCTATATATATCTATATATCTATATATCTATATATCTATATCTATATCTATATCTATATCTATATCTATATCTATATCTATATCTATATCTATATCTATATCTATATCTATATCTATATCTATATATATATCTCCCAGATTCTAATAATGTTGACCATATGCACATGGGTGTGAAGCCATCCACTGGGGCATGGCCAACCTACCACATCCTTAAAGAAAACTGACTCTCAGTTCCCATCAAGTGACAATCATTTCTGAGAGGCAGAACCTTATGTGTCTCTCCCGTCATCCATGCTGGAAAGTTGTTAACTTGAGCAGGTTCTGTGCAGACAAGCAGAGCTGTTGTGAATTCACGAGTGCAGTGCCCTGCCATGCCTGGAAAGCCCTGCTTTGTTTTAGTCTTCTTTGACTTCTTCCTCTTACAATATTTGGGGTCCCCCTGTCCTCCTTGTTAACTGAGCCTTGGGCAAGTGTGTATGATATACATGTCCAATATCAGTAAACATTAGAGAGTGTAAGACTTCTCTGGGTTTTGACAAATGGTGAGATCTGTAGAATTTGCTGCCTTCTCTACAAAGACCCTTCTCTAATGAGGCCTGATTGCTGCGCTAACCTATGGGTGCAGAGATATGGCTTTAGAAGGTGGTTTGACCATTTAACAAAATGATCAGTTCTCTTCTAGGGCCCACGAGCTCTCTAGCTGAGGGTGCTTGGCCACATTTATAATATGAATCCCTAAATTCAATCAGAATAGTATGGTTCACGCCATTATACCCATGGGCTTATCTTGGTAGGCTAATCGTTATCGTGGCTTGCACAGCTCATAGCTGGGTAAGACTGCTGAAGGCGTTTCTTCTCAAGCAGCCTACATAGCACCTGTCAAAGCCAGACAGCAGGAAGGAAGCTTCTAGGTAAATCCAACTGGATTTCTCCATGACCTGTGACCAAAGTGGTGGTGTCTTCAGCGATAGGTGGTGCCTTAGCATTCAGTTCTGGTAGGCAACCTAGACCAATGCTGATAGCCTGTATTGCTTGGGGGTGGGTTGGGGGAGTGGGAAAGTGCCTCTGACACACCTCATTGACCAACATCTCAAAGAAAGGGACCCCACTGGGCTTTTTACTTAGTATTTGTGGCCTCTATGAACAGTGTTACTTTTCACGTAGGGTAACTCCATTTAAATTCCTTCATATAAGTGTATTTAGGAAGCTTATGAAGCAGCAGGCTGTGTGTGGCCTTTTCCAAGGTCCTTAGCAATAGTGACCCCTCCCTCCCTCTCTTCCTGTTTTACCCTCCCATTGCCCAGTACACACTTCCTCCTTCATTCATGACTACCTTCATACCACCTATGTTCAACTATCCCCTCTCCTTTGAGATCTTGATCCTGTCCCCACTGTGGCCCCTTCTTAGTTTCCTGCTTTTTGACTGGTACTCCAAGTGAACCATACATTCAACGCTAGGATCTTCATCTGAGAGAGAACGTAGGGTGTTTTTCCAGGTCTGGATGGATTCACTCGTCAGTCTGCATTTTCAGTAACAGTCAGTGATGGTTCTCTTTTCTCCGACGTCCTCTCCGGCACTTACTGTTTTCTTCATATTAGCCATCCTTACTGGGGTCAAATGAAACCTTAAAGTAGTTTTAAAGATTTTTTATTTTTAAATTGTGTGGGTCGGAATGTGGGTCTTTGCATGGGCTCCCCTGAACTGAAGTTAGGCAGGTATGAGCTCTCTGATGCACATCTTAGGAACCAAACTCAGATCCTATGCAGGGGCAGTTCAAGCTCTTAGTTACTGGACCAGCTTTCTAGCCCCCTGAAAAGCAGTTCTAATTTTCATTTCTGTGATAACAAAGGATGTTGACCATTAAAAAACAAAACAAAACCGAAAAACCTTTTAGCCGTTTGTATTTCTTCTGTTGAGAGCTCTCAGGTCAGTTACGTGGCCATTTTTTTTTTTTTAATTGGACTGTTTGTTTTCTGACATTTAGGTATTTTTAGTGCTTTGTATGTTCTAGACACCAATAATCTGTTGTATAAAAAGATTTTTTTTTTCTATTCTGTAGGCTGCCTCCAGTCTGTTACCAGTTTCCCTTACAGTCGGGACCTCTTTAATTTCACGATGTCACACTTGTTGGTGCTCCTGACACCACGTGTTAAAGGCGCTGCCTTTTCTTCAATGAATGTTTTCAGCATCTTTGTCAAAAATCAGCTAGTGGTAAGTGCATGGACTTTTATGGGTCCTCAGTTCTACTCCACTGACCAACATGTCTCGTCTCATGCCAGAATCATCCTGCTTTACTAAATGTCCCTGTCATAATATAACTGGAAACCAATAACGGGAATACCTCCAAGCATGTTTTTACTATTGACAACTTCTTTAACCACCTAAGGTACATTTTACTTACATATAAATTTAAATTTTTTCTATTTCTATGAAGAATTGTATTGGAATTTTTATGGGAATTGCACTGAATCTGTACAGTGTTTTTGATAGGATAGCCATTTTTACATATTAATCTTACCTATCTATGCATGGATGGCTTTTCCAGGTTCTTTCTACTGAAGAAAGTTTTAAAGTTGTAAAGATTGCATTGTCTAAGTCTTTCACCTCATTGAATAGGTTTATTCCAGTGTACTCCCTTGCTATTGTGGATAGAATTGTTTTCATGACCTTGTTGTCTCTATGATGTTTGTCTTGAGTATACGGACAGGCTACTGGTTTGGTATGTTAATTCCGTAACCTGCCACTTTGATGATGAAAGTGTTTAACAGATCTAGACATTTCTTGGTGGAGTCGTTGGCGTCTCTCATGCATAAAATCCTATCATCCATAAATAGTGATTTTCACTTAGTCCTTCTCACATCTTCTTCATCTAGTTAGGACTTCAAGCACTGTATTAAAATTAGATTGAGAGTGGACACTCCAAGCACTGTATTGAAATTGATGAGACTGGAGGCTTGTCTTGTTTCTGAATGTTTCAAGTTTTTCTCTATAGGTTTGTGATATAGAATCTTTATTATGCTGAGATATGTTCCCTCTATCCCTAGATTCTCCAGTGTTTTTATCATGAAGGGATGTTGGATTTTATTTCTGGTTTTTTTTCCTGCATCAATTGAAATCATGTGACTTTTCTCTTTGAGATCATTTATGTGATGAATTACATTTGTTGATCTACACATGGTGAACCATCCCTACATCTTCAGAATAATCCCACTTGATCACATTAATGATACTTTAGATGTATTCTTAAATTTGGCATACAGCTATTTTATTGATAATTTTTGTATCTATATTCATCAAGAAGATTGGCCTCTAGTTCATTCTCCCCCCTCCTCCCACACCAGGTGTGTGTGTTTTTATTAAGATTATAAAGATTAAGTTTTATCTGATTTTGGTATCAGGGTGATATTAACTTCATAAAAAGACTTTGGAAGTATTCCTTTCTTTTCTGTTTTTAGAATAATTTGGGTCATATTGGTGTTAGTTCTTTGTAGGTCTTGTAGAGGCTGTGCTGATGAGAAGAACATGCACTCTTTGGTGTTCGGGTGGAATCTTCCATAGATGTCTACATAGATTTGATACATGATGTAATTTATTTTCAGTGTCTCTTTATTCATTTTTATTGACTTGATTTGTCTAATGGTGAAAATGGTGTATTGAAGTCACCCAGTATTATTGTGTTGGGGTTAATCTGTGATATAAAACCTATTAGCATTTACTTTATGGTATGCCTGTGTTTGTGATCTGTATCTTTAGAATTGTAATTTCCTCTTAATGGGTTAGTCCCTTGATCAGTATGAAGTGAACCCCTTTACTTCTTTTGACTAGCTTTGTTTTGAAGTCTGTTTTCTCAGATATTAGAACAGTAGTGCCTACTTATCTCTAGGTACCATAGGCTTTGAATAACTTTTCCCAAGTTTTCACTACGTCTTTCTAGGTACCATTGGCTTAGAATACCTTCCCCCAAGTTTTTACCCTAAAGTTTTTCTTTAATCAAGATATAAGTTTTCTGTTGTTTGTTTGTTTCCATTTAGAAACAGCAAAAAAAAATTGAAATTCTGTTTTCTAGTCCAATCAGCATGTCTGCATCTTTTGACAAAGCAACTGAGCCCATTAATATTCAGCATTACTATTTACAGGTGTGTTCTGTGCCATTTGTTGGATTTAGGGATTTCCTGGTCTTCTTCTGTTTGTGTTTTAGCGTTATTTAATTTTCTCCTACAGTCTTTTCAGTTTATCTTTTTCTTTCGTTCAATGCATTCCTTTCAACATCCTCTGTAGGACTGGCATGATGGATGTCTTAGGGTTTTATTGCCATGAAGAGACACCATGACCATGGCAATTATTTATTTATTTAGTTAGTTATTTAGTTATGTAAGTACACAGAAGAGGGCATCAGATCCCATTACAGATGGTTGTGAGCCACCATGTGGTTGCTGAGAATTGAACTCAGGACCTCTGGAAAAGCACTTGGTGCTCTTAACCACTGAGCCATTTCTCCAGCCCAACCAAGGCCATTCTTATAAAGGAAAACATTTCACTGGGGCTGGTTTCAGTTGAGAGGTTTAGTTCGTTATATCATGAAGGACAGCATGGCAGCACACAGGCAGATATGATACGGGAGATATGATACGGGAGATATGATACGGGAGATATGATACGGGAGATATGATACTGGAGATATGATACTGGAGATATGATACTGGAGATATGATACTGGAGATATGATACTGGAGAGGTAGCTGAGAGTTCCACACCTGGATCTGCAGAGGCAGGAGACTGCCACACTAAGCCTGGCTTGAGCATGTGAGACCTCAAAGCACACCACCAGAGATGTGCTTCCTCCAACAAGGCCACACCTACTCCAACAAGGCCACACCTACTCCAAGGCCACACCTCCTAACAATGTCAATCCTTCGGACCTATGGGGCCATTTTCATTCAAATTACCACAGTGGTCATAATTTTTTTTTTGTCTGCTTCTATTGTGAGAACGTTTTCTCTCACCTTCAATTGTGATGGATAGTTTTCTAGGGCTATTTGACAGGGTTGGTTGTAATCATTCAGATTTTGAAATATATCAGATCAAACCTCCCTGCCTCCCTGCTTGTATGGTTTCCATGGAAAAGTTATCAGTTATTCTAATGGGCCTGGAATAGGATTCCTATATTATTTTGGAAGTTTTTATTTAAAAATATAATTATGCCTTAAGAATGAAATTATTTTTATAATAATAACTTATAAGTTCTGCCTATTTGTTGTGTCCTAAAGTGTTTTCTTGTTCTTGCCCTGGGAACTGCCTATCTGTGGCTAGATTGCCCCCTAAGATCTGTTGTCTTAAGCTCTGTTGTTGTTGCTATTGTTCTTTTAGAAAGGTCCCTGCCCTTCTATCAGTGAACTAGAGACTAGGTTGAAGTACAACCAGGGTGCTGTTTTCATCAGATAAGCTGGTGTGCCAGGCTCTATCTCCAGTCAGCCCTGTGGGTTGAGTACCGTCTGCAGCAACAGTCACTAGAGTCAGTTTACTCATTCAATAACAAGGTAACGGGTGACTGCAAGACAGACACTTAACCAATTACCAACTGGCTTTAGTAGTAAAGGAACCCTCGTAGTACTATGTATACTGCTCATTCGTTATTGTGGGTATTGTGAGTAGAAAGTAAAAGAAAAGAAAGCAAGCTGGCAGGCAGTTACTAGTCTACTATTAGGCTGTTAGATGGAGGGTAAACGGGAGAGGAACATACATAGGAGTCAGAACAAATGAAGCAAAAGAAAAATATTGTTGGAGATACGAGAGTGTGGGTGAACAGTGAGCTAAAAGGAAGTGGTAGGATATGTATCCAAATATCGTAAACCAGGTTCGTCTCTGGGCTTTGAGGAATGTTTGAGTAAGAGGAATGGGTACAGGAAAAGAAAAGGGGAAAGTCGGAAGTGGGAGGAGATAGGGAGAGAGAGAGAGCACCAACAAACTGGTTCTTAAAAAGTGCAAACGGTAAGTGACAGTATTAGCTTGCTACACTGGCCTATGGTATTACACAGATAAGAAAGAGCTTTAGAGAGGAAAGGAGAGCTGGGTGACTATACAAGATAATAAAGAAGATAAGGAAGAAGAAGGAGGAAGGACAGCCGGATGGAGATGGAGGATGCAGCCATTGGCTTGCATGGTACTTTTTGTCTCCCTGGTGAATTTGGTGTTTGATTTCTCTGGTCTAGGCTATACTCTTATGTTTATTTCTATCAGTCCTACTGTGTTGATTGATTGATTGATTGATTGATTGACTGCATTCCCAGTCCTTTAGGGTGTAGAGTTTTCTTGACTGTGTTCTGTGAGCTGTGGAAAGATGAGGCAAGCCCCACTCAACCATGGTTGCCGTGATCTTGCATTGCAGGGCCAGCCCTAGTGGGTGGCTGTATGGTGCCAAACTCAATGTTTGGAGCGTGTGCATAGTTCTCACTGCTTTGTGATTCCTCACTGGGATACTGATGGTGGTTGGAGCAGCAGGGGCTGTGAAACCTTTCTACAACATTGTTAAAGAATTGAGTTTATCGCTGAGTGGAGATACACCATTGTCTCTTCCTTTAAGAGTAAATTCAGTGGATGGCCAGTTACCTGGCAAAAGGACCACCCCTTAGGAAGGCAAGTGTTGTGGTTTGAATGAGAATGTCCCCCTTAGTGTCAGTTGGTAGCACTAGTTAGAAGGTGTGGCCTTGATGTAGAAATTATGTCCCAGACTGTCCTTCCTCTCTCTCTCTCTCTCTCTCTCTCTCTCTCTCTCTCTCTCTCTCTCTCTCTCTCTCTCTCAATCATGCTTGTGGTAAAGGATGTGAGCAGTCAGCATATTGTTCCTCCCACTGTGTCCGCCTCTTGTTTCCATGATTTCCCACGAGGGGCCCTCATTTACCTGGAACTGTAAACACAAATAATGCCTTTCTTCTATAAGTTGCCTTTGGTCATGATGATTTATCAGAACAACAGAGGATAACTACACAGCAGGTTCTCACTATGTTATGTTATAGAAATGGAAGCAATAATAATCCCTTTGTTGAGCTAATGTATTTTCTTTCCCAGAATCCCTACCTCCTTCAGTGTAGTTGCTCCGGAGCCACTATGAGCTTCTGTCAGGTCGGCCAACCTTTCTGAGACCTAACCCCCAAAAGTATAACTTTCCCTATTTCTTCTGTCTTTTTCTTTCAAATGCTGGCTAGAATCCAAACATACTTTCTTTAACCCTTCGGCCTTTATTCTTTGTCCAAAGCTCTGGTCCCTTTTATGTGGCTGCTGACCTGCTGTTTGGATGTCTCCTTGTTGGTGTTTTTCTCTTTCTCCTCTCTTTCTTCTTCCTCCAGATCGCTACTGAGATTTACCATAGTCTGCTTTGGGATTTGTTTTTTTCTTTTTAAACTGAAGTAAAATTGTCTTCAAACTTCTGTTTGAGTCCGTTCTTAAAGTATTCAGTTGAGATGGCTAAGACTCTCAAGGAAAGACGCTGATCTCTCCAATAACATTTGGCA
Source organism: Arvicanthis niloticus (assembly GCF_011762505.2). Lineage (NCBI taxonomy): Eukaryota > Metazoa > Chordata > Mammalia > Rodentia > Muridae > Arvicanthis > Arvicanthis niloticus. The sequence goes on along the minus strand of NC_047664.1, from coordinate 76,102,951 downwards.
GCTTTGCTAGGACTCTCCTTGATTTTTAGCAACAACATTCCTATCGGCACGAATTTGATAAATTTTCTAGTGGAGGCCTTTTAACCCAGCTTGCTGGAATTTACCTGATTCTGCAGTTATAGCTGCACTGGTTGTAGTCATAGCAACAAATCCTGTACAATGGTAGAGATGTCTGTGGGTCTCGTTGTAGAAAAGGTTTATCAGGTACATTTTGAGGACTGGAGAAGTAGTTAATGGGGTGATAAAATATTCACGCTCTCTTTGCGAATCAAACTCTAGCCAGCCCTTCACTCGGCATGGCATCTTGCCGAGAAGTCCTATCTTAAGCAATGTAGATAACATTTAACTGACAAAACTTCAAGAAAGGTTATAAACTATCCCAATTTCATTAGGCAAAATAGTGGGTTTATAGAGATTATCTAAAACCCTCGAGATAATCCAGCAAATAACACATTTAGGATTCCAAGTCTTTTGCTTTGAAAACCATATCATAGTCTTAACCAAACAGTCTTAATCAACCTTGCTCTAACTACATGGGTGAAAATTAGGTTTACCTCACCATAACCTTTCTCCCAATCCTATAAACAATTGAATCCAGGATCTGGCAAGTGCTAGGCAAGTGATCTGCCAGTATACCACCACCTCGTGGACCATGTAAATGTCTGCCGTCTTTAATTATCTACAGGACACCCCATGCTTCTCCCTCTGGTAGGTCTTCTGTCTATGCTGTCAAAAAATGCCAAAAAAAAAAAAAAAAAAAAACCAAAAAACCTCCCCCAAAAAAACCCTTTTAGGATACAATTAAATCAGTCTTCACTTTTACCACTAAAAGAGGGCCTTTGGATACAGTAAGTACCTTGAGGGTTTTTTGCCAGCAGTTTCAAGCCCCGTGACTCTCCTTCTGACCTCTACTTCCTGATGTCTTTTGACTGTTCCTATTGTCTTTTGGCAGCTGATTTCCCCCGACTCCCCCTTGCCCATGATCTGAGGGTGCTTTGTGAGTCTTGGGTGTTCCTGAGACCCTTTGGGTGCATCCAGTTCTGACTCATAAAACACAATGAGGAATTTACAACTTTGATTTCTACCACAGGCATAAAATTAGCCACCTAATTCCACGTTAGGTCCCCCACCCTAATTACTTCTTTATTAAACGACTCATGTCACAGCAGGAGGGGATGCTGATGTTGTATACCTCAGTGGAGAGAAACTTAATGAGATTGTGTGCCTTCCCTCCATCCATGCTCCTTGCATTGGCTTTCGTGAGAATGTCCCTATGGTCTACAACTACATACTGCCTGCTTGCTCCCCTGGCTAAGAGTGTTTGATGAGCAGAACTGAAGTAAGAGTATCTATCCCCTTGACTTTCTTTCTATAGGATCACTGACGGTGACTCTGTCCCTCTCCAAAGCCATTCACTGCCCCCATCATGTGGCTGTCTGATATAGTTGTCTCTCTGGTTCCTATAACTTTCTCTTTAAGGCTAACAGCTCCCGCTGAGGACAGCCAGGACAGCCGGCATTGGAGTGCTCCACCATCCCTTGCATTCTCTAAACCCTGCTTCTACCATTTTAATTGATCCTTTCACTAAACACTCATTTTACGTGTAATATCAGTTCTTGCTTCTTGCACTCTAAAGTATAGATATAGGCGTCCACGTGATTCAAAACTTTCCCTGCAGGCACAGCGGTGAAAATGATTGCCTGCTTAATCAAGTGACATTGTGAAAGATTAAGTCTTACCTGACAACCACATTGCCTGTGGTTTTAGCACAGCAACCTTCTCATATGGGAAGAAAATATTCAAATGAGTGCAACGGGTTGTCATACAGATGAAGTGATACCCCAGTAAGGTTGTCCTGGGGATTAATTTACCCACTAAAACTGCCTGAGACTTCAGTACAACACTGTTTTAAAAAAAAGTAAGAAGTCTGGGGCTGGGGAGGTGGCACAGTGAGTAAAGTGCTTGTCAAACATGTGTGGGGTCCTTAACTCTATTTCCATAACCAAAATTTAAAAGCCAGGCATAGTGGAGAATACCTGTTATTCCAGCACTGGGGAGGCAGGACAGGAGGTCCCCCGGAACTTACTGGCCAGCCAGCCTAACCTAGTTGTTAAACTTCAGGCCAGTGAGAGACCCTGTCTTTAAAAAAATTAGATGGATGGTGGCCAAAGAACAACACCTGGGCTGGACCTCTGGCCTCCATACAGGGTACACAAGAAGCCTAGGGTAGAACTCAGTAGTGGAGGATGGACTCCTGGGTTTGGCCCCCCAGCACCACACACACACACACACACACACACACACACACACACACACGCGCGCGCGCGAGAGAGAGAGAGAGAGAGAGAGAGAGAGAGAGAGAGAGAGAGAGAGAGAGAGAGGTGCTTTGAAGTTTCTAAGGAAGCAAGAACATCCCCTTGGGTTTTCAGATGGTTTTCTAGAGCCCTTAGGTACACATAACGAAAGAAAGGAGCCCTTCCTAGTAGTATTAACCTGTCAGAGGAGAAGATTGAACCATCTCAAAACTGTGCATCTGGGCAGGAGGCCAATCAAACTGCTTCTGGGTCGTGATGCTCTGCTTCAAGGAGTCCAGCTCAGTGGTTTTGGGTGAAACCCCCGCCATCCTAGGATTAGTGCTGCTAACGTCACAGGCCGCCACAGCCTTGCACAGTCCCCTGGGACCAGAAAGATCAGTCTCAGAAAGAAGTACGCCATGTTGACCATTCTTAGAAACACACGAACGAAAGAAAAATGTGATGTTTTTATTTATTTATTTATTTGCAAGTTTCTCTTATATAATAAAGTTTATCAAAATATTGAAATAAAAAATAGATTAATGGTTCTGGGTTTATGGGTTTTATTATTCACACAAAACTAATCCTGGTGGTGCTCTAAGATTTAGAGTCTAAATTGGGGAAAGGTGGCCTAGATATTGGTGACCAGAGCTCTGTCTTGCATCGGCGACTTGATGGACCCTTAGCATCTTCAACCTGTTTTGCCTTCTGAACAAGGGAAAGCTTGAAATAGCCAGTGGTGTACAAACATGCAAAAGGAATAGAAATCAGAACACTGAGCACTGTATACTTCTCAGGGCTGCAGGGCCCAGCAAACAGAAGGCTGTGCTAGAAAGGCCCCTCTCCTGGCAAGTGGGCCTGTGGCAAGTTGTCCAGTGATTTTCTGTGTGTAAAACTATTAGAACTTTCCTAAGAGAGTTTGTGTGGGGACTCGAGGTGGTAATAAGTATATAAAATGCATGAAATTATGAATATATATTTAAATGCCTGGTGAGTAGTCCTGGTAGTCACTAGAACTACAGCTGGGTGGGTGGTGGGGTTCACTCCCACCTAAGCTAGGTATTTGTGATTTTATCCAAGGTAGAAAAGCTGTGGAAACCCAGCTTCCTGCTGCAGAGCTTCTGTTCCTACAGCTCAGCATGGAGCTGCTGGAGGGCCCCATTTAGCGACAGCTCTGTTACAGGATGGTTTTGCAAGCGTGAGACCATACTCCATTGTTTCTCTCTCCATGTGTGGAGCGAACAGTTTGCAGTGTGGGCTAACACTGCCAGGCTTCTACCTCTGGACATTTCCATTCATGAGACTTGAAAAAACTCTCAGGAAGAAAAAAAAAGTTTTTTTTTTTTTTCTTTCTTTCCACTGTTCTGGAGTCTTTCTAAAATGGCTTCTTCTGGGAGATTAATTATAGAGGACCAATGTTTCCTGGAAATACTAAAACATTTTAAAAGAATACGAAGACACTGCTTGATAAATGGCCTGGCTCTTTATTGCCTAACAATCCAAAAAGAAAAATGCATGTTTGAAACAGAACAGGATGTAATGGAAATCTAAGTAGGTGGACTGTAAAATGGATTTTATTAACTATTTACAGTGGTTGTGTAAATTGTTTCTGTCTATGCTTGAGGAAGTTCCCTGTTGGGGTTTCTGTACCTCTTCCAGACACCTATCTTTTTCGTTTACATTATAAAGGTGACTGGTCAGCCACTAAGATGAGGATCTCCAGGTGCCACCAACTTCCTAAAAGTCGCCCCTCTGTACCCTTTAAGAGAGGCATCCTTAACTGAAGAAAGGGCAGGACTGAGGAGAGTAACAGCACCTTTTCAACCATCGTTCAGAATACACAGCTCACCCACTAGTGGCACCTTATGAATACTATGTAACAGGCTCTACAACCAACCCCCCACCCAAAGCAGGGCTTCTTTGCCCTATGTTTGAAAGGGAAAATTTTAAAGCTATAATGCACATAGCTGTAGTCCTAGCACCTCAAAGGCTGGGCCAAGAGGGTTAAGAGTTCAAGCTAGTACCAGGCTACTCAGGGACTACTAGGAGACCCTATCTTACAAAGAGAGAGGGAGGGAAGAAAGGAGGGAGGGGAGGGAGAAAGAAAGGGAGAAAGTCTGAGAGAAAACACACTGTGCACTTGGCAAACTTTTCCATTTGCTCCCCTCCCCCCCATATCTCAAAATATCTAATGACTGTCCTATACTTCATGGTTTTTAGCAAGTAGCTGGTAAGTTATCAAGACCCCTGGGGTCTCTCCACTCTTGCCTACCTTCTGGTTCATTCCCTAAACATGAAGAAGACCCTTGGCATTGTGGTATGAGCTGTATAGGGATCAGACTCATTATCTACAAGATGAAAAAAAAAATCTTCTTGAAAATGAAGAACATTTTATATTTCAAAAGATGCACAGAGTCTGTCATCACGGTGGGAAAATTCCCAACATCGTTCTGCTTCTTTACATTTAATTACAGCTTAGTACTATTTTATGTTTAATTATAAGTAAGAACAGCAGCCCCATAATCTTCTTAGTGGGGACGTCCCCCCAAAATCCTAACCCAACTGTGACGTGAGGTGGGGCTTAACTATTCACCAGAGAGCTCTGCATGTGAAATCACCACTATGATTTCTATGTTCTGGTCATGTGACCACTGGCATATGGAATCCCTGGCATAGTCCTTGGCATGGAGCAGGCACAACCACAGTGATTACAGAAGTTTCTGTGAATGGCCACTAAAGTAGCTCAGGCCCTGGGCTAAGTACTTCACAAATCTACCAACTCTTAGTTTAGTTTAGTTGTTTTTTTTTTTTTTTTTTTGCTTTTTTTCTTCCCAATTCTTGACATCCCCGATAGCTCCATTTTACACAGAGAGAGCCTGAAGCTTTGAACAAGTAACAAAAGTCATTCAGCAGTAAGTGAAATGGTGGACCATCAAGCCAAGGTCATCCCAATCCAGGAACTCATGTTCTGTTCATTACACACATTGCCAGACGGTTTGATGTTCAGTAGACTGGCTGCTGGCATCTACACACTGGGCTAGGTATGCATTGAAAACAGTTAAGGGAAGCCACTCGCAAGTGGGGTTCCCGCATTGAGAAAGCCACGCCACCATGCCCCAAGAAAGCACGAGGAAAGAAGAGCAGGTGGATTTCCAGCAGGTTCTAAGTCCCCAGGTAACAATTCCTGGGTCTGAATAATTGTTGGGAACTTTTGTCCCTTAGGACTTAACCTTTCCTTAGAGTTTGAAAAGAATTGGTTAGGGGTGATGCCTAGCATGAGGGTAGGGTGGTTTCACAGTCCTCGGGGTTTACACATTTATTTCTGCGCTGTGAAGGTGGGCTGGAGGATTTCCTCGGAAGCTGAGAGAGGTGCAGCGATGATGGTGGAGGACTGAGAGGGAAGAAACACACTATTCATTCACTCTTTTTTCTACTCAGACACTGATCCCTACCACAGTCAATACCGTTTTCAGAAAATTCTAGAATCTTTACAATTACTCTTCAAGTGATGGGGGGTGTGGGGTCATCTCACCATTCTGCCTCTTGGACACTTCCAAGTGACATGAAACAGTCACTCTCCTCACAGCTGAAAGAAGAGTGTGACCTACAGGCAGAAGGTGAGGAGTTGCATTGGTGCTAAGCTCTTTTAAGTGGTGCACAGAGGCAGGGCAGCCCGTGGATGCCCGCATGGGGGAGCTGTGATTACCAATTAGCTGGGTCTGGGCAAAGTGCAGGGTTACAGACAGAGCCTTTCAGCATCTTTCCAGCCAGAAACTTCTATAAGTGCATGGTTCCTCTAGCTATTTCTCCAGTCTATCTCATTCTTTTCTGATCTAGCTTTTAACAGGCTCCATTTATTATAGAAAAGAGACTGTTTATTCCCTAATGCTGTAAGGCCAAGCCCAGGTCATCTAGAATAAGCCCAGGACCATAGACACTAATGTCAGACAATGAAATGAGAGACTCACAGATCTGTGATCATGGAGAAATGTGCATTTCACAGCCTCTATGGCACATAAGAACCTAAAGACAAGGAGAGAGAAAGAGAAGGGTTATTAGAAATGATTTTTCCATAGCTGGCCTACCTGTCTACCTTGCTTTTTGTTTCCTCTGGTACTTGGATGCAAACTGCATTGTAAAATAAAACATCAAAGTTAATAGCATCAGCAGAGTGTTCCGTGATAAGTTGTGAAAAGGACATGGTCTGTGAGGGCGCCGAGGGAACACGGAAGAGTCGGCATTCTGTAATAATGAATCACGTCAACTAGGCGACATGGTGGGAAAGGGGGATAAGTTTGAAAAACAGAGATTTCGCGTGGCAGAGAGCTAATTATCCTGACATCTAATCTTCCAGGAGGCTAACAGTTGGTTCAACTGCTAACAGTCACCAAGGAGTGAGCTGCAGAGATATTTTAAAAATATGCCTTTTTTTTTTTTCTTTTTAAAGATCCAGCATGCCCACATCTGATAGTCAAACCCTTAAGGACCAGCTGCTGGAGCAAAGGCTGAAGTCCTCAGTTCAGCTTTGCTTTAGACAGTGAAAGGTCATTAGCAATAATAACCACCATTCCGGCATGCTCCTAGAACCCACTAGACTTTGAAGGATCATAGCACCTCCAAGCGAATCACCCAGTACAATATTTCATGTTGCTATTTTTATCTGATTTTATTTACTAGCTTGGGAAAGTGGTCTGAGGGATGTGGAGGAAGAATAATCAAAAGCAACACCTAGGTGGGATTTTTAATTTCAGAATATGCTGTAATTGGCTTTGTTAGGTAAATGTATGAAGTGAGACTGTTCTGGACACTTTGCACGAGTTGAATCATGAATTTCTGAAGAACTCTGAGAAATGGGCTTTGCCATTATTGGTCCTCTCTGACAAATAAAGAAACAAGTTCAGACAGGTAGGTTCCTTGCCTAGTGTTACACAGAACATCTACAAAGGCCCAGGTTACAGGCAACCTCTCTTCCCAGTGGGCTCATGTTTCATTGCTGTGGGCCCTGTAGGCTTCACTTTCTGTGCTCTTGGATTTTTCTTGAACATTATGTTATATGAAGACATGTTGGACTCTGCTGGCTTGTTCTGGTCGATGACTTGACACATCTGTGGATGGAGTGTGGACCCATGCAGACATGACCCTTGACTAGATGAGCATATGGTTCAGAAGCAACAGACAAACATGGGACAGGCAGTTTAAAACTCATAACCATAAGCAGGCATGTAAAGACCTCTGAAGCTAAAACGAGCATTGAGAGTCAGGGAGTGCAATTACATCAACTGTCTTCTGTCTGTCTCTTCTCTGAGAACATTTATAACCTCAAGTCAAGTGTAAGACAACAATGCAAACCATGAGGTCAACACAGTTCTATTCTGCCCCTGAAGCTTAGGTCGATCTGTAAAAGCCCATGTTCTCTCATCTCAACAACATTCTTTTTAAAAGGCCGTTCCTTGAGGGTCCTTAACATTGATAGACTGCCTTAGAGTTGACTGACGTTTTCCACATCCCATTCATCTTTCAAGCATCTTGAGAGTGATGCTGCTGAGACCTTCATTTCTTAAGCGACAACAGTATTTCTGAGCTCTCTGCTCTGTGCCAGGCCCTGAGCTAAGCACTTCATAGGCTGCATTCAATTCATCTTCATAAGAGCTCTGGGAAGCAAATACAACATACAGTGGCAAGTTTGTGGCCAAGAGAAGTGGTTTGTCTAAAGTCTGGCAGCTGAGAGGTGGGAAAACAGACTCTGCCCGGCTTGGTACTCTGAGCTCAGGGTACATCATAGGGAGATATGACTTCTCAGAGTCAGTTTTGACCAGTAAAGGACAGTGTTGAGGCTTTCCTCCATAATCTAGATGCTTCTACATACCTAAGGAGGTCTGACCACATAAGCTAATGGGAAGATTCTAAAATTGGCCAGAGTATAGCAAGAAGGAGGGATGCCTTCTGTTTCTCTGTAAAGTGACATATGGCTATTAACACGTGGGGGAGGGGAGACAAAGAAGGTTTGCCTTGTTAGCTCTTTAGCAAAGGAATTTACCATGTATGACTAAAGTCAATCATGGCATGTTGACACGTCTGTCAAGAAATGCAGATGCACAGAAAGAAGGAAGGCTAACTTAGCATCTAATGCTGTCTGCTATAGGAAACACATCTCAAACAACACAGTCAAATATGGAGACTGCCTAAGAAAGATGACTTTGAAACTGTTCATAGTCTCCAAACTGCCATTTTACCGCCTGAACTTTAGCATCGCGAAGCTCCTCAGAATGAAGACCCTTGCCGGGTGGTGGTGGCACATGCCTTTAATCCCAGCACTTGGGAGGCAGAGACAGGTGGATTTCTGAGTTCGAGGCCAGCCTGGTCTACAGAGTGAGTTCCAGGACAGCCAGGGCTACACAGAGAAACCCTGTCTCAAAAAACAAAACAAAAAAACAAAACAAAACAAAAAAACAAACAAACAAAAACAAACAAACAAAAAGAATGAAGACCCTTTAGACCCCGTCTTTGGTAAAGACAGAATCAACAGAGAAGTAACGCTACTTATATCAAACCCAGCTTCACTTACAAAGTACCATTTCATACCACAGGGGTGTGGCTGGTCACGTTTTAAAATTCAGCCACAAATGGGGCGATCTGGTTTGTTCTAAGCACTCTTTAAGACTCACATTTAAGCTATCTGAAGGAAGTTGGTACGGTATAAAAGCTATTTTGGGAAGTACAGGAATAGGCTAAAACAATGATGAATTAAAACATAGAGGTATGGTCACATATAAAAGATTTTTTTTTTAATTAGGTATAAAGATACGGGGTAATTACACGGCGGGTCTTCGCCCTGGCACTCTACTTCCCTGTCACTAGATGGGGCTCACTAGTTGAGGTTACTTCTCACCCAGATTTGGGTTTTGTGTCAGACAACAGAGAGGATTCAACTGGGGGTTCGGCTCAGTTCTTGAAAAGATAAGTTATTGGAAGGCATTCAATGGGACTCCTAATAAGATTGACTTTTTTTTTTTTTTTTTTTTTTTTTTTTGGTCACCACAAAAGTCTTATTGAGCAAAGCTAGCTTTCTCCCAATTGAACATGAAATAGGTCACCAGTAGAAAAGACAGCTTCACTGTGTTTGTACTTGGGATTAACAGATAAAATAAATAGTTCTTTTCTTCCCACGGGCATTGATGAGGCAGCTTTCTCCTAAATGACTGGAGACTTCTGTTCTTTTCAACAAACACAGCCCTCCAATTAGGGGCTGCAAATAAGATTATATGCCCTGAATAAGCCTGAAAGGAGCCTTTTATAATTACAAAGTTTGTGTGCGAGAAGTGAAGCAGCATTAAGTGCTCGCTGTGGCTTCATTAAGAGAGCTGCAAGAAGATTCCCAAACCCTCGTCTGAGTGCTCCGAAATGATAAAATAAAAATTATGGAGAATAGTAAAGTGTATCTTACCCTCCTCCCTCCTCCCTTCTCCCTCCTTCCTCCTCCCTCCTCCCTCCTCCCTCCTCCCTCCTCCCTCCTCCCTCCTCTCTCCTCCCTCCTCTCTCCTCCCTCCTTCCTTCTCCCTCTTCTCTCTTCATCTTCTTTTCCTATCATCACGTTTAAGGAGCAGAAACCAATCAGTGTAAATTAGGCATAGTTTGGAAACACTGCCCTTGAATAATGGACAGAGTGTTAGAATCCAGCCAAAAAAATAAAGGATGAAATCATGGTTTCCTTGTGGATAGAGCATATAGTCTGTTTCCCTACAACACTTCAGTGATGGCTGCTCTATCTCTTCTATGACATAATGATGTATTGAGAGCTGCTGGCTTTAGCTTAGCCAGGCTTCCTGGACTGTGGACACAGTGGTGATTGTCTGCATCTACTCTTCCAGATCAAGCAGAGCTCAGCATGTGAATGGGCCTTTCCTCCATGAATAGGTCTCCTCTCCACATACACAATGCATTCAGGATTAGTGGCCTGAAGCCCCTAGCGTCCTAGAGAATCAGATGCAGCCGTGCAAAACTTCCTCTAAGCTAAGAGGAAACGACAAGGCTGGGAAGAGGGAGAAGATGAGCTGAGAGTGTCCAGCTAGGACAGAAAAGAGTAGTTCTAGACACACCAGAAGGAACTGTGTCCAGTCTCCAGCTCAGTGAGTCCACACTTCGGGTGCTTATCATGGGCCAGAAGGTGTCCCTGGACAGGGTTCCTAGCAGGAGGCAGACTAAGAACCCCAGTTTACAGTGCTTGTGTTCCAGATGCTTCTTAAACATGTGAGTTGTACTTTTTATCACCATTCTTTTATCTGGACAATAATGTCTGCCTCTCAGGACTAGTAGCTGGGAATTCATATAGCTAGAGATTTCTTCAGAGCTTTTGATATATAGAGACAGTCATAAATATTTCATGAATGAGTAAATGATTGTATCTATCAAATCAGGGGTTTCAAAGCCTTCAAATTCATCTAACAAACTCAAGCCATAAATATTATCTTCTAATGCTTTAATATTCGTACACATACAAATACATGTACACACACACACACACACTACAGACCCTTACTTTACAATCATGGATTCTCTTAGGAGCCAACATTTTATTTTTTTTTAAAGAATATATTTTCATTTGTTGTGGTGATGATGCAGGGGTATGTTACCAATACATATCTGCATATCACGTGTGTGCCCACAGAGACCAGAAGAGGGCGTCAGAGTCCTGGAATTGGAGGGACAGACAGTTACGAGCCACCATTTGAGTCCTGGGAATCAACCCAGGTTCTCAGGAAGAATAGCTTGTGTGCTTAACTTCCAAGCTGTCTCTCCAACCCTGCATTTTAATATTTTAAAGAGCACAGGTGGTAGTTTTTTTTTTTAAGAATTCTGCTAAAATCAGCTAGCAATATGATCGCACTCAGACCAATTTTCTTAAAAAAAAAAAAAAAAAGTGACCATTTCTTTCAGTGTTAGACACTTTTGAAGTTTTCTTGAGATACTCTTAGCATCCTTAACAATTTGCAGACTTCTTTTTTAATTCCTTAAAATCTTGGTGGTTGGGGTACTAACAAAAGGCCTTCCCTGCTATAGTGGCACATACTTAAAATTCTAGCCCTTAAGAGGCTGAGGCAGGAGGATCACAAGCTCCAGCAAGCCTGGTCTACAGAGCAAAACTCTGTTTCACAATAAGAGATTCAGGATTAGTGAGGTGAGTGTCACATAATAGGCTCACTAGTCTGAAAACAAGGAAAGTATTTATTAGACAACAAATTATTACACCAAAGAATATATTTTAAGTAACTTCAACAAAGTTCTAATTTTAAAGTTAAAAAAAAAAAGATCTTAGCAGGGCCTGATAGTGTGCTCCTGTAACCCTAGAATTTGGGGGCAGGGACAGAAGGATCTACAGCAGGTTGGGGCCAGCTGGACAACAGAACAAGGCCCGTGCCTCTCAACAATCTAAACAAAAACAAATAAAAGAATATCTTCCATGGACGTCTCATAGAAGAATTGAACCACATGATCAGCTGGACCAATCTTTTTTAAATGGCTTTTGAAGTTTTCAAAAGAAGTATTTTGTTTTTCCTGTGGGACTCTGCTTTCTGTTCCTGCTTGGGAACCTTCAACACATTGCTGATGGATTTGACGTCATGAAGTCGAAGTGAAAGGCAGCTTAGTATCTCACAAAAATCATGTGTATTGAACAGAAAATGGAAAAAAAAAAGCAGAACTTAATTTTTTCAGAAAACACAACACAGGAGCTGGAGACTGTAGCTCAGTGTGGGAAGCATGACCAGGGAGCAGGACCCCAGATGGCTGTGCCCAGAACCATAGCCGAGCAGCAACAACAGATCAAGTCTGAATGCACAAGAAGACGATCTTTGAAACATAATATTTTCCTCCTTCTATTATAAACAGCAAGACTTTTTTCTCTCCAATTGCATATTTAATTAGCAGACCTCCCAACAGTATGCCTGACATAATTCTAAACTAGAGGTACTGAAATTTTTTTTTTCATTTGTTTTATCTAATTCAATAGCCAAGACAATATGTGTGGTCTCTGGTTGGATTGGAATCAAGGAACAAAACAGATAAAATTACTATGACTTGGGACTGAAGAGATGGCTCAGCAGTTAAGAACACTTGCTGCTCTTGCAGGAGACCTAGGTCCAGTCTCTAGCACTCATAAGGCAGCTTAAAACTGCCTGTGACTTTAGTTCTAGAAAATCCAACTCTCCCTTTTGGCCTCCTTGGGCACCAGGCATGCATGTGGTGCACATACATACATTCAGGCACTCATACATGCACATAAAATAAAAATAGATGTGGCATGGTGATTGACACATTTAACATCAGCAATTGGGAAACAATGGCAGGTGAATCTCTAAGTTAGAGGCTAGGTTGGTCTTCGTAGTTGGTTTCAGGCCAGCCAGGGCTACATTGTGAGACCCTGTCTTAAAAACTTCTAATAAGGAAATCGTATTTTAAACTTACCCACAGCCACACATTGGGTAGAGTTTGGGGAATCATGAGGAAGAGGGGAAAGATTGTAACAGGCAGAGTGGTCAAGGACAGCACAAGAAAACCCACAGAATCAACCAACTTGATCCCACAGCGGCTCACAGAGACTGAACTGTCAACCAGGGAGCCTGCATGGGACTGACCTAGGCCTTCCACACATTTGTTACAGTTGCATAGCTTAGCCTTCATGTGGGATACCTAATTATGGGAGCAGGATCTGTCTCTGACTCTGTTTCTTGTTAGGACCCCTCCCCCTACTTAACTTGTCTAAACTTAATAAAAGAGGAGGGGCCGAGTCTTACTGCAACTTGATATGCCACGACTGGTTGATATCCATTGAAGCTGGCCCTTTTTTGAAGAGAAAAAAAGAGGAAGAGTAAATGGGGGGGGGGGAAGGTGGAAAGGGAAGGGGTGTGACTAGGAAGAGAGGAGGGAGGGGAAACTGCAGTCTAAATGTAAAATAAATAAAATTCAAAACAAGACAAAACAAACAATGACGAAGACTTGAGCTGAGATGACACAGAAAAAATTCTGCCATTAATTTAGCTTTTAGTTTTTCTTATTCCCAGAAGGAAAACACACCACAAAACAAAACAATGGTGAAGTTAACTTCCAACACCTTAGCTTCGGGTGATGGAGGAACAGAGCAAGCCATCTGGAAAGGCTTCAGTAGTCTACATAACGTAACAAACATAGATCCAGAGCAGCTGGATACAGCTGGCCCAGAATCAGGAAGAATGCCCAGGCCTCTGATAAGGAAGGAAGCAAAGTCCAAGCTTCCAAAACATAGAACAAGAAGTCCAAGAACACGGCCAGATGTAACACAGAAATGACAGGTGCTCTGTAAGACAGTGTCAATGTGTGTACTGTTCTTGAAAATAAAAGCACAGAATGATTCCACAGCTCAGGGTAAAAGAAGTCCATTCCATGATGTTCCAAAATGGCCTTTTCAAATTACTGAAGTTAAAAGCCATTGCAAAGGACATAGGATCATGAAGAGCAATGGATGGAAACTACCCAAGCAAACAGCTGGAGCAGAGTCATGCACTACAGCTGGCTGACACAGCAAAGACCACTAACATGGCAGTAGATCTGAACTTCCTTGAGGAAAAATTGTGCGGGGTCTTTGTAAGCATAGTACAGTCAGCCATGATCTTCACAGCCCATTCAGATCCTGCAGTAGGTGTGGGGTGTGATTTAAATTCCACCCATTTTTTTTTTTATCAAACAGCCTATTTCTAGAGTATAACATCTCAGCAAAGTACATAAAAGCAAAAGAAAGAGAACAACACCAGTACGCTTGGTATGCCCTTCAGTCTCTGAGGGGCTTTTGCATGATACGGTGAAACAATGGGTTGCTTGGTCTTTTATAGATGCAGTAACACATAAAATAGGCAATTTCAAACCCATTAAAATTTACACAGCAACACAACCCATCTTACAGTGGGAGTTCTGGATATTGTCACGGTACATAAAGGTAGGCGCAAACAGGAAGCAGAAAGCTGTTTGGCTTGGCTATGGGAACTGAGCTTGATCTCTCCAGGGCTGCATTTGGTACCATCTCTCTGACAAATGAACAAGACGTCATTCTCAAAGGAATCCTTTCAAGGAAAACAACGAACCTGGAAATGTGGCAGTGTGAATGCCAATATAACATACGCTGCTACCAAACCTGGAATTCCAAACTGGAAAGACCATAAAAGAAAGTCACCGACAAGAGAATAGACTTGTGGATGAGAACCCTTACTGTAGCTATCACCTGATGTCAAAACAGGAAGTAAGGAAATGAAAGAGTAGACAGGAATGTGTCTCACCACATCCGTACAAATAACTATAGGAAGTTTGCCAAAAGCACAGGCCAGGAGATTAAACTCAAGCAGAAGCTTCCTTCATCAGACAATACTATAAGGAGAAAAACCAAAGGCAAGTCTATGGAAACATTGAGACCATTGACAGTGGTGATGTAACAGGCTCCCAGACGTTAGCACAACTGACGCCATTATGGAACTACCACTTGGGCTATAAAACTCAGCACGTACACATCATCACCTGCCAAAACAAAAACAAAGACCTAATCCATCAAAGTCCATAGTTCTAGAAAATTCCCGAAATGTACTAAGCTTGACTTTTGGCTTTTATAGTTCTGGTTCTAGATGACTGTTCCTGTTAACTGAGGTGTACCATCCTGAGACACACCCTAAGAAAGACTCAGAGCTACACTGGGATCCCAAACCCCCAGCATAGTTGCACTGACTGATCAATAAAGACTTTCTATTGTCTTAAACTTGTGTTTGACTGCTCCTCACTGGTGGGTATCCCACAAGAGTAGTAGGAATGAAATGTACAGTAGCTGCCATAGGAACCTACATAAAGAGTCCTCAACAATGCATAATAAGCTACCATATACTCCAATGATTCCAGTCATAGGGATTTATACTGAAGAACTGATCCCAGGGTCTTGACCTGTGCTCTCATTGCTGTGTCTTGACCTGCAGCCTCAGAGTTATTCACAATAGTTAAGAAGTAGAAACTGCCCAAGTGACTACCAACAAATGAAAAGCCAGTGGTTCTCAGCCTGTGGGTTACAACCCCTTTGGGGATCACAGGGATTATATATCAGTTATCCTGCCTATCAGATATTTACATCACAATTCATGACAGTAACAAAATTACAGCCATGAAGTAGCAACAAAATAATATTATGGTTAGAAGGTCCCCACGACACAAGGAACTGTATTGAAGGTCACAGCATTAGGAAGGTTGAGAACCAATGGATAAAGACAACCTGGTGTCTACACACACTGGAGTATCATTCAGCCTTAGAAGAGAAGACAATCCCCACACAAGCTATGACACTGATGAACCTTCTGGACACGGTGCTTAGAGAAATAAGCTGGTGACAGGACAGACTCTGCAGGGGTCTGTGTATAGGGGGTGTTTAAAGCAGCTTAGCGCAAGAAAGCAGAAAATAAATGATGTTGTGCAGAACGAGGGGAAGCAGAGGAAAAGATGTGCTGAGCAGAGGTCTAGAGTCCCAGTCACGCTAGTAGAGAGTCCTAGCAATACCGAGCTCATACTAGAAGTGTTAGTATCTAGTCCTAGCGGTACCTAACAGCAAGCAAGTAGTTATCAATGCTACGTGACTCATGGAGAAGCTTAAGAAGGAAACCTCCATTATAAGTAGTTTAAAACTTAGTAAAAAAAAAAAAAACTACAGAAATGTTCAATTCAATCAAATGTCTTTTCAGTAACAATATGACTGAACAGTAGAAGTAAAAGTATTACTATAAAAATAAAATTAAGAAAGAAAAACAAACATCAAATGCCTGGCTCTATCCCATCCAATTAAACCCCAATCCTTGGATTTGTGGCTGGGCAATCTCTCTACTGTTCTCTCTCTCTCTCTCTCTCTCTCTCTCTCTCTCTCTCTCTCTCTCTCTCTCTCTGTGTGTGTGTGTGTGTGTTTGTGTGTCTGTGTGCCTGCATGTGCACGCATGTGAGTGTGTGTGGTACCTGGATGTGTCTGTTCACCTGTGCACAGGTGTTGGTGGAAACTAGAGATCAGTGCTGGTGTTCTCCTCTATCACTCCATCACTCTTGAGACAGGTTCTCTTGCTGACCTTGGAGGGCAGGCTGTCCAGTGAGCGCCAACCCTGGGATCAGCACCTGCCTCTTACACAGGTGCTCAGCATCTAATTCAGGTCCTCATGCTGGTGTAATAAGCACTCTATCCCCTGAGCCATCTCCTTGTTTGTTTTATGTCTATGTGCCTTTCGCCTATATGTGTGTCTGTGCATGCATACAGTGCCTGCAAGGTAGAAGGGGTTGGGTTACCTGAAGCTGAGATTATAGGCATGTGGGTGCTGGGAACCAAACAGGGTCAATGCTCTGAACTGCAGAGCCAACCCTCTAACCCTCCTCACTAATTTTGGTGATCTTGTTTTCCTTTCCCAGATGCAGAGAACTACATGCTAAGACACTGAACCATCTTCTTTCTTTTTAAATTTACAATTCTCCTTGCATATTTGTTCCCCAACCAGAACTATGCCAGTATCTCTTGTGATTAGTGCCACCATCTCCTTTGAAGCTACCTAACCCTAGAAACTTGGGTATCCATCATCCTGAACTCACTCCCCCTTCAGCTGCCAAACACTGTTCGTTCCATCTTGAAGGTCCACTCCTTCTTGCTTTCCCTCAACAACAGACCTTTAGCATGCATTTTTTGCATTGATATTTAATAGGGGGGCTCTCATCCTTAGGGGAAAAATTTGCTTTTGCATTTGGTCTTTTGGCATCAAGGTCTCATTCAGTAGCCCAGACTGGCTTCAAATTTGCAATCCTGCCTTGGCCTCCTAAGTTTGGGGATTATAGGTATATATGACATACCCATCTTATTTTTAGCACTTTCAGAATAGTTTAAAGCAAAGCCACTAGGCCATGCTGCCCATTGGAACATAGAAAGCAATGTCAAGTGAGGTGAGCTCCACACAGCACTATTTATGTCCCCATAGGTAACATCCTGGGTGCCGAGCTGAGTCAAGCTTCGGCTTTGAACGAACCTTGCTATTCTAAGGGCTGCCACCAAGCTGAACACAAACATGGCTGTGTTCTCTGTGGCCAGCTCTGCTCCAGCCTTGCTTTACAGTCATGCAATGTTCACACCTCCAATCCATCTCTCTATTCAGTCATGCCATCTCTCTGTGTTTGATCAAGCCTTCTACGACCGACATCTTTTCCCCCTGACTAGTTGTCCCTCACACTGTTAGAACAGATTATGTGGTCTATGGGGGTGGGAACAAGGACAGTCACACCAGGAGATGATACAACAACGATGGCAGGTAAAGCCCAAGGGCTTTTGAGCCTATATACCTTCTCTTCCAAAGCTGCCTTCCTGGAGCCAACTGCTTCGCTTTGTGGTGTTCGTAAAGTCCCACGCATTCCCTTGTATCTGCCGATTGCCCAAAAAGGAATGCTCTAGAGAAAATGGCACAAAGCCACAAAATTTTAATTACAGCTTCGAATTACAAATGCGAGTAAGCCAAAGTTTGAGAAAGTTGCAAGACCGAGAAATCACTGAATTTTGTAACAATGCCAGGAATTGTGTTGGGTAGACCCACAGAAGCATGCGGGGGTTACGTGAATTCGGGAAGGCACTTTCTCAACCATTCCCAGTCACGAAAGCCAGAGCTTGCGTGCCACCATTTGCCACTAACCACAAACACAGAGAGGGGTGTGGTGTTTAAAACAGTCAGCTTCAGGTGACATATTTTATATATTCCATAACTAACATTTTTTTCCATTCTACCCAAATTAGGGGTTGAGTTTTAAGTGGGCCTAAAGACTCCAAGCATTGCCACTAAGTTGGATATTGACTTCCTTTTGAGCCTATTATATATTTGACAAGCAAGGGAAATGATTCTTGAATCTGACCTGCCAAATTTGATTCCCAAGGAATATGACGAACATCCATTAGAGGGCTTACAGATATTAATGAACAAGAGTGTGTGGAACCTCACACTCTGTAATTATACCCACAATTGCCTCAACATTTAAAACAAATTCTGATATAATTTCCATGCATCATTGAAAACCACTTATTTGTACACGTCCCAATTTTGACTCATAAAAATGAACATTTGTTTTTATACTTTCTTGAAAAAAAAAAGCAATGAATAGAATAGAATATGGGCTCTGAAATGATCAGTTACCAAAAATATTTCTTTTTCATGCAAGAAGGCCTGTTAGCTATGAAATGTTTGCCTTATTTAACCAAGTTTGTTTACATGCTTATAAGTTGTTCTTGTTCAATTTCACAAGTCCGATTACTTAACTGTGACATGGGAATTATGTCCAAAAGCTCGGGGAAGCATTTTCTTCATTGGTAATTAAAATTTCAGGATGAGAAGAATTAAAAGATTATATAAGAGGTAATACATAATCTTATCTTCCAATGAGTAACTAGCCCCTGCATTCTTTGGACATAAATGATCTAGCTCTTCCCTCCCACGTCTTAATTTATTCTACTGGTGTGACTTGAAAGGAAGAGTTAGTCACACACAGTTAATAACCAGACACCATCCTGGGGACTGAGAACACAAAGAAAAAAAATAAGAAAAACAAAACACCCCTCAAGAAACCCATTGTAGTGTGTTCCAACATCTGGAAGTTTAAGATGTCACCCACAGATAATTATCTGCCACCAGAGTGCTGTCTATCAACTCTAGGTGAAGCCGGGGCACTCTGAGCCCAGGTATAAAGTATAAGAAGCATCATGAATATTTCAGATGCCACAAAAATGTCTGCAGCTCCATAAAGCTCTAGAACTTACAAGGGAAGAGTAAATTTGCTGAACCAAGCATGCTGGTTTCTTGGACTGTCCTGGAACATCAGGGTGGGCATGGGGGAGGTCAGAGGAGGGCCATTCTGGGCTCTGGAGATAGGATAGAAGCAGTCTGGGCTGTCTCTTAGCTCAGGACTTTTAGTGACCAGTGTAGATCCCCTTGCCTCACTGTATGCTTCTGAAGAATGCAAGTTACAATCACCCTTTGAGATCTGTTAGGAAGATGGTGCGGACTTAGGGCAGGGCCGAAAGGGCTTCATAAATGCCAATTACCGTCAGCATCTCAGTCACTTCTTCCTCTGTCCACGCTCCTCAGGTCCTTAGAACTCAGCCCTATTCCATCTGAAGCAGTTCCTTTGGAGACAGATTCTATGCACTTAGCCATGCCTGGCATGATAAGGAGCAAGATTAGGAGTAAAATCATTGTAGCTGGGTGCCACTGGATTTAAAGTGACTTCATTAGTGACTCGGTATTTTTGTAGGCTGCGGGCTCTGGGAATTTGAAGAAATGCACCTAAAATGCAGATTACCCCTGGGAGAGGCCTCTTCCCAGTTTAAAGAACAGAGGCAGTGAGTGTGCAGCCTGCTCAGGGGGAAAGGAAGCATTGCAGCTGTCTCCGTAAATACCACATTTGGGAGGGAAGAAACTTCCTGGCCTGCTGCCGCCTTTTTTCCATGGTTCCCTGAGAATGGTCACAGGTTCTTTGCGAAAGCTACATCTGTGAAAGGCAGAGCTGGCAGGGACAATTCTCAATGCACAAGAGGCTGGCAAGTCTCACTGATGAAGAGCTTAGAGGGGCTCAGAGCGGAGCGGTGCATCTTTCTGTCAACAGGAACTTGAGGGAAGCCGCTACGAGGCCTAAGATTTTTTTTTTACAGACCACAAAATGTCCTTTTCACTGTGTTAGATTGCTGCAGAGAGGTAGAGGGTTCTCATGTAAGGATAACAGAGTCAGCTGGCTCTTTCCTTCTGCTCCTGATGCCCTAAGTCATGTTGTTGTCCTGGGTGGCTGCTCTCCAAAGAAGGAGATGACACAAGGAAGGTGATACTCATCTGACCAGACAAGTGCTATCCCAAGAGACATATACTGAGCCATAAATGTGAAGGTGTTTCAAACTTCCTGATAATCAAACAGAAGAGAGAAATAGGAATGAATTTTAATGAAGTACCTATTCAAAACTTCTTATAGCCAGGAGACCGCCATTTTACCTGGTTTGAAACATTCCTTCCTGGAGAGAAGAGCAAGCAAGGCTTCTAAGACTCAGACTCAGAAAACTCAGGAATCTTATAAGGATCAGGAAATTCTCAAAACTCAAGAGACATGCAACACGCACGCGCATGCGCACACACACACACACACACACACACACACACACACACACACGCACATATACTTTCCAGAGGGTATATGAGCAAGAAACAAGTGCTGGGGTACAGGCTGCTCGTCAGTGGAACTGCCTGCATGTTGGCCAGGGAACTCAGGGAGTACATCTGTCACCTATACTGTGTTGGCTTTTTAGAGATATTATTGCCGAGTCACCTATGCTCCTGGGACTCCAACAAACTAACTGGTTCACCAAGCTGGTCTTTGGTGAATTCATTTCTTCGGTCTCTTATCAGTGCCTTGTCTGGGAAGACTAGACTTTTCTTCATATCTCCCAGGCAAAATCACACAACCACTACCATGTAATTAGGGCTAAGCCAGTGTTTAATGGCTGTCAGTTTGAACACAGAAAGGCTATTCTTTGAAAATTAAGAAAAAAAAACCAGAAACATCTAAATTCCCAGACCAGTGAAATACCTTTTTCTATTTGAGTGCATTGTGTTCAGTTTAAAAAACAAAAAACAAAAAACAAAACCTCAACATATCTGTTTTGGGTTCTGCTGCTCCAGCTTGATCAACTGTCACTTTCCCCCATCTTGTGACAGTTGGAGGTAGTGGCCACTCAAATCTCAAACCCCAGGTTCTTGGCCTCATGATACAAGGATTCAGTGGGTTGATTTTTTTTTTTTTTATCTCTAATGTTTCCAAAGAACTCAATGATATAGTTTCTCCAGACATTCTACTTTAATGAGTTCCAGCTCCTCCTCACAAAAGGAAGATAAGAAATTGGATGACTTGTTAAAAGCTGATGTGGAGTGTGGAGGAAACCTTGATCCAGCCTCTTGTTCTGTGCTTTCCCATCCCATCACACCCCATCTCATCACACCCCACCCTATCCCACCCCACCTCACTTCATCCCATCCATCCCACCTCATCCCACCCTGTCCCACCCCACCCCATCCCATCTTACCCTACCCCACCCCACCCATCCCACCCCATCCCACCCCATCCCATCCCCAGGAATGAACCATCCCTGACAAATAACCTCTTTCCATCACATTCTTAGTCAAAGAATGATCTCTTGTCGGCCATCTTCTTAGGACTTTGGCTTTCTTCACATCTCATAGAGAGAGGTTTGTTATTCTCCAGAACCAGCAATCGTTCCATACTGCCCATTACAAGGTCTCCATCTTACGTACTCCTTTTAACTAACTACTACTAGGAGAATGGTGGAGTAAGTTTGCATCTTCTTAGCATCCAGAGGTTTTCTCCTACTCATGGTGTTCCTCATGTTTTATAACTATAATCAAGCTGTGTGATTGTAGAACTAATACCACGAGCTTTTATACAACCAGAAAATGGGTCTGTTTTGCCTATGTTTCATAGGGACAATAAGGATTATTAGACATTTTTCCCCAGCCCAGCAAACCCCATCATGAATTTAATATGAACCTTAAACTCAGAAAGACTCAGTCCCAACCCTCAACCAAATATCCATCCCATTGTTTGGTTTCTCTTTGTTCCATGTCTGTCTTTAAGCATAATCACATCTTCTCTGGCTCTTGCTCATCACCCTTTCTGAAGGGGGCTTCATTTTCTGGGTGACCTCTGTACCTCATTGTTCCTTTAATCCAGCATCATACCCCAGCTATTAAAAGCCCGCCTCCTAGTTCCTCTCCACGTGTCTCACTGTCAGTACAGTTTTCCTCTGTCCATTGTATACTCTCAAAGGCAACAGGCACACTCTGAATCCTTATCTTCTACTGTGAACAACAACCACAAAACCACATCAAAGTATTGTAGGATTTAAAAGACAGACCATAAAGAGGTCTACTAAGCCATGGTCTGCTGTTTCTGCCCCAGTCTCTAGCTTGTTTCAACATCCTGCCAAATGCATTAAGACTTGACATTGCTGTATGTGGCTTTCTATTTTCCAGAGGTGACAATCCACTAAAGGTTCCCCAAGAGATGTCATAGTGGATGGAAGAGGATGGCAAGAGAGATTAGTCTAGTGCCTGTGAAGAACTCTTACTGGAAAGACTTTAGTATCATTGATGGTCTCTCTGGCTTCGGCAAGCATCTGGAGCACTGAGGGTACTTCTCTGTTCTTCCTAAGGGGTCTCTGGTTGTTTGTAGATCTATGATGGTAAAAAACCAAAGGAGGGGAGATGCTGGGAAATAAGAAATATCCTAATCTTCTCAGCTGGGAAACATGCTGGGATGAGCTACATGAAGCAAGAGGCTGGATTTGGTGGCAGGAGCGCCTCTTGGAAAAAGGAGCTGGGGATTTTCTTTGTGCTTCACAGAGAAAACAGCAATACATCCAGACTCAGTAGACTGCAGGACAGTCAGTAGTAACCACTCCTTGGAGAGCATCCCCTGGAACAAAGACCATTACAGCCATGGGGCAAGTGAGGACACCAGGGCTAGGACCTGCTGAAAGACTGCACAGCAGCACAGAACCTGATTGTTTCTCTCACAAGTACCCTTTGGCTGCTATCTTCCTGTCACTGGCCCTCCCAAGGAACTCCATCTTACGGCTCCTTCATATTCTGTTTAACCTATTATCTTGTTGTACAGATGTAGAGGCAGTAACACAGAACAAGACAACACATTTACTTATAACCAGAAGCTCTTTTGTTGACTAGAGACATTTTCCAGCACGTGGGCTAGACAGTAGGCGGAGGGCAGCTTTATAAGAAAGGACTGCACGTACTTAAACTTATATCCTTTCTTCCTTCCCTGCAGGTCTTAATAAAAACTCAAAACAACATCTGCAAACAACCATTCGAGGGGGAAAAAAAACCAAAACAAATTCCCAGAGCACTTTCGATTCCATCCATCAAACCCTAGGCCAAAAGCACAAGTAAGCTGTTTACTCTTTATTATAAGGATTCATGGTCCTTTATTATAAGGTAGCCATGGTCCTACCAGCTCAATATAACTACTTCCATTTGGCCAGTTCCCTTCCAGTCCTTCTTAATATGTGTTTTTCTGTCTAAAATCTCTCAGCATGTGCTAATTTTCTTTGACTTACATCAAATATTACAAGAGGAATATTGCAAGTATAAATACCGTCATGTTTACATTTCTGCAGTGAGTATATGTTTACATTGGAATCTAGACCAGAACTTTATATCCTGGGTCAATCAGTTGATTCCACAAGGTAAACTCAAGTGAAGAAGACCTATTAATATTATCTCCAAGTCCTCCAGGGAGGTCAAAATGCAAATGTATGTGACAAGGTTTACTTCATAATAATTTCTTTCTCTTGCTTCCAAATTACTTTGATGGTAGAAGGCTCATCATTTGTATTAACAAATTGAAATTTATCATCATTATTTCAGAGTTAAGTGCCATCCAGGTGACAGTAATAGATGCAGCAGGGGACATGTTTTCCAGTTGGAGCCATTGGATCATGCTGCCTCGTGTTTGTATGATGACAAGGTTCAAGAGATTAAATTCCACTAAAAAACTGGTCATTTCTAACCAAGGGATTTAATTGGCAGCATCTTATTTGCATAATTACTCAGCCCCACTCATGAAATGTTCTTGAGTGGGAGATCAAAGGACTAATTCAGTATCTATAGGTATAAGGGCTCAGAGCTGAATTGGGTATTTTGGTCTCCAAAGTGGATTCTTCAAAACTATTTGTCAATTGGATATTTTTTTTTAAAAAAATACCTCCAAAAAATATTTTCACTCTCGCTGAGTTTTCCATCAGAGTAACTGTCTCAGGCAAGAGGAAAGAAGATATTTGAATTTGTCCTTGAAAGGGGAAAAGGATAACAACCCCACTTTAAAAATACAACCCGAATCCAATTCGGCTCTCTCTGGCAGCCTACACTGTTATCAAAGTGCAGGTCACAGCTGGGTTTTTCTTGAAAAATCAAGAGAGAATTACTTTTGTAATGACTCTGAGCATAATCTATCTCAATAAATAGCAAGTAAGGGAGATGGACAACTCATATATTCCAAACATGCTCAGAAGGCAGACTAATTTTCTCAACTGAAAACTTTCAAAAGAAGCATGTATAATTTTAGTTCTCCTACTTAGAGGCAGATCAATTGAAAACTTTTGATCATTTGTGATTTTTTTGTTTCCTAAGACATCTACTTACATTTAGCCCTTAGCTGCCGTCTTATAGTCCTGTGATTGCCTTGCCCTTGCCATATACTCTTGAACCTTTCATTTCATATGCTAAGTTCAAATTTCAGAACATTTTCTACTACCCACCCACCCATCTATCTGCCCAAGAGCTCAGGCACTATCACCTCTATCTTTTAGGGGCTACAAATACTATGTTTAAAAGGCCCAGACTCTGGTCTCAAGAAACTGAAAATTAATCACTAATGAAATACACATGACAAGAAAGACCGGCTACCAGAGAGAGTCTCTCAAGACAAGCCATCCACTGCATTCAAAAGGGTGAACCTAGTTTTAAGTAAATTCAGAAACCAAGTGGGGAGGGGAGAAATAGGTTATGGCTTATGAAGAATAGATAGAAAAATTAACCGATCCAACAGGTAGGCAATACACAGCACCATTTATTTACCATTTATGAGGTAATTGTTGAAATAGAAATTATTATTATATTATTAAACACCGGTGAAATGCTGGTTCCCACTGGCTGGAAATTAAATCCATTTATTGTGTGTACTCTGTTAGCTCTACTGGAGAAATGTGTCCAAGCATAAAGGATTTAGGGAGGATAAAAAAGGCCAGGATAGATGGGACTAAAATTCATTATTTATGGCTAGTGTGTGGTATTTGAACTTGGGAATGCAATCCTTTCCTACTGAGAGGTCCTTGAAGGAACTTCCTTCTAGTGATATCTTGATCCGAATGCTCTTGGGGAGCTGAATGGAAGCTTTCACAGGGTGTAGAGCTCAGTGGTGAGATGCCTTGCCTACCACAGATGTCCCTGGGTTTTGATAATCATTATAATAAGATTTAAAACATAGGAAGACCTGATTTGTAGTTACCCTAGGCCTAACTTGTGACGCCAAGAAGTCAAGCCAAAGCAGACAGTTGAGAACAGTCAGAAGCCTCTGATGACCTCTGAGACGTGGGGCCACCAGAGATTTCATTCATTTGTTTCTAGTGTTTGCTATGGCTGTTTAACAGAAATAGCTGGGGAAAGCACCCAAGGATGAGTGTTCTAAAGAACTTCCCGGGTGCTGCTCCATGTCTTGATGATTGGCAGAGAGGCTAGGCAAATGTGAGTGGTTTCCTGACATCCCAGATGCAGCTGTGGACGGTTTTCTTCTCGATAGTTTCTGAAATTATCTTGCAAAACTGAGCCTCTCATTTCTTATGGCAAGTTCACATGTCAAGGATTTGGGTTGCCCTTGTGAATTTTTCTGACACGAAGGTGACAGGGCAGTTTTACTGGAGATGACCATGAAGGAAGAGTCTGACATCCAAGTCGAATTTTGCCACGAAGTTCTCTAATAAGAGTTTTCCGTGAGTCACGTGCCCTGAGAAACGGTCAAGAGGTCTGGGAGCCATGACGTTGGGTGTCATGCTTCACCCACCTCAAGTTCTCGCTCTTTCCTTTCCCTCTGCATTTCTCCTCTAAGTCTGTTGTTATCACCCTGTTAGATAAAAGTTATCTAGACAATTATAAATCCATATAAATGCCATAATAATAATATAATATTTAATATTATAACAATATTGTATAATATTGCAATTAATAATATAGTTTCATAAATAAGTCTTTTATAGATGTGTAAAAAGTACAGGAAGCTATTGTTTTGAACTAGGGTTCTGCATTCGTCCTTCCTCCACCCAGACCAGGCTGAAAATCAAAATGGAATCGAAGAGTTCTGGTTCATTTCTGTTACCCCAGCTTTGGAGAGACTGGACAAAGAGGATGTAAAGATAGTCTGATCTATATAGTGAGTTCCAGGCCAGCCTTGGCTATGAGATCTTGTCTCAAAAAACAAAATAAAAATAAATAAAAAATAAAATAAAGATAGATTCATTCATGCTGTGATTCCAAGTCACCAAGCTGGAACTAAGCCGTTGATGTGACCTGAGGAACTGGGATCAGACGGAGAGATGCCAAATTCCTGATCAGGTCAGTGTCATCTGGCATGATAATGAAGTTCCTTTCACCTTAATCTTTCCAAAAACAAACTGGAGGTGACCTGATGTTCACCAGTTATCTTTCTATTTTCTGTCTTCCTGCCTGCCTGCCCTACTAGGAAGACTTTTAAATGACTGAGTCACTTTGTATATTTTTTTCCTGCTTTTCTCAGGCCTTTTTTCTATCCATGAAACCAAGACCCCAGGATTTCTCCATTGAAACAGTTATTCTATTTTATGACATGAATTGCTGCCTCAGTCTAAAGTTAAAATGTTAGCTAATTAAGACCTTTAACTGTTGAATTTGTGCCTTAATGATATTTAGGGGTACCTCTTACCGGCTAACCAATAAACTTATAGTCGTAACTTGTAGCTTTGATAAAAATAGAAACTTTCACTTTTTTTTTTAATACCATGAAACTCGAGACTTTATCTGTGTTCAGATTGGATTGGATTGGACCATTAACCCGATGTAAGAAATAACTAGGAAAACTGGGCCTGGTGGGACATGCCTGGAATCTCAGCACACACAGGCTCAGAGGAAGACCACAGATGAGCTGAGCTTAAGCTTCAGAGTGAGTCCCAGGCCACACTGGCAAGCACAGTGAGATCCTGTCGGAAAACAAAGCAAGAAGGAAGGGAACTGGGTGTGGTGGCCCATGCCTACCATGCAGCCCCCGGGAGGCAGACACAGGAGAATCTTGAATTTCTAGTGAGGTTGTGTAAGACACGATCTGCTTGTCCTTAACTACCCTTTACCCCATCTGAAAGTTACCCAT
Source organism: Arvicanthis niloticus (assembly GCF_011762505.2). Lineage (NCBI taxonomy): Eukaryota > Metazoa > Chordata > Mammalia > Rodentia > Muridae > Arvicanthis > Arvicanthis niloticus. The sequence continues at coordinate 76,075,631 of NC_047664.1, read as the reverse complement.
AGTTAAGCCCCATATTGCAACTAAATAGATAATTGCCACCTGTGGGTTATTTAGTGGGTACATTAATTGGGACATCCACATGGAAGGGTTTATTTGGATAACCAATGGTGCTTTCATATTCCCACAGAGAGGGAAAAATGCAAGAGAGACAAGGTTTTGTTTATGTGAATTTAAATTTACCCCCAAATCAGTGAAGACCAAAGACAGTACTGAGAGTTTATGGAATAACTGTATCTGCAAAATGGAGTAGCATTTCATTACCTCTTCATCTGCTCTTAAGCAGTTAAGCAATGACAGTTCCAGTTGGACAAGTGACAGAGGACACGGTTTTCATCAGGGAAATCTTTGTGCAGCCTACAGTAGACCATAACATTTTAGTGTTTTCTATTCACAAATGCCCATGCTTACAGAGAAGATTGCATCTCTGGGACCATAATCTGCCCCCTTCAGTAGAACAGATGCTGTCACAGGCAGAGTCAGCAAGACCAGTAAGGAGAACACTGGCTCCAAGTCTGTCCCAGGAGCATAAGTAGAGCTGTGCATGAGGTTGAGAGATGAGGCTCAGAAAACCAGTTTCAACACAGTCTTAGTAAAACTAGTAAATAATGCTTGTTGCAAGACCTTGCCTAATGCACTGTGCACAGGGATGAGATACATGAATTCCCAGGGGGCTGTTCATGCCCAGCCTTGGAACCCATACCTGCTAATAAAGGATAGTCATTAGCTCTCCTTCGCTGTGACCAAACTTCCAACAACTTTTGAATAAAACTCTGATCACTCAGGAAATGAGGGCAACACTCTGCAAGTGGGGCCTCAGGAACCTAAAGAACCTCCACACAGCAAGCAAAACTGTGAAGTGACTGAAGAAGCAGCCCACAGAATGTGAGAAAAATCTTTAATATCGGCCAAAGAATGGTGTGTAGAATATATAAAGAACCCAAAAAACTAAACATTAGGAAATCAACCTAATTGGGGGTGAGGGTGGGGATGAGCTATGGAGCTAAAGAGAGAGTTCTCAAAAGAAACACAAATGGCTAGTAATATGAAAAAAAAAAGTTCTATTTTCCTTGGCATTGGGGAATGCAAATAAAGCTACTTTAAGACAATGTGTGTCTACTGACCCAGTTGCATGATTGCTATGGGGATAAGCAACGACTGTCTGACGAGATTTGAGGCATGCTTTGCAGGAGAGAATTCATGCCTGGTGTTATTAACCGGATCAAAAACCCCTGGCTATGGAGATCATTTGACTCTGGAAGAGAACTATCTGTTGTTTTGCTAGACAGACATGGTGCCAAACTGCCTTCAAAATATTTATTTTTTATATCCATCATTGAGTACTGTTCTTAACTTTGATTGAAGCTTTTTTTGTTTGTTTGTTTGTTTGTTTGTTTGTAATGGACTGCGGTGATCTTGGAGAGTTTGGCTGTTCAAGGTGCTAAGAATAAGTGAGGTTGAGTTCCCAGCCCTAAACAGGGCATCTAATCTATGTCACCTCCTGTAAGGCTCAGAGAACAGAACAAAAGAGGGGGTAGGAAGACTATGAACCCGTGATAGGGAGGAGGACTGTGAAATGCTCTCTTCCAAGCATGAGGTGGACAGTACAATAACTCGCAGGAGCTGCAGTTGTTTGCACTGTGCCTACTGTAGGCTGGGCCTGTCAGTCAAAAAATAGCACTCATGAGGCCTTGCCATACCCCAGGTTATTGGTTATTGCTAAATGCTGAGGGGTCAGGGGAGTTATCGACTTCACATGTGTAGCTACTGGTGACTTACCAAGCACCAGTGGAAAGTTCCAAATCCATGGCCACCCAGATGACCCGGGTTAAACTCAGTGGCCACAAACAAAACAAAACAGAGATATGAACATAGAAATGAACTCATGGTTGGGATAACAAGGATATAAGAGAGGCCAGAGGTAAATACAACCAGAATGTGTTATGCACATGTATGAAATTGTCTAAGTGCACATTTAATTTTTTTTTAAAAAAAATTTGATAGATGGAGCATTTAAATAGGTTCTGTTTCTGAGGCATCAGCCCACCATGATGAGAAAGGTATGGCCAAGCAAAACTTTAGCCCATGGCAGTCTGGAAATTAGGGAATGAGTCATGTTCGATGATAATATGTCCCCAAGAACTTTGTCCCTTGACCTACTTCTTCCAGCTTCGTCCTACCTCGTACATTTCTAGAACCTCCAGAACCATACCATTACTAGGGAAACAAACATCCGAACCACAAGCCAGTGGGGGATGCTCCATATTCAAACCATAACACAAAGGAAGGCCCCTTGTCCTATTCGCTTTAATGTTTTTCATTTCTTTCCGGTACCCATCACTTCCAACCACATTCTTCGAAAAACAATTGTCCATGTCACTCCTTATTTCTAAGCCTTTTGACTATGACCAAAAGTTGTCTATATCACCGAGAAGTCCTAGGAAACAAGACAATGGCCGTAATGTGTCTAATAGTGATTACTCCTAATTATGAAGAAGCGCCTTCCACACCCATGGTACTTTGTCTGGCTCTTTGACTTGATCTGTATAAGTATCCGCAGAGACCACAGAATTTATGACAATAAAAATGTGGCTTGGAGAGATGAAGAGATTCAACCTAGGTGATCATTTTGGTGTCTAAGATCCTGTTAATTCCTAACAATGTGACATTAAAGTAAGCCATGTGTGGAATTACCTACCGTCCTGAGGAATGGCAGCTCTATGGGCTAGGTGCATTTGGGGGGTGGGGGGTAGTGTGTTTTTGAAACAAAATCTTGATCCAGATACATAAAAGATGCTCAGTGATTGATAGTTACCAAACAAACAGAAAACTAATGGTGATCGATCTTCATCCTCATCACCGTTGTCACCATCAACCTTTTATTTTTGTTTTTTGACTTTTTGAGACAAGTTCTCAATTTATAGCCCAGACTGAACTTGAATTTACAATCCTCCTGCCTCAGCCATCTGAGGGCTAAGCTTACAGTTATGTGCTGCCACAGCCAGCTTCTTTCCCAGGCTCTCTTGCTCCTAATAGTGTGTGTGCCCCTCACACTCCTCCCCCCTCAGTGTCCTTAGCATAGTAGAGATCTTTAGGTCCTCCTATACACTTGTTGGAGGACTAACTGAATCAAACTTGTCATTACAGATACAGTGATACTGACAAAAGGACAGATCAATAAAGTAACAAATTGCTAATCAATTCTAGAACTCAGGATACAAGTATCTTTTCTGTAAGGCCATTCCCCAAGTGGTTCAACATCCTCCTTCTTCAGGGCCCTTGTACAATGCACTGGGGCTTCCAACCCCATCCTCAAATCCGGGTTGCAAAGAGTCACTAAACAGCATACTCACAACCAAGTCATATGTCTTTAAAAGAAAAGCCTGGGGGCAATAATCCCAGGTAATGCTTTGTTAGGCCGAATGAAACATGGCCTTGTATATTTTAATCTATTGACCTCATTAACGGAAGACATGAAGAAAATTCCATTTACCTGAATTTTACTACAGCAAGGCCAAAACATCCAGCTAACGTCGGAAGTTAGCATAAACGTCTTCAAAACTTGTCCTCTGAAGGCAATTGAAGCACTGAGATTCCAAGGAAAATTAAAAAAACAAAACAAAACAAAAAAAAAAAACCAACATGCTTCCAAATGCTAAACGAGATTTCTATCTTCCCATCATTTTAACAGCAACGCCATAAAATACGTTCTAAAACAAACACAGAGCACTAAAATTCCACTGTGTAAGCTCCAAGTCAAACATCTGTCTTCCCGCCTCACGGTTTCACCTTGATTCCTGGGGCTTCGGCTGAAAGCACGGAAATGAGGAGCTTTTAGCGTTGGCTCTGGGATTTGTAATCATCCTTACTGGTTCATCTTAGCTTCCTCTCCAACCTAAACAGATGTGGAGAGAAAGACCATCTATGGTGTCATGTCAACCTCTCGATTCCAGAGGCCCTGAGGAGAGAGTTGAGAACCAGCCTCTGACCTCGGCTGGAACCCTTCCTCAGCATCTAGCTTTCCAAATCACTTTGACCTCGGTGTGCTACCTAATCCTCTTGAGCCTATTTCCTGTTTGTGAAAATATGATGCCAGTAGGGTTGTGTGGATTCCATGAGGAATGAAAACTGTTGTGCCATTATTATGCTCCTTCAAATGGACAATAACCAGCATCAACTGAGTTCTTGTTGTCCACTCTTGTAGATGCCTGCATCTGATGCTTAAAATCAAGCTGTCAGAGCAAAGCCGTTATTTCCCTTTCATAGATGCTGTGGTGGAGTTGAAGTTCAAATCCAGGCTTGTTTCTTTCCAAACCTGGGCACGATGCTTTCTTACATCCCAGAAACAATCTCAATTGGCCTGAAGAATGCTGGCCACCTCCACTGTGGAAGCCTTGTTCTGGCTACCAGGATCCTAAAAGACAACAAATGAAATCCTATCGTAATTGACCATGGACTAGTGGTCTGATCTTAGGATATTGGTTATGATACCCACGGGTCTTGTTATGATACTTACAATAATAACCCTGGTCTGGGTCATTCTGCATACTGTTCTGGGATGTCTCATGACTATCAAACCATCTGCTTCTAAGAAATTATCACTTACTAGCTTAGGCAAAAAATGTTCAATTCCTAAGTCCATGGAGCTATCCCTCTAGTCTATCTGTGAAGAGTAATTGGCTCCAGGATATCCACATTCCTCAGCTCTCCTACACCAGAATTCCAAAATCTTCTAAGGCTCAAGACCCTTAAGAGTGGTTAGAATGAATATCAGTCATATTTTTGAGAAGCAAGTCATCCCCTGTGTGTAGTAAAGGACTTGGGTCATCCTAGACTCTTCTGAGATTTCCTACATATAAATATATACAATTTTGTGGTATCTGCAAATTGCCTATACACATCCTCTTTAAATCATCCCGGGGTCCTTGTAATCTTTAATAGAATATAGATGTTATTTACATACTTGTTCTACTATATTTTAGAAGGAAAAAAATGAAAGCAGCTATATGTTCTATATAGTTGCAGTTTTTTTTCAAATACTTTTGATCAATAATTGGTTAAATTCATGAGAGCAGAATAAAGGTCATTCTCTGAAGGCTTCTGGCTACTTCCTTCCAGAAATTTTCCTCTCAGTTTGGTTTCTGGTATGACAGGAAACAAACCAGAGTTTTATGTCCGCCATGCTCCCTGCCTGCTGCTTTGTCTCTGAATCCTAGGAAGTAGAGCGATGTGAAACTCCTTACCTGGAATAATTATGTACCAACCACTCCAGCTGCCATCCCTGGGCTCAGCATTTCTGCAATTGTCTCAGACTTTAAAACCAGAATATGAGCAGCTTGTTTCACCTTTATAAGCCAGGCCATTGCCTGTGTAAAACGGAGAACCTGGTTATGAAGTGTTCCTTTGAGCTTTGCTATGTCATTATCGTTGTTGTTGTTGATATAACTCTAAATGACCACTCCACCCGGTTGGTATCAAAAGTAGAAGACAGCTTAGAAGACATGAATGTGAGCGGTATCTACATTCAAGAAATGTTTATGGCAGCTATGTTTTAAATCTGTCATATATTTTATTAGACTATATAGACTACATCTGCTTCAAGTAGAAAGACTCTAGCCCCCAAACAAAGTGTGCATGGTACATGTGTTCATCTCCCGGTTTGTAATCTCCCAGATTATAAATATCAACAGTAATGCCATGATGTAGCACTAATGGACACCCTTATGTGAGTGAGTGCTCATACTATTTCAGAAAAATAAATGTCTACATCTAACAGGCAACATATACATTTGAAAAGCACTTAAATGAACCAAGAGGGAGAAAGTCTGTGTTTTAAATATTTACTGCCTTGTATTTTATATGATTTTAAGATTAGCAATGCATTCAATAAAACAAATCTTATTTGAAAAGCATTTGGAAATATTTTGTTCTTCTAGCTAAAACAGAGTATCTTAAACTTCACTACTCATCACTTCTTAAGAAGAGAATAACATGAGGGATTCGTTAAAATAGATTCAAAGTTCTGTTTTGTAATGCCCGGAATTGAAGTAAGCATATTTAATCTACTATTTTGATAGTATAAACTAAAGTACTTTGAGCTGAAGTGTTTAAGCTTTCAGTTCTGGAGGAAATGGAACGAAATTTTGATGTAAGTCAACCTAAGAGTCTTAGCTGAGAAAGTGCTTATGTTCTTAAGTGTACACGGGTGATCACATCTGTACAAGCATTCTGGGATGTGTGCATACAAGCATAAGTCTTCAAAGAACTCTGTCAAATCAACTTACCATGCATTCTGAGGCATTTTAAAATTGCCACTGTTTTTACACTCATTTAATGGGTATTTAAAAACAAACAAACAAACAAAAAACCAAGTATCTATCTATACCAAATGCAAGCCCCCAAACTAAAAGAGAAAGCATTAGAAGACACACATGACAACAGAACCATCAAAGAACCAGGGAAACCTTAAGATGCAGAAAAGGCCCCATCCTTAGGGTTACAGAGATAATCAAGTGAGACAATTGCAGGCAAAGTCCTTAGAATGAAAAAAAAGTCAAATTGTCAGCCAGATGTGATGGTCCACATCTTTAATCCTACAGTTTAGGAGGCAGAGGCAGGCAGATCCTTCTGTCTTTGAGGCTACCTTGGTCTACACAGTGAGTTCCAGGACAGCCTACATAGAGAGACCTGTTAATTAATTAATTAATTAATTAATCAATTAATCAACCAATCAATCCAGGTCTTGTCTGTCTCCTTCCAGCATCCACACACTAACCAGCATATAGCAGGCATCCCTCTACAATGCCCTTCTCTCAGGCTCACAAGCTTGGACATCGAGATATTTCTGAGACATATATGAAATTTACATGACTTCAAGCTTGATGATAAACACACTGACTAGCTTACAAATCCTATTATCAGAATGACTCAGAGGATTTCACATCTGTCTAATAGAGATTTATTGGTGCCTGTGAGTAGTTTTCAAGGTTTTCCCCCAGTATTCCAATCCCTAACTGCTGCACACAGTGCAGCTATAAAAATGATGGATGCTTTTAACCTGTTAACCAGAGCCTCTCTACTCCCCCTGCCCCTGCTTTGCTATTTCTATGCAGTTATTGATGGCAAGCACATATTCTTGGAGGTAGGATTTGGTTAAGTAACTGGTAGCCCCAGGAAATGGAATGGCCAATGAGCAAATGGCCACAGGAACTTTCCATGATAACCAATGGGCCAAACTAATCAAGACAGGCATGGGTTTCCCATTCCAAAGAAAAACTCATCTTTAATGATCAAATGAAAATGCAAATTTAAGGAAAACAAATCGGGTTATTCGGAGGGCGGTATGTACTCAGAGGATATTAATGTCATTGTGGTTTCCTGAGGAAAGGGCCTCTATTTTGCTTGCAAGCAAAATGTCAACTCTAATTATTCAAAATGACATCCTACAGGAACTTTTATGAAAATTGAGGTAGGTCCAGAAGACTGGGCAGGAAGCAGGGTTCTCATTTGGGATGAGGAGACCTCACGTGGAGAGGTCCACAACCTGGAAACAGTTCTAGTGAAGAGGATTCTTGACTGGCTGAATCTAAGTCTCCTTGGTAAGAGAATCTTGGGCAGATCTAGTTCCTGTGAGATTCCACTATAAAATTTATCAATTGATCATATAATCCCTTTCTTCAGAAGTAGCTCTTTCTATGGTACTCAGCACAATGTGAAATATGAAGACAGATTAAAGAGTATAATTTGAGATTAACATGACACAGTCTACGAAAAAAATAAGTACCTATTTATTGCAATGATAATAGTTATGAGCATCATTAAGGGGTACAATCTCCTGCTTAGTCGTTATCTGTTGCCACAGTAATGCTCCCAACAAACAGCTATGAAACTCCATCATGCAGAACTGCAAACCTTTAACTCTCAGGTAGGTAAGTCAGGCAGCCATGCTGGACTCAGCTGGGTAATTCTTCTGGCCCTCCCTAGGGTCATTCATCCAGAGGTGGTTATCAGTCAGCAGATATGGATAACCTTCCATGAGAGACTAGGGTAGTTGCTCAGTTCTCTGCGTGGGTTCTGTCCTCCAGCAAAATCATCTGGACTTCTTTCCATATCACTGGCAAAGACAAGAACAAGCTCAGGTGCCCAAACTCTTTTCAAGTCTGTTTTCATCTCATTTGCAAGTAGCTCACTGGCCGTAGCAAGTCTCATGCTTGAGTGTAAAGACCCTATTGGGCAAGAAGAGGCCCTAGAAATCCCATGGTACAGGAGACAGGTACAGAGGAGTGAGGAACTGAAGAAGTTGGAACAACTGGTCAACCACATGACCAGTTTTACCACTATTGTAAAATCTTTACTTAGGAACATTACATTACTTTTACTTTATGTTTATAGAATTGAACAAATATTTTTTTATTTTATTAAAACCTTTAACAGCAATATTTATCAAACTTTTTTGACTTGCTTTAAAGTAAGAAATATACTGTGTGTACAGTGTGACTGATTTCATCCAAAAGCTTCTCAAGCCATCATTTCATCCAACTATGAAGATTAATTGCTACTAGGATATTTTGTTTAAAAATATTTGTTAAAAAATTTTGGATTGTCCACTAGATTCACTGTGGGTTTTGTTTAGGGAAAAAGAAAGGAGCTTGAAAAACACAAACCAATTTGTGAGCTTTAGTCTTTCCTGTCCCCTTTCTTCTTGAGGAATGACCCAAAAATATATATTTACAAGAACTAGAGAAGCCACAATTAGTCTGAAATGAGGCTGTCACAATACACCTGTGACTAAAGCCTAGAATCCAGGAGCCTGAGCACAAATTGCCTGTAGCCAAATTCCCAGTCATCCAGCCACAGTGGCTTCAAGTATCTCCAAGCTGAGAGGTAACAGAAGGAGAGGAGAAGGGCGCTAATAGTCACCAGGTGCCTTGCACAGGTCTTTAATATGCAAGCACTATGACATTCACATGACATTCACATGACATTCATTATGACACTGAAGCTTAGAGAAGTTTCTCAAGGTCACACTGTATCTGGCTGAGTAGTGACTGAGTAGTTTTTAGCTGTCACATATTTAAGTGACACCACACCCCCCAGCCTCCATCACTGCCTTCCTTTCCATTACACCATGTGGAGAATATGTGTCTACGTCTTCCTAACAGCAGAAATTCACACTCATGTGTGACATTAATATAGAATTAACAAGTACACACCAATAATAAAGCTCTGTGCTTTGTGCTTTAGCAAGAAAGATTTGCAAGAAGGGTATCCTGCATGAAACCAAGTTTTATTGGAAAATATGTGAGCACAGCAGCTCAGGTAACTGCCATTTAGAAAGCCACAGCATTTGCTTTATGACCTTGCATTTGGGAGAGAAAGGTCCCAAGCGGGAGAGTTGGGTTTACAGTGACAGCAGATCATTGTTTCTGTTTTGCTTTTTTCCCCCAGAACAACCACCACTCTGGGACTCTTGATTATGCAAATCAAAGGCACAGCACCACCTATTGTTGCTGGGAAAGCTCCAAATTCAGTGTAGTAACCTGAACTCAAATATTTCATGTTCTATTTAGTCGGGTAAGTGGATGGATGGTTCAGAGAGCCGTGTGTCTAGATTATTTGTCCCTTAGAGTGCAGTTGCTCATCTAAGCACAACTTTCAAGTGCCTCGTGCGTCTTTAATAGTCTGTGTTTCTCGGGGAGTCTGTGAATGTTTATTGTTTAAATCATTAGCCGCAGCAACATCTCAAAATAAATGGACTGGACTTAGCGCAGTCTACCCTGAAATGGATTGCTAAAGCCTTACATAAGATGCTAAAAAGCTCAGATTTGGGGGCTGGGGAAACACCATCTGACAAATGCACCATAGTCTTGGAAGTGAGCATTCATAGGATGGGGCATTATCACTCTGGAGTTTTCTGATAAAAGGAAGAGGAAGAGGGGAAGAGGGGAAGAAGAGGGAATTCCTCCTGTCAGTGGCTATGGACAGCAGTCATTTCTGGCAAAAAATAAACAAATAAACAAACAAACAAACAAAAAACAAACCCTGGAACTAAAAAAAGTATATATCTCTTCTCTAAGACTTTGAATTTTAGCCTGGTCCTCAGACCTCCATCAATAACTTCAGGATTGTAGGTGTTGACTTGATGATGTAAAGCATAAACCAGCACATGGCAACAAGGTGGAAGAGCTGCAGAGAGGCAAAGCAACTAGAGAAGTCCTAAGTCTGGGTCTGACCCTGAGAAATTTGAAAACTCATGTCCACGTTGTCATATTGTCTCTCATGCTTCTGTCTAGATAACTGAGGACAAAGACTTTTCCAGTGTCTAGGGAGAAGAGGGAAGAACAGTGTGGTGGTTTGAATATGCTTGGCCCATGGGAAGTGCTACTATTAGGAGGTGTGGCCTTGTTGGAGGAAGTGCGTCAGTGTGTAGGTGGGCTTTGAGGGCTTCTATTGCTGAAGCTCCACCCAGTATGTAAGAGTCAGTCTCTCCTGGTTGCCTTTGGATCAAGATGCAGAACTCTTCGCTCCAGCCCCAGCACCATGTCTGCCTTCATGCTGCCATGCTTCCTGCTATGATGATAATGGACTAAACCTCTGAAATTGTAAGTCAGCTGCCATGAAATATTTGTAAGAATTGTCTTGGTCATGGTGTCTCTTCACAGCACTAGAAACCCAAACTAAGACAAACAGAATCTCTTCGCAAGGCCCAAACCAATATTAACAGTGGAAGTTGCCAGCAAATGATGGCTTTGCCCAAAGATTGGTAAACTCATAAGTATCATCATGAGTGAGATATGAGTCAAAACAGTAAAAAAGATGTGAGCCTGGGGACTGAGCTGTCATTGCCGGAATGTTTGCAAATGACTCCTAGAGTTCATGAGTTGAAACCTAATTATTATGGTAGTAGACAGTGGGGGTATTTGTGAGGTGACTGGAGTATGACAAAGCTTGTGCTAGAGAACCCAGAGAGCTCTCATGTTTTATATCCTGTGAGGACACCGTAGAGGCATCCTCTAGGATCCAGAGGCAGACCCTCATACCTACGAGTCTGCCAACGTCTTGATCTTGAACTTCTCAGCCTCTAGAATTCAGACAAATAAAAGTCTTGTCGTTTAGATTCTACTGGATGTATACAGCTTTGTGAGACCCAGCTGTATAGATTAAGTCTCTATCAGAGAGCCTCTAGAGTAGAAAGCTGGGGGAACAGCTGGGGGATGGTGTGAAAGGGACTCACTTCTGACAGCCTACCTCAGGGGAGCTGAGGCACAATAATTTGAAATCCTTTATAAATATGGCACCATGTGGGTGTTCAGAATTCCAGTCTGCAACACCTTAAAATATTGGATGAAATACTTTTAATATTTTAAATGCTTAGCTGAAATGAAGACAGAGGAAGAACCTGTCTAGAATAAATGCAGCAAAAGGGCACACATCCAAAGCAGAAACTGGGTGTTGGAGCTGAGTCTTGTCTTTAGGAAATCTGCGAATACATAGGTGAGGGTTTTTGTTTTAACAAGGTATTAGCATATGAGGGAGGCCAAAGGCAAAGAGAAGGATTTGGGTGAAACAGGAAGGCAACAGAGCCCCTTCCTGTGAGCCAGTCCTCCAGTAAGCAACAGCCCTGATAAAAGGAACTGGAAAAATAAAATTAATTTCACTGAAACAGACAGATGAAAGTGCTTCCCTCTGTTGGCTTTGGAAAAATAAAGGCTCCTCTGAGAATTACCAACCACAAGGTGGATGTCCTATGGCACTGGTATGAAGTTTACACCTAATTAAATGCCTCAACTAGAGAATGGAGCATAAATGATCACAGGCCAGTGATGCACGGGAGCCTGGAAGAAGCAGGTTCAGATCTGTAAGCAGCCTGATGACCCAAGTGCAATCCCTGGAAGTCACGTAAAGGCTGGATGCAATGGCACACATGCACACACACACACACACACACACACACACACACACACAAAGAATAAATAAAATAAAGCTTTTGAGGAATGAATGAATGAATGAATGAATGAAATAAGAAGCCAGCCAACTGACTTGGCTTACTAATTTACTGTATTTCCCTTAACTGGAAACCAGAAAATCAACTACAGAACAAGCAATGAAATCTGGTATCTAAGTTCCCAGAAGTGACCAGGAATCATGTAGCCATAGGAAAGTTCATTGGGACACTAAGCCCCGCCCCCCCCCAGGCAAATCTTTAGGGAAAAGAGCTTCAGTTAAGTCTCAAACAATTGTTACAATGTTTCAATTACCATAAGCTCACAATGTATATGAAAACACCACAGATACATGATGAACCAATCTCCCATGAACAGGAGCCAGCAGACATAACAGACACATAATCACACTACAAAAACTACATGTTAGAACAATTAAACCCCAGCTATAAACTATATATGTGTGTGTATATATATATATATATATATATATATATATATATATGTGTGTGTGTGTGTGTGTGTGTGTGTGTGTGTGTGTTTAAATAAATACAAGAGAATACCACAACTGTAACCAAAAGACTAGAAAGACTTTCTTTAAAATGAAAGATATTTAGTATGGATTTACAGTGGGAGTTTAAACAGAAATAAAATGCTTATTTAGAGGGCAATCATTGTCTATTAGAAATACACACTGAATTATTACAGATGAAATGATATAATGTATAAGATTGTCTTCAGAATTATCTGGAGTAAGAGAAGCTAATAGATATTCAGAAGAAACAAATTAACTGTGACTTAATTCATTCTTGCATGTAGGCAATAACTCATGGGGGTTACCTTACTATGCTTTTTACTGTGACATGTGTATTAGTTACTTTCTTATTGCTGTGACTAAATACCTGAAAATATACAAACACACACACACACACACACACAAACACAAACACACAAACACACACACACAAAAGAGGAAGAGTTTATTCTGACTGTGAGTTGAGGACATTGGGGAAGGCATGGTAGTGGCAGGGTGAGGCAGCTGGTCATATGGCATACAGTCAGGAAGTAGAGAATCAAGAAGTAGGGTCAGATTATAAAGCCTCAGGGTGCATCCCTAGTTACCCATTTCTCTGTAGTGTGTAATTTTTGCTACCTTCCACCCTGCCCCCTCCCCCCAAGCTCCAGGAAATGGTCTCATTCGTTACCAGCCCAGCCCAGGGAATATTGGATCCATGAATGAAAATACATACACACACACACACACACACACACACACACACACACACACACACACCACCACACACACATACCAGCTCTCCTCCTCCTCCTCCTCCTCCTCCTCCTCCTCCTCCTCCTCCTCCTCCTCCTCCTCCTCCTCCTCCTCCTTCTTCTTCTTTTTGGTTTTTCGAGACAGAGTTTCTCTGTATAGCCCTGGTTGTCCTGAAACTCACTCTGTAGACCAGGCTGGCCTCGAACTCAGAAATCTGCCTACCTCTGCCTCCCAAGTGCTAGGATTAAAGGTGTGCACACCAGTTATTCTTAAAATGCCTTTGCTAACTCAATGATTGGGCACTGCTAAACTTCCCGTGCCACCCCAGGCATAATCGGATAGAGTGGCCAATGGCCACCCCAACCAAAACCTCACATGGCTAATTGGCTTTATTTACTGCCACTACTCTTTCCTTCTCCTACCTTCACCCCCCCTCCCCCGCCCCTTCTCTAGCTTGCCTGTGGGACCGGAAGTCCCACCTATTCAGCCCACCTCATTGGCTGCTAGCATCTTTATTGATGGATCAAGAACCAACTGGGGAATAGGACCTTAGCATCAGAAACACTCTTACATTTCTCCATCTAGGCTCTGTGTCTTAATGGTTCTACAGCCTTCCCAAATAGCTCCATCACTGGAGACTAGGGAGCACACACAAGAGCCCCTCAAGGACATTTCATATTTAATTCACAATACTATGTTTGCAGGTTTTCTCTTTAAATGTTACCTATTTTGTTGAGCATGGAGATGGGAAGTAAAGATTTAACCGACAAAGACAAAAAAACGTAGCTTAGCAGGGATTCGGGAGACATACAAGATAACAGATAAATTATAATAGCTTTAGTGACCTTTGAGATATATCTGAAGTAATTACCAAGAATGCAGCACAAGATCAAAAAGATATAGGCCTTATCAGAGTTTAAGATAGCCAGAAGGTAAATTCATAAGACTAAGTGGATCTAATAGGTGATCACAAGGGAAATAGATTGACCAGACAAGAAAGAATATCTTGTGACTAGTTTACCTTGATTATCAACTTGACACAGTCTAAAGGCAACTGAGAAGAAAGGCCTCAATGGAGGAATTGCCTAGATCAGATTGGCCTGTGGGCATGTCTGTGGGGAACTGTCTACATTCTTAACTAGTATAGGAAGATCCGGCCCACTGTGGGCAGCACCATTCCTTAGGCAGGTGGTCTTGGGCTATATAAGAAATCTATGTAAGCTTGAATCTGCCAGCAAGCTGTGTTATTCCAGGTTTCTCCTTTGGGCTCCTATTTGAGTTCCTACCATTATTTCTCTCAGTTGTAGGCTGTGACCTGGGAGGAGCAGTCATTGTCTTCTGCCACAGACTCTAGACTCCAGGTTACAAGAGGAAGTTCTAAACCCATGGTCACACAGGTAATCCTAGTTAACATCAATGGTTCTCTAACAACAACCAAAGTTATAAATGCAGTAAGGGTACTATTAGGGGGTACAACAAGGGTAGGAAGGAAATTAGAGAGTAGAATTTGTAACAAGCAGAACTGCATGTTATACATGCATGGATTTGTCAAAGAACAAAAGTTCTGTTTTTTTTTTTAAGGTTTTTTTTAAATTCACTTTGGATATATCACAGTGAAACTACCAATCAACATTAACCACAGAGCTATCCATTTCCTCTCAGAGACAAAGGATGAAACAAATCATGATTAGACTGATATCTGATTATCTCAACCAGCAGCACTGGAAGCCAGGAAAATATCACAGATGTGTTCCTAAACTGCTGAGAGAAATAGCAATCAATACATGAGTACTGTATAAAATGATCTGTTAAAAAAGAAAAAGTGAAAGCTCTTTTCATGCAGTCAAAAAGGGGAAAGTTTACTGCTCACAGTTAATGTTTTAAAAATTGAAGGAATAGTCTTCAGATGGTGATCATAAGAGGACAATTTAACCTGTGACAAGGAATGTTTAGCCAAGAAGCCACGTGAGGGATATAGAGAAATATAAGCCTCATAAAATAATAACGTCAAAAATGGAGGGAAGATACTCTTCCCTGCCCCTCACATTAAATCCAGCTGATAACTCTACGTGTTACATAGAAAACAAACCTAAGATATTCCAAGCAGGAGAAGCCCATTACTTATTGTCTTGGGGACCCAAAAGAACTCCTTAGTTCTTTTTGTCTTCTTTGTCCCAAAGGGCTGCTAGAGAACAGGCAATCTGTGAATAGGTTCAGAAAAAAAAAACAAAAAAAAAAAAAAAAAAAAAAAAAAACAAAAAACCAGGACTTAGAAATGGAAAAATAGAAATTATTTAGTCTTTCACCGAGAAAAACATACTGAAGAAAAAAAAAAAAAAACAGTAGCAGAGCCATAGGACGTATGGGACTATAGCAAACCATGAATCTCAGCAAGGTAAGGAGATGGTCTTGAATAAGTATATGAAAAAATAATTGTAAAAAAAAAATCCAAATATGATCCAAAAAGGCAAGCCTAGTCAATACACGAATAGGATTAACTCAAATCACTCCGAGACATACCAAGGTCAAACTTCCAAAGACTACAAAGAAAATAAATTCTTAAGGCAACCAAAGAGAAAGGATATTTTACACTAGGGAAAGACAGTTTGAATAGCAGATTTCTCATCAGAAATATAGAAGCCAAAAGGAGGTAACCAGGGCATCCTTCAGTCTCCAGTGAGATAAAGGCAATCAATCAACTTGTCACCAGCAGATCTAATACGAAATAATGGTTAGAAGTAAAATATGAATAGGAAAAAACAATTAATAAATAATCTCAGAACAAGAAAGAGAAAAAGCAAGGTAATTCTATTTGTTTTATTAGGGGTCAGTGGGATATTTTGTTTGTTTTGTTTGTTTGTTTGTTTCTTGAGACTGGGTCTCTTCATGTATCTCTATCTGTCTGATAACTCGATGTGAACACCAGGCTAGTCTCAAATTCAAGGTGATCCTTCTGCCTCTGCCTCCTGAGTGCTAGAATTAAAACAGGAGCCTTTACACTCAGCTTGGAGCACAGGGATTCTTGCCATGGTGTCTGTATGGACATCAGCAGCTTTGTGGAGTCAGTTCTCTCTTTGACCCTCAGAGGGTTGCAAAGGATTGGATTCAGGTTGCCATACCTGAGTCCCCAGCAGCAAGCACTGTCCCCCACTGAGCCATCTCATCTGCATAAAACGAAGCAACATTTTTATGAAGAGGGATTTCCCTGCCCAAGGAGTCTCCCTTCGAATGCTTAGGACATTGACATGAATTCCAGGTGAGGGAAACTGGGCAGCTTGGTAGAAGAAACATTTTAGAGTGTCTTTCATTGGGTTTTAGATGTCGAACCTCAATATATTCCCAATTTTAAGCAAAATGTGAGTGAAAAGCGTAAAGGTGAGATTCATATGTAACTGACACAAATGTTAGTGTCATCTACGATATAATGTATGAGTAAAAAATCATGAATTCTACAAGGGGGAACTCAGATATCTGATAAGGCACTCTTTGGGGGGTGTATCTGTTTGGAAGGGGTCAGGAGAGAGCAACACTTGAATTATCGAACAATGTAAGGAAGCTGCATGAGTGTGGGAAGCACAACCAAAAGCTAAGAAATTGTACTAGTGACAATCATCAGAAAGGAAAGAAAAGAAAGAAAAGAAATAGAGGTGAGATTATTTTTTTTCATACTGGAACTGGGAACCCCACTCTCTCCTGCCTTTATACACCAGAGCTCTGTGTTCTCTAGCCCTCGATGTCTAGTGCTATGCCAGGCTACCCTAGTTCTTCAGCTTCAATGTGGCAAATACATATTGACCATATGATACCCTCTCTCTCTTCCTCTCCTCTCTTTCCCCTCTCTCCCTCCCCTTCCCTCCCCTCCCCTCCCCTCCCCTCTCTTCCCCTCCCCTCCCCTTTCTTCTCCTCCCCTCCTCTTCCCCCCTCCCCTCCCCTCTCTTCCCCTCCCCTCCCCTCTCTCCCTCCCTTCCCCTCCTCTCCCCTCTCTCCCTCCCCTCCCCTCCCCTCGCTTCCCCTCCCCTCTCTCCCTCCCTTCCCTTCCCCTCCCCTCTCTTCCTCCCCTCCCCTCCCCTCCCTTCCCTTCCCCTCCCCTCTCTTCCCTTCCCCTCCCCTCTCTTCTTCCCCTCCCCTCCCCTCCCCTCCCCTCCCCTCCCCTCCCCTCTCCTCCTCTCTCCTGTTCCCCTGGAGAAGTTTACTATACAACCAGTGGTGTAGGAGGGTAAATTGTCTTCAACTATTCTAAAGTCTTTTATTTTATTTATTAATTTTAGTTTTGTGTTTGTTTCTCCTGCGGGGAGTGGATACATTCATGAGTTAAGGGTACCAGTCTAGGCCACATTACAAGCCCCTGTCTCTCACACAAACATAAAATACTCAACTAAATAGTGAGATATATTTCATGGATGATGAAACTTTATAACACAAAATGTCCAGTCTTTATAACCCAATGCATAAATTCAATATTACTATAAACAAATTTCAGCAGAATGGATGTTTCATAGGTCACCATAAGCTGATTTTAAGACCAGGCGTAGTTGCAAATGTGTATGAACAGCCAAGACCTTTCTGAACAACAACACAGTGTCCTCTTCATTTTGTTTTAAGACATTGACATTTGATAATGAATGCAGTAATCAGTGTTTATCTTTACCCACCCCATAAAGGTTTATTTTTTCTCAATTTACTCAAAAATAGATTCAGATTGAGGTGGGCAGAGAGGTGGATGCTCACAGCTAACCATTGAACTGATCATGGGGTTCCCAATGGAGAAGTTAGAGAGAAGAGTAAAGGAGCTGAAGGGGTTTGTGGCCCCTTAGGGAGAGCAACAATACCAACCAACCAGAGCTCCCAGGGTCTAAACCACCAGCCTGGAGCACATAGGGAGGGACCCATGGCTCCAGCTGTATATGTAGGGGAGGATGGCCTTGTCAGGAGAGGAAGTTCTTGGTCCCAGTGAAGGCTGGATGCCCCAGTGTGGGGGAATTCGTGGGCAGGGAGGTTGGAGTGGGTGGGTGGGGGAACACCATCATAGAAGTGGGAGGTGGGGAATGGAGTAGGGGGTTTCTGGGTGGGGAGGAAATGAGGAAAGGGGATAGCACTTGAAATGTAAATAAAATATCCAATAAAATAATTAATTTCAAAAAAAGAAGAAACACAAAGAGCAAAAACAAAACCTTTTGATATATTTGATAATTAAATTTAAGAACTTGACTTTTAAAAGACCAGAGGAAGGCTATAAAATACTATACAAATCAGAATAAATTACTTTTCATACATATATAACCTATAGGTTATTGATATTCATATGTAAATATTTTAAAACTTTTAAAACTGAATGTTAAAATGATAGCCTAATGAAAAATAACATGTATAATCATAATATATAACATATACATTATAAAAAGACTTTATAGAAAATAACTACTAGCAATTAATATATAATTATAATATCTTTATTTTGTGTGATTGTTAGTTTAGAATGTCAACTTCCCATAACCTAGAGTCATCTGCAAAGAGCATCTCAAGTGTGTGTGTGTAGGAGGGCAGTCTTGATTGTTGACTGACCTTGATGATTGCCCACTGTGGGTAGTACTATTCCCTGTGCTGGGCTCTAACCTATATACTAGTTACCTGCATAAAAGTGGGCAGACAGCATGGTGCATCCATTTCTCTTGGCTCTTCATTGTGGATGTGCACACTTGTCTCAGCTCCTGCCTTTGTGATTTCCCTAGAATAAATGACTGGAATTGTCAGCTTTTTCTACCCCATGTCACTATTTGGTTGGGATATTTGTTACAGTAATGGAAAGGAAACTAAAGCACTTTGTAGTAAAAAATAAGTCATAATTATTTATTTAGCCTAATTTCATTTACATAAATTGAAAAACATGCAAAACTACAAATATTGTTTAGATATATACCTCCATATAGTAATAACTATAAAGAAACATAAATAACAATAAGTGTAAAATTCAAGATAAATGTTTATCACCAATGAAAAAGGAAGACTGACTAGGGAGGAGTGCAGAGGGAGATTTAGACACTGAATTATTCTTCCCCTTAAACTGTGTGTGGTGACTATAGAATATGTGTCCTAGTCAACATGTTATTGCTGTGATAAAACACCAGGCCTAAAAAGCAAGTTGTGGAGGAAAGGGATTATTTGGCTTACACTTCCAGGTAATAAGCCATCATTGGAAGAATTCAGAACAGGAACTCAAACAGGACAGGAACCTGGAGACAGGAGCTGATGCAGAGGCCATGAGGGGTGCTGCTTGCTAGCTTGCTGCCCAAAACTTGCTTAGCTTGCTATCTTGTAGAACTCAGGACCACCAGCCCATAGATGGCACCACCTACCATGGACTAGGCCCTCTCCACATTGATCACCAATTGAGAAAATGCCTTACAGCTGGATCTCATGGAGGAATTTTCTCAACAGAGGCTCTTTTCTCTCATGACTTTAATCTGTGTCAAGCACACACACACACACACACCAGTATAACATGCTTCACGAACATTTGTTTTATACTTCTATGAGAGAGAAATCTAATACATAATATGATTGTAATTTTTTTTGCTGTGAAAAAATAGACCAACAGCAACTTAAAGATAAAGGGTTCATTTGGCTTCCACTTCCACTTGACAGTCCATCATCAAGGGAAGAGGGCAGGAACTCAAAGTCAGAAACCTGTATGCAGTAACTAAAGCAGAGACCACGGAGAAATGCTACTTATTGGCTTGCTGTCAATGATTTGCTCAGCCTGTTGTCCTACACCATCCAGGACCACCTGCCTAAGGGTAGCTCTGCCCCAGTAAGCTGAGACCCACTACATCAATTATTGTCTTAGGGTTTACATTGCTGAGAAGAGACACCATGATCAATGCAGCTCTTATAAAGGACATCATTTAATTGGGGCTGGCTTACAGGTTCTGAGGTTCAGTCCATTGTCATCATGGCAGGAAGCATGGCAGCATCCAAATAGGCATGGCACTGGAGGAGGTGAGAGTTCTACATCTTCATCCAAAGGAAACCAGGAGCAGAGTGACCTCGGCAGCTAGTAGGAGGGTCTCAAATCCCACCCCCATAGTGACACACTTCCTCCAACAAGGCCACATCTTTTAATAGTGCCACTCTCTGAGCCAAGCATATTCAAACTACCTCAATCATAAAAAAAAAAAAAAAAAAAAAAAAAAAAAAAAAAAACCTGTCACGCAGACTTGCCTCCAGGCTAACCTGATGAAAGAAATTCTTCAATAACAATTCCTTTTTCCAAGATATGTCTAGGACATTTGTGTTAAGTTGACAAAACCCAACCAGCACAACGATCTAACAACAACAAACAGAGAACATATAGTTTGTTTTATTATATACCCCGTGGTTGAATGACTGCAAAGCAGATAGACCACATTTCTCTGTAGGCATAAAATTTTTTCAAAGTATTCAACCTACTTTGATAAGAGTTCAACTTCCCCTCTGGCCCACCACACACCAGAGGTAGTGGAAAAGAAAAGTCATTAGGACACAGGAGAAGTAGACCTTTGTAGAAACAGTTCTTTGGGGCTGAGTCTAATCTTCATTGTCAGGATATCAGTAGTTCAGTCCAATAGCAAACACCAACTATAAATAGGCAGCTGCAGTCCAGTCCACTTGGCAGTCATTACACATGAACCAGCAAGGGCAGTTCAATACAGCAGAAACTGCAAGGCTCTCCAGGGCTGCAGAAATGGCAAGAAGCCGCAGGAACCTCAGAAGAAGTTCTCTGGCAAGTTTCTCTCAATGGCATCACCACACATGGAGCTTAGCAATGCAACGTAAGGCAAATTGATGCATGCTTGTCATTAGTGAAGAATAGCGAGGCAGAGAGAAGCAAACCAGTGCTTGAGCTCCCACTGTCTGTGGGGTCATATTTATATTTCTTCTGAACATCATCTGTCCTTTCACGTGTTTGCTGTAGCAAAACATCTTTTCACCTTCAGGAAAACTCTCTTTTGCGTGTCTGCCTTAACAAAACAGCCTTCCACCTGTGTGTCCCAGCGATCCAGCATTTTACATAACCAACTTTCCAAAGAAACCAGAAGTTTCCAACATTCCTGAATGTCCTTTGCAATATAAATCTCAGACTTCTTTAAGCTAAGTCAATGCCTCTCCTTCAGTCAACACATTTTCTCCATACTATTTTTCATTATATATATATATATTAAAAAAAAAGCAGCCATCTTCTATTTGGCACTAATAATGTTTGTTTTTTTTTTTCTCAAAATTATGAAGTTTTTCTTCTATCTTTGTAACAATTCTGATGGTTAATGCTGAGAATTCCATGACAACAGTTCTCTGAATGGAGCCACCGACTTCCAGGGCTTGTTCACCTGCTCGCAACCAGGTAAATTGTTTTGTTAGATCCACTCTTTCATTACGACTAATGCATTCTCTATAATGCTTTGCACAGCCAAGGATCTTTTAAAAACCTGACTGAGCCCCGAGCTGCAAGCTGAACACAGGGAAACATGTAAATCCTCAGGCTAAATCTGATAGAGAGCTAATTAAACAACTCCAGGTTATTCCTCACAAGTACCACAGGGCTCTGCCTACCTGTGTCACTCAGCAGCGAGGAGGGAGGGGAAGGCTGATGGTGAGTGGTGATGACAAACTGTACTAAACGTGACAAGTTCCCAGAGGCAGCCCCTTTCCTTCTTTTCCTATGTAGGGCATTCAGATATTTGAGACAACATTCCAAATGCCACTTTTTAAAATATACTTTTTATTTTAGGACACAGCCAGATTTACAGAAAAAAAAATAATGAACATAACAAAGATTTCCACACACTCCATACTTTCTCATTATTCACATCTTGCATGACTGTGACACATTTTTACAATTAATTAACCGAAATTGATACATTATTAACTAGCACCTATACCTTCTGCAAGTTTCCTCGTGTTTCTTTTAATATCCTTATCTGTTCAGCAGCCCACACCGCACTTAACGGTCACATGGCATCGGGTTCTGATGGCGCCAGCAGCTCAGAGTTTCCTTATCTTTTATAATCTTAAACATCATGGGGGTTTACTGATATACTATTTTGCAGAATGTACCCCTATTGACATTTGTCTGGTGATTTATTCAAAGTCAAGGTGAGCCCTTTAGGGAGCAGGGGATTTATAGAGGAAAGAAAGTGTCATTTTTATAAAGTCTCATTTTTAGAAGTTGGATCTGAGCTCACAACAGTGACTATATGGACAAGCCCTTTGAAGGGAGTGGATGACTACACCAGAGAAGCCATGCCAAGATAGAGGTGACGGGGCATTTCTACTTCATATTTGTTATGTACCCGTGTTCTCCTAATATTCTGAAATACATATGTCCTTTTATGTTAGCAGGGGTCAGGGAGAGCTGGGGATGAAGTTCAGTTAGAGTGCTTGCCTACCATGCAGAGGCTGGCCGTTCAACTCCACACAAACCAGACACGGTGGAAGATTTCTGGGTGACCTCACAGAACCACAGCTCCAGAAATACGACAATACCTTGTCATTCTCGTTGCCTGCTTCCAAGATAGGATGCTACATGGAAGCCAGATTTGGGGATGAGAGTTGAGGGGTTAGCTCAATGGTAGAATGCTTGCCTAGCCTAGCAAGGCTCTGGTTTCTGTCCCTAACAATTAAAAGGAATTATAAATTTTATTGAGTGAAAAAAAAATGTCTATATTTAGATCCATCCTTGCTTGCCTGAAAATGGGATCTGACTTCCTCAAGTGAGCAAACCGTTCTTAAGGGTTGGGAAAACATCCTGAAATATTTAAGGACATCTGGGGGGAGGGAGAGGAGAGGGGTAGTCCAAAAGAACCTTTCTTACTTCAAAGAAAAACCTTCAGCTTAGAAGCCAACCGGGTATGGCCTTCCTTCTCCATCACTGTTTCCTCATGTCTGTCCCTCTTTCTCTTGCTTCTCTTATTCATTCATTGGTTTGTGCTCTCAACTAGGATCTGTTGAGTCCAATGAGGACTGAGTAGACACTAAAAGACATCCGTATCCTTACTTTCAACAGGCATAGAGGTTTATGTCAACAATAATTGTGTTTAATAGGTATAAATATCACACACACACACACACACATATCACACACACACGCACATGCACATGCATGTGAGCAAACACCCAGACACACACACAAGCACACACACACACACACATGCATGTGAGCAAACACCCAGACACACACACAAGCCACATGTGTGCACATGCACATACAAGTGCACACAGACAAATGCAACAGAATAAAGGGATCTAGATGAGAAATGGGACTGGCTTGGCTATTTGAAAGGGAGGGAAATTTTCTGCTGCCATTTTGAGGGCTGGATAACTAAATCTGTGAAATAAGGTGACACTAGGCAGATTAACAGAAGTGAAGGGACACAGATTTGTCCTGTATGTCAGGGGCACTCTCACATACCTTGTGGCTTCTAGATGTTTATATACTCCTGTGATAGGAGAGGGGCTTGGACACTTTAGATAGCTTAGGTGAGAGTAAATGCCTGGGGAACAACATAAACAGGCTTTCAAAGGGATGGGTGGATGGTGTGTCCTGCTCCGGCCTCTGCCCGTCTTAGTGGATGACATTCCCTGAGCGTATTCACAATGACTGAGTTGCCTTTGGACTACCTTCTTTAGGCAGATAAAGGATGTTAAGAATCCTTTTGCATTTATCATTCCTCAAGATCCCAAAGTGGCTTATTTTAGGATGCTGTTTCTAGAACTCGGTCGCTATTTTGGGGGGCAGAGTAGTGAGCACCTCCTGAATGGAAAGATACCTGAATACAGATTAAAGTTTCAGGGAGGAGGAATAGTGAAGGTCCTGAGGTGAGACTAGGGTCTCAGGAGTGTGGTCGGGGATGAGGGCAGTACTAGATCAAGCAACAGCTTGCTGTACCGCATCTGTGAGGGCATCAGTCTGTTAGGTAGGTGGCATACTTTTGGATCTAAACTAGGCACTGAGTTTTACTTTTTAATTTTGCTATTGTTGCTCTCTGTCTCTCTGTCTCTCTCTGTCTCTCTCTGTCTCTCTGTCTCTCTCTGTCTCTCTCTGTCTCTCTCTGTCTCTCTGTCTCTCTGTCTCTCTCTGTCTCTCTCTGTCTCTCTCTGTCTCTCTGTCTCTCTGTCTCTCTCTGTGTCTCTCTCTGTCTCTGTGTCTCTGTGTCTCTGTGTCTGTCTGTCTCTCTGTCTCTCTGTCTGTGTGTGTGTGTGTGTGTGTGTGTGTGTGTGTTGTTCAGCCTTAATATCAGTGACTAATTTGTTAAGTCTGTTCTCTCCTCCCATCTTCACATGGGTTCCAGGGATCCAATGCAGTTCCTCAGGTTTGTGTGGCAAGTGCTCTTTCTCACTGAACCATTCCCAAGCCTCTGCCATTACAGAATTACGCTAAAGAACATCTTTATGCAATTCCTCAGTTGATATATCTGGAATAACTGTCACGCCCTATTTATAATATTTTTAACCTGGGGAATCCCTCACATTCTAAATATTAATCCTAAGAAGTTTCAAATACTACTTTTGTTTCTAAGCTGTCACCCTCTGTTGATAGTTACTTTATTTAAACTGAAACCTTTCATTTAAATGTAGCCCGATGATCTGTCTCTTTTCAAAATTCTTGACGTGTATAGGAAAATCTCAAGAAAAGATTCAGGTATAAATTAACAGTGTGACTTTAAGAAAAAGCTCATATTGGACAGGAGCCCTGAGCTCATTCCCCTAGCACTGCACAGACTGGTTGTGCACCCCTGTAATTCTAACCCTTGGAGGGTGGAGGAATAAAGACCAGAATTTCAAGGTCATCCTTAGCTATGCTCTAAGTTTGAGGCCAGCCTGAGCTATAAGAAACCTTGTTGAAAATGGCAAGAGAGGACCAGAGGGAAGACCACACTGTCGAGTTGCATTTCTGTTGGATACACATGCTGCATTATGGTCTTGTTCTAGTCATCTTTCTCCCCAACAGCCCTTTGTCCCTGAGAGACCCTGCATTGTATAAATGGGTCTCAGCTAAGGGAATGCCTCCACCCACAGTGGACAGGTCAATCTTAGTCGATCTTGGTCAATCCAATCAAGATAATCTCTCACAGACATTTGAAGAAGCCCATCTTCAGATGACTCTAAATCTCATCAAGTTGACAACTGAGATTAACCATCACAACTGTTATGTGCCAGTGATTTTGGTGACAATGTTAGTGAGAACAATCCTTGAATAAATCACTCATTTACTGAACCTAGGCACAGAGCTTGATGTACTAAGACATAAAATGTGAGCTCACAGGGCTTGGTGGCTCTCACCTGGAACTCCCAGCATATGGGAGGCTGAAACAGGTGTATGTCAGTGAGTTCCAGGCCAGACTGGCCTACAGAGTAAGACCTTATTCAAAAATGGAAACAAACAGACAACTGGCTCCCCCGGGTCTCACATTCACCAAGGTCTTCTCAGCACATGATATAAAACCTGGCACATAATAGGTGATTGACAAAGCCACAGAATGCAAACAAGGTCATCTTGTTACTCTCCTTATAGTCTACTGAGGAGAAAAAAACCACAAAACCAATTACATATAATCCCATCATCAGAGATGACGGTTATTCAATATTTG
This sequence comes from Arvicanthis niloticus, assembly GCF_011762505.2. Taxonomy (NCBI): domain Eukaryota; kingdom Metazoa; phylum Chordata; class Mammalia; order Rodentia; family Muridae; genus Arvicanthis; species Arvicanthis niloticus. The sequence continues at coordinate 76,049,799 of NC_047664.1, read as the reverse complement.
ATGACCCCCAATTTTCTTCCACTACACATACAGACAGACAAAACAAAATGTGGCAACAAAAAAATTTTTTTCAATGCTGAGAATATACACCAGAAATCAACACATGCTAGGCGGATGCTTTCTCACTGAGCTAGATCCCTAGGCCCCAAATTTGCATATTTTAAACTAATTGCAATTGTAAGATACATACATACTGTTTGTAATCTGCTCACTTTTCCTCCTTTCTTTTAAAAATCCCAGTACATTATAGATGCTATTCCATGACGTAAATACATTTTAATTAATAATCAATTTGTGTGTGTGTGTGTGTGTGTGTGTGTGTGTGTGCGCTCGTGCATGTATGGGCGCTTATGTCTGTTTGGGCACAGAGGAGGATACTGGTGTCTAGACAACCTACCCAAGTGATGCCCCTCTAGTCCTGTTCTGTAGCACTGGAGTTATAAGCACAGACTGCCAGGCCCAGCTTTCTATGTACTTGGAATTCAAACTTGGGTCTTCATGCTTGTTTAGAAGGTGCTCTTACCCTACTGAGCCATCTCTCCAACCCCATGAACACACTTTCCCTTGTCAGTATTCTGGAGAGCTAGGGGCTGCAGAGATTCTTTTGTTTGCATGAACCAATAGTAACCCAATTTCTCAGTTTTAGATTTTATATTGGTTCCAGTAGACATGTATTCAATGTGTGTGTGTGTCTGTGTAACCTTCTACATATGTGCTGAATTGTTATATATGCAGCTTGATTACACTCACCTAATCAATAATCAGTGTTCTAAGAAATCTTTAGCCTTATATTTCTGCGCACTTGATGTGACCTTCCCCCACTTTGTTCTCCCCAGGAAATTCCCTAATTCTCATACCCTTTACTTGAATTCTCAGGAATCTAGTCAACAAGCATTACAAATGTATTAAATTACCAACACTAAATCTTAAAGGTTGGGGAGGTTTGTTGGCTTCCAGGTCTGCATTCGTATATATGTCTGTCTGTCTGTCTGTCTGTCTTTTATTTATTTCACTAGATTTGTGAGAACATTACATTTTATACCTAACACTTGCATTGCTTATAGAGCCAAGTAAGAAGGTTCCCCCAGGTGAGTTTATAAAAATCTACCTTATTTCTAGCTGACATATTTCAGCTAATTAAGTGTGATGAGCCGCGAACTGTGGGAAAACCCAGCATCGACACTGAATGTAATCTGATAAAGAAGAAATGTGTACTTACTACCGACACCTGAGCTTGATCAGCAAGACCTGCCATTTCCCTAGTTTGTGGCTAGCAGACAAGTCTCACAGGGTAGTGAGGATGCTGGGAAAGAGACTATGCTTCTAGTGATTAGCAAACAGGTAGATCAGTTTGGGGTACCTTGTAGCTAATTGCCTCTTTTGTCTGGGGGGGAGCGGCTCTGATTCTTCCTAAGAAATGTATCATCCTCTCAAAGATTCCCCAGTATAAATAATAGAATAATAATAAAATGAACAAATGTACTCCCCTGCATTCCAGTGGTTGCCATGGCAACAAGTGAATTAACCAGGACAAATCTCCAATGAACCAGCCACTTCATGAAGGGCCAGACTCTGCCTCTCTTAACTGTGGCTGTCCTCTGCAGCTGAGAATGTGAGACCCTCTTCATGGAGTCAGAGGACACTTGAGTCTGTCAAAGAAGTGTGGCTCACCTTCCAGCTCACAGATCACCTGACGCCTCTGGCTCTGCAACCCCACTCAAGATGGACACTCAAGAAGTTTCCTAACCAAGTCAGCATAAAAGTAATCCCCTCTAGCCCTAAGTGGTCCTAAAATATTGATATTAATGAACTGAGGTAATTTACTTGAAACATGTTCAAAAATCTTATGTCTGTTTCCAGTTTGGTGAACTCTTTCCCTTTTAAGCGTTATAGGAAGCTCCCTATGGAAGGGCATAATTTGTTATCTATTTGGGGGTTGGTGTCATAGTCCAGTCTTCGTGCTCTTGTGTCTTTCTATCTCTTCTCCCAGCTTCTCTTCTCCCTTCCCCACAACAAAGGTTACTGTTTGCCTGCCAGTGAGCTCTAACAGTCAGGTGCATATTGAAAAAATAGGTGTTATCACAACTGGACTGCACCCTACCCACTTACTGTCACCACACAGAAAGGGGCTAGGTCTCTAAGCTTCTGAGCATTTTGGACCTCTTGATAAAGGCTGAAGACTCCACGAGCACTTTTTGTCTGTCTGTCTGTCTGTCTTTCACATACACACAAACCCATCAACTTTTTGCTGAGTTTGTGGATTTCCATTGGCACTTTGGGTGAGAACTTCAGGGTAGCTAGGCTGGGAACACACAAGTAACCCCAGCATTTAAAGAGAAAGATCATTGTAAGGTCAAGGCCAGCCAGGTCTACATAATGAATGTCAGAACAGATAGGACCATATAGCAAGACCACACACACACACACACACACTCGGGTGGGGGCCTGGGAAACTGAGTGAAAATGTGTTAGGATATGTAGGTAATGTAGAGAATGTAGATAAACAGAACAAGCCTAGACAGGACCACTGGTCTTTCTTTCCTGACATAACTTCTTCCGAGAATGCTGATAAAAACCACCGCTTTTCTGCCTAGACATCTATCCTTGCTTAGATGCTTTGGTATAAAAAACAAACAAAGCAAAGGTGGAATCTTCGTTCTCGAGGATTGTATAAGTCAATGGGAGGAATGAGGGGAGACAAAGGTGTAAACAAACAAACAACACAAGACATGAACAGGAAGTAGCCAAGACCCTACTCCCTATCTGCAGAGGAAGATGAGGAAGAAAAGAAAAAACCTCTGGGCTAGAATTGGTCACAGAAGTCCCCAAAGAAGAAACAATCCTGTGTGCAAACCTAGTTCTGCAATGGGGAGGGAACCAGACACTCCCACGGAAGCTTTCTAGGGTTAAATGTGTGATGCTCTGACTTGCTTCTCTATTTGTGCTCCGGTTCATTTTCCCACATCCGGAACCAGGAGGGAGAAAGGATGAACGGTTTATAGGAAACGGGGCACTTTTCATTTGCACAGAAGTGGTATGTCTCTGCATAGACTCTGTTTTTAGAATAGCTGTGGAAAGCCAGCAGTGCCAAGAAGACATTTCCTTGTCACTTCATGCAGGGTTACTGAAATCAGACTGCCCTGTTATGGGAAAAGATCATGGAAGGATTTCTTAGGAAGAGAGAAAAATAACAAAAGGGATTTTTTTTAACTTAAAATATTTATACAAACAGGAATAGTGGGCTACATCAATCTAATGCTTTGTTAAACTGCACATTCAGGAAACCTGCCTCGGGCGATGCCTTGACGGGGCAACAGAGCTCTAAAAGATTAAGTTTATAGAAAACCAGTCAACCAACATTGAAGGATCTGTGCATAATGGTCCCAAGTTCAAGATCTTGCATATGAAGCATGTGCTGTTGAGTTTCCAAACTAACAGGAAAGGATGTATGCTTTAGATAGAATGTTCTGGTTTCTCTCATTTAAAAGAAAGGATTTTAATACAACTGTCAGATCTGACCCAATGATTTAGACAAATCTAATCAGTGCTGTAAAAAGAAACGGTCCTGTTTTAGACTTTCTCTCTGTGTCTGCCTATCCAAAGTTCAGAAAGTGACATTTAAGAAACATCAAGTTTTCACAGAAATAGTCAAGAATGCACCCAATTTGGAGTCTTCTGAGGTAACAACTTGTTCCCAAATTAGGTGGATTAGAGCAACCCTAATAGCCACGGAAATAGTCTAGCATGCTGCACACAAGCCAAGTGGGGAAAGAAACTTGAACCTTTTTATTTTAAAACTATTTTTAAATTGGTGACATTTGCCAAGCAGGAGTCTCCAGATGAGGACAGAAGTTCCTCCTCTGTGTTTCGTGAGCATGCCTATTTGGCTTTTACATTTAATTAAAATTGCTTGGGATTATTTGCTAATTGTTTGTACGGGGAGAGGTAATGGAAAATAGGAATCCAGTCCCCGAGGGAGGTGGGTGCTGAGGGTAGGTTCCCATCCCTCCTGCTCAGGAGGCTCCCATGACACCCAGCTGCCGCACTGAGGAACCCTTTGTGACTACCTTCTAGCCAACCCTGTTTGCCAGTGCTGTTCTGTTCTTGAAGACAGTTTTCAGAATCTTCAACATAGACAGCTTCCTTGCCTCTGCTCCTTCCTTCCCTCCAGTCCTTCTCTTCCTCTCTTTTCGCTTTCTTGTGGTAGTGTGGATGGGGTCCGGATCCTGCTTCACCGCTGAGCTGCTATAGAACCTAGTCTTTGGTCTCCAACCATTGGTTGGCTCTATTTATATGCCTTCTGTCTATCTCAAAGTGAGCTGTCATCCAAATTCTCCTTCCTGACTCCTAGTACTTATTCTGTGTTGCCTCCGTCTCATCTCTGGTATTGCAAGATTCCTGCATTCCTACCTACCTAGAAGGACAACCCTTCTGAAATTCTTCAATCCTACGTTTTCCTAAAAATTGATCCAAACATCCACAGTCAGATGAGACTCAATGATCCCAGCAGTGCTTGAATTCAGCACACCTAGATCAAAGCATTATCTTCACCTAAAAAACCTGCTTCACTCTTGTGAACTCCTGGAGTTGTGTGTCTGACAGTGCAGTCAGGAAGGAAGAGGAATGCCGCCAGTTCTTCCTTCCTCTCTTTTCTGTTTCCTTCCTTAAAGCTAGAGAGCTTCCCAACTGTCCCTTGGCCTGTGAGGGAGTCTGTGAGCTGGTGGGCTAACATTAAGAATCAGACAAAGGTTGGACTTTGGTCATTTGAAAGGTGGGATGTTGGCATAAGCTTTGGTCTGTGAAATACCTAAGCTACTCCAGAAACCTCATACAGGCTAAGGTCATGTAAGCAAAATGACCCTTGTCTCGGAGGCCACAGCCTACTCCTGGTAAGAAAGGGCAAAATTCTCAACTTCTCTCATCTCAGCTCTCATGCCAGACCCACTCCCTCGACTTGGAGAAGGGAGAGGTGCAACCTTTCAATTTTAAGGTCACATGAACAACAAAGGCCATCAAAGGGGCAGCTTGAGGAAGCCTCCTCTGCCCTAGGCTTTGTGACATGTCGGCAGGTGCAGTACAGCTCTAGTGGTCCCAGAATGGTGGTTATCCACTCAGCTCCCCCTCCTCCATGACAACTTCCCTTCTGTCACCTCCACTAAGGGACACAAATAGGTACAGAGAGAAGCAAGTGACAGAGGAGACACAGAAAGGGTAGGAGTGGCCACAGCACAGAAAGATGCCTGAGCACTGGGGCCTCATCATCTGTACTTTGCAGGGTCTGCAGCCGAGTCCTCTTTGCTCAGTATCATAGGTAGGGAAGTAAGGCTTTCTTCACTTGACCTTCAGGGCTTGATGAGTCACTCACACCCTTCGGCTTCAGCATCTTCATCTGACAAGGTCTAACTTACAGTGCAGTAGAAACGTTCCAGGGCACGGGGTTGTTCTTGCAGAGCTTCACAGGTCCGGCTCTAGAGTTACCCTTGTCTGTGTAACTCTAAAAGGGCTCTTATCTGGGGACAGGTGAGTCCCCAAGAGGCATCTCGGAACCTTGTCTCAAAGTAGGCCTTTTCTGAGACCAAGAAGGGACATTCGTCTGATTCTTAATGTTAGCCCACCAACTCGCTGACTCTCTCACGGTATAAGGGACAGTTTTAAAGCTCTCTAGCTTTGTGGCAGGGAATAAACAGAGAAAAGAGAGAAGGAGGACAAGAAGGAAAGGGGAGGGAAGATTATTGTGGCAACATGAAACATCCACAAAAATTAATGTCTGAGTTTGAAAAATAATTCAAGGATGTACGGCTGAAATTAATTCAAGGCTGGTAATACTTAGACCCCACAGTGCCTCAGGGAAGAGGCAGTTAACACAACACTTAAATCTGTGTTTTTAGATACTTCTGCTGCTTCCCAAGGTGAGCATATAAACCAGCGTAGGCTGCTGCAGGGAACCCTGGGCTGGGCTTGATTGACTACCTAACTGATGAGGACCTTCAGTTGCAGGGACGTTCACAGGAGCCAAGCCTCAAAGCCAGCCTTGCCTCTGGCCCTGGGAGAACCAGATACCACAGATTTTTTTTTTATGCTTTAATCTTATATGGACATCAGGATGCTGATTTTTAATATAGATCTTTTATGATGAGTTTGAGGATCGCAGAATGACTTTTATGAGGACAAACTTGGTTACTATGTATATAATTCATTGGGGCTTTTAAGATGTAGAAATTTGATTGCCTGCTGGGTGTACGGACTATTTTTATTGCACATCCAAGTTTGTTTATGAAATTCTCCAGCATCAGATGATATTGCGACATGATAAGAACTGGGAGTGTTTACGTGACCTTGTGGTAATGGTGGATGTGGTTTAAGGGCTTCTCCCCTCAAACACTGTATGTCTGTTGGGCATGTGATTATTCCGTGTCACACAGTATAATCTAGTAGTGTGCAGAAGACGCTGTACCGCTCTGTAACAGTGCGCTACAATGGAGGATGCTGGTATTGATCTACTTCAGGAAGCCTGGCAGTCCCACATCCATGGTACAAGGCAGGCCAGACTTGTCTCCAAACTACTGAGGTGGGATGCAGGCAGGAGGGCAGGTGCACCATGCAAATGAGCAAGATCTAGATTATCAGTCATGCATGTGTGTGGTCAAAGCTATTGGCAGCCTTTCCAGAACGAGGTCTAATCTCCATTCCACCTTCACCCTTCAGTCAGGTACACAGGTGGAGGGCATGAACAGGCCCTAGAGAGATTTACATACTAATGAGGTACCTGAAGGCCAGAGGTGCAGCCTATTAAACATTCCTCCCCAGCCCCTCCCCCCTCCTCCCCTCCCTATTCAACTCAGGTCCACCCTGGGTTTTAGAGGGTATGCATCCAGATCCACCCACCTTCCGCCATGTGAATAAACCTGTTTTGGAAACCCAAGGACTTCCTCGTGTGTTGGGGCCGCCATGAGGAATCGTGAGGAGCCGGGGAGAGGCTTTTAGTTAATGAGCAGCCGGGCCCAACTTCCAGCTGGAGGAACCCAGAGCGTTCCCAGCCGACTACCTACAGCATGGCCGGAAGAACCGTGGGTACCCCAGTCATATTTTTTCCCTGCACTCGGGAGACAACTGCTACAGGGATCTCTAGCCAAGAAGTACAACCCTAGAGAAGGCCCATTGCTAAACTTCTCTCTCTCTCTCTCTCTCTCTCTGTTTTTGTCTGTCTCTGTCTCTCTGTCTCTCCATCCCTCTCTCTCTCTCCTCCATATTTGTAGCCCAGACTTGCATCAAAATCAAGACCATTCTGTCTCATCCCCCTGTGTGTTGGGATAACAGGCACTGCTTTATGTCCAGCCCTTCCTCTCTAATAAAATGGCATCTTCTACTAGTTGAATATGTTTGGTTTTCCAAGTTCTGCTGCCAATGCTACAACTTCCAGTGATCTATCTACATGGAGTGAAAAAGAGGAGTGTGTGGAAGGGACAGCAGGCCTAACTCTGTGCAGTGCTCACACTTCTAATCTGTAGCACTTAACCCATCCCTTCCAATAACACCAAATAACTACCTGGCTATCTGTAGTCTTCACAGTCACCATGTCTGAAATCAAGATTGCCACCATTGCACCTAATTTGACAATTTCATATGGTTTCCCTGTGGTTAGTGGCTACATGTTTGGTCACACACCTATCTCCCCCATGGTTACCTCAAGTCAAATCCTTAGCAAAACTGAGATAGTTATAATCACCTCCTCATGACCCAGCCTCTCTGCCCTCACTGCTTGATCATAGTTAGTACAGCTCTGTCCTAATTCCCACCCTCAGTCATCACAGCCCTGAGCCTGACCTTCAAACCAGCCTCTCCTCCCAGATACCTGTGATCCTCAGTTTCCCAATTTAGAAAGAGGGTCACTCCTACCATCCTGAAGTAGTAAAGCCCAGACATAGTAATGTCTGTAAGGCACCGTGTCAGGCCTTGGCCCTTGCATAGCCAGTGCTTCCAGAAAACATGACTTTGCATTTTTCCTATGTCCTTGAAGCTCCTCAGATAAAATCTACACCCAGACAGAACTCAATCTTCCTACAACACGTTTCCTAACTATGCTTCTTTCCTCTGCCTGTGCACCTATGCAGAGCCTTGCTCCTCATCAGCTCTCTTTGGGTCTCTCATCCTCCATCCTAAACACATCCACGGGTGTCATTTCTCATGCCATCTCCTCTCCTCACCAACCCAAATCCTCCATCTCCAGTCCTGAACTTCTCTGCGCCCGGGGAAGTTTTCTTTCCCTCTTCCTATGCCAAGGGACATGTCTGAATCCACCATTTAGTGTATTAATCATGCCAGTATTTTTATTGAAACACCCTCCCAATTCTGGTTTAGCTCTCTATTTATAAGCATTTGGAGGACAGGGCTCAGCCCTCTATCTTCCTGTTTTCTTATCTTGTCTTGTCTTGTCTTGTCTTGTCTTGTTTTGTTGTACTAAATTAATGCCCAATGATCATCTATGGCTGAGAGATGGCTCGTGTTCAAAATAAACACTTTCAATTTGCATGTGTCCCAGGTGTTCCTGCCGCACTCTGCAACCCTGATGGGAATGTGGCCGCCTACTTCCCATGCTCGCCTTGAGGGCAGGATATGTCTGCTGCTCGCTGGGTCCAATGTGCAGACAGATAGATGTTTAAATAAATTATGGGTTTGATGATGACAGCCTTCGCTGGAAGTTTAAAAATGATGAGCTGTTGCTGCCCTGGTTCTCGTCTCTCGCATAACATCTTTACAGGGAGCCTGCCAGTCCCTGGTGATGAATTTTCTCCATGTTCTGAGCAGTGCATGGGAATTAATCATTCCATACATCCTCTGGGCTCCAGAGAACTTTGATGGAAGCTCTGAAATAATGTCTGTGGAACTCTGTCTTCTGCTATCTCTTAACTCCTCTACCAGGGTGACGGAACCTGAGAAGCAGGGTCCGAGCCACTGACCGTAGCCCAGTGCTGTAAATGTGGTTGGTGCCTTGTGCTTATCCATAGTCTCCTGTCTTCTTGGAACTGCATGGTCAGCCTCTTGGGCATGGTTGGACAAATGGCCTTATGCTCGGCGAGGAATGGGCAGACGGATGAGTAACACTTCCAGCACCCGTGGCTGAGTTAGAACCATCATCCTCTTCCCTCTGGCCAAGGAGAGCATTCTAGAAAATGGCTGCCCCATTATCAGTCCAGGAACACTGAAGGACTCCAATGGACATAGGCCCATTCCCAACCCCTGAAGGACATGCCACATGAACAAGAACAAGTCTTTCCTGTCGTAAGCGGCAGACACTTGCAGGCAGAGTGTAACTGCCAAACAGTCTGACCTACTACCATTGCTGTCCTACTGAGTGTTTGTTAAAGCATTTGATGCAGAGCGTGGGAGGTTGCTTTAGAGGATATATATGTGTGTGTGTGTGTGTGTGTGTGTGTGTAAATATGTATAAAATAGTAAGTGAGGCGACTAATATCAGAGACACTATGTGCCGCCATGCTCGCTCCCTTTTAAAGCTACTATTAAAATACTACACAACACGGATTCAAGCAACTAGACAAGGCAACAACCAGACTCTGACTAATAAAAACTAAATAATAGAGGCTGAAGAGGGGCTGGAGAGATAGCTCAGTGGTTAAGATCATTTACTGCTCTTCCAAAGGTCCTGAGTTCAATTCCCAGCAACCACGTAGTGGCTCACAACCATCTGTAATGGGGTCTGGTGTGTCTGAAGACAGCTACAGTGTACTCATATACATAAAATAAACAAATAAATCTTAAAAAAAAAAAAAATAGAGGCTGAAGAGATGACTCAGTTGGTAAGGTGTGAACATAAGGTCCCAAGTACCCACCGAAAGAGCTAGGCGTGGTGGCATGCACCTACAATACCAGCACTGGGGAGGTAAAGACAAGAAGGTCCCCACAGTTGAAAATCAGTCAGTCTAGCTCTGTTGGTGAGCTCCAGGTTCAATGAAGCCACGTCTCAAAAAATAATGGGAAGAAAAATTTGAGGAAGACGCCTAACATCTACCTCTGGCTTCCACACTTACGGGCTCACATTTGCATGCATAACTCCTCCCCTGACACACAGACACACACAGACACACAGACATGCAGACACACACACACACACACACACACACACACACACTAACACTGTCATTTAGTGCTTACTGTACTGAGGACTCCAAGTATAACATTTTGCATACTGAGAGGATGGTGGTGTATTTCAAAACAGGGTTTCTCTGTGTAGCCCTGACTGTCCTGGAACTTGCTCTGTAGACCAGGCTGTCCTCCAAACTCAAAGATCTGCCTCTCAAGTACTGGGATTAAAGGCATGTGCCGCCACCACCACCTAGCTATTTTGCATAATTATAATTTAACACTGGCCATGGCTTAAAGATACAAATAGCCTCTGTGCTGCAGATGAAACTACTAAGAAAGGAAGAGTTGGTGACCCTCTGGAGAACACACAGCTAGTGACTGACAAGAAAGAATTTCCTGCACAGAGCAGTCACAAGAAAGAATTTCTACTTTCTAGGAAGCCCTCAGAATGTCCCTGAGCTGAACCTGGGGAACCGAGTGGCACAGACAATAGAAGGTGGAGAACTGAATAATCCAACCACCAATGGAGTGCCGATACATTTTCCTACATCAGTGATCTGTCTTCAACCCACTTCATGCTGACTTCTACACAATGGTTGTCAGCCAAGAGATGGAAGCAAGTGATGTTCATCACAGAAAAGGATAAGGAGCAAAGATGAGGGCAGAGATATGCCAGGTTGAGCTCAGGGGCAGGAGAATGAGGGAATCTGCCCATGGGCAAGACCACAGCCAGTTTAAGAGGTTAAATCAGACAAATGAGGAATCTGTGTTCCTGTCTTCTGAAGTCAATCCACCCCTGAGAAAATCCTCGTGCATACGGATTATTGAATGTATGTTATGTGCCAGTCATCGCCCTGAGTAATTCACATGTATTCACTTATCTATCTTTACAAAAGCCCTGTGAAATAGACATTACCCCTTATCTCTCTTTTATAGATGAGAGAGAGGGCCAAGACACAGGAAGGTTAAATTACTTTCTCAAGGTGATAAAAGCGGCTGCTGGCCTCAGAGCCCATGCTAACCACTATGTCCTGAGACCATAAACTGTGGAAGCAGGAATTTCTATCTCTATTGTTTGCTATCGAATCCTTAATGTCTCAAATAATAACTCACACATAGTAGGCCTTCAACAAGCAACTGAACGAATGAATGAAACAATGTTCAAATAAATTTTTCAGTTTCTTCTTTGGAGCTACATATGAAGCCCACACTAAATCCTGTCGGAATAGAACATCGGTTCTTGTCAATCACTAAGGGGTAGCATCTCTTTCCTACAATGGAATCCCAAGGCTAGTGATGTAGTTCATGAACGGAGCTCTCGTAGCGCATTCACGAGGCCCTAATAGGGTCAGATCCGGTCCCCGGCAGCACAATACACGGGTGCATATGAACTTATTAAATGGGGTTCCATTTCATCAACACAACAGATACTTTGTTGATTACAGGTTATTGCAGAATGAGCTGAGATACCACGCCTGGAGCTCTGAGTCCAGAGAAGGGGCAGATGCTTGAGAAAACAGTCATAAAGGCACCAATTGATGAAGGCTTCAGTAGCACAAACAACCAATGCATCCATTCCCCTGCTGTAGAGCAGGATGGGTGTAGCAGAGCCCAGAGCACACGGAAGGGCGTGAGGACAGCAGCAGCAGTGATGTGTGGAGTCTACGTGCATGAGTGAGACTCTCGAGCAACCAAGTGTAACTCAAGTGCAGGAGACGGCACAGAGAGTCTGCTAGGGGCTCGTCTGCTGGGACATCTGTGCTTTTCTCTGTGAGCATTGGAGGCCACCGAAAGTGGTGAGGTGGTACAGTGAGATGTGATTTCTCCAGAAGAGGATGTATTTGGAAGTAAGGTATTTGGGATAACTATTTCTACTCAACAACCATTTTTAATCTCTGTAGGAGACCAGAAGAGCCTGAAAGGCCCTGTCAGTAGATCCAAATGAGACACCCCAAGCCGATTACAGGACTTCTGGCCACTTCTGATAGTCTCCCAATCTTTACAGAGAATCTGAACAGCTTTTGTCTCTGTCATTCACGATGTTTTCTCATGAGCACTCTGGTGCCTGGTTCTCACTTCCCTCTTAATCTTCTGAAAGATTTATGTTCCCAGCATCTCCGCACGTGACAGGCTCAACTGATGTCAGTTACCGTAGATGAGGCTGGCGGACAGATAGTCCGTTACAGTTGGGGACGTGTGACATGTCTGATCGAAGCGTACCGTGTGAAGGAAGCATTTCTCAGGGGGAAGTAACTTGGCATTTCAGCTCCCCAGGAGGCCCACTGAGGAGAGGGGAGGATGGGATGCCAACTCGCTAATGGGGATGCACAAGCCCGCATCCCTGCTTTGCAGAGAACTTCAATGCTAGCTGGCAGGGACTTTTTGCATTTACTTATATCTCAGAGGCATTGGTGGGAAAACAATCTCTACATATTGGAGGCAAAAGTGGAGGCACAGAACTTACTTTGTTTTTATTTGCCCCAAACCGCACACACTCAAACATAAAATATGTATGAGGCAACAAGCAGCTGCGATGTGCACAGAGAGCCTTGCACAGAAACACCAGGGTTCCATTCGGATGCTCCAGAAGCCTGTGTGTGGTTCAGGACACGGGGGAGAGGGAATTGCAGCAGCACCTTTGAACTCGGCTTCTGCTATTCCAAACAGCGTTTTCCCCTACTCTTTAAAAAATGTACCTGCCTGGTCTCAGACCACATCAAAGAAGTTTCTTTGTGCAGTGGATGGTAGTTAACAGGGACTCACAGCTGCTCACAGTGCAGAGAGTGATTGGCTGCGACATGCTCAGCCACAAAAGAGACAGCTGTATCACACACACACACACACACACACACACACACACACAGATGCATGGATGCAGACACACATGCGCATGTGTACTTACACACACATGAGTGCACACAGATAAGGATCAGGGACTATAGTGGAAGAAGGGTCTGAAAGATTGTAAGCACCAAACTGTCTTCTGGACATGACAGGGTCATTGTACACCTGAAGTCAGAGCAACTGTGGTTGCCTGCACACGAACCATACAACATCCATCCATCCAGTCAGCTTCCAGCATGGAGTCTGGGAGGGGCTCATGAGTCTCCATCCTTAGCTTAGGAGATATTGGCAGTCGATGGCTTCTGGTGGGCAGAGAGGTATTTTCTGTGAGAGTATGATCCCTGGTAGGTTGATGACACTTCTGCAGACAGCCTCATACCCATGCATTTATCTATAGAACCAACTGGACTTGGAGAATTAATTTTTTTAAAAAAAAGAGAAAGGGAACATGAAATTTAGAAGAGCCCATGGGATGAAGAGAGGATCTCAGAAGAGTTAGGGGAGGAATTGGGGCTGAATATGATCAAAATATATTGTATTCATATATGAGACCCTCAAAGGATTAATAACTTATTACATATTATTTTAATATAATATTAAAATATTAATTGCAATCTAATCTCAGAACTTTTTGTTCCCAGAATCCTTCTCAAGAATTCTGTTTAGACAAGGGACTTGCTAAGGGGGAAGATTGACAGTCAGGGAATCCTGGGACCAGCTTGGGGGGTGGGGCAAGTTACTCTCAGCAGGTAACTGGAGATCTCAAAGAAGGGGTGTCTGTATCTGTTTTGTATAAACCACCATACATGGCTTATTGATGAAATAGGAGGAACTTAAAGTGTTGTCCTCTGTTATTATCTGCTGGACTGGACCAGAGAAAGAAGAAAGAAATAGGGAATGAAATGATAGCCAATGTGTTTGGGGGGTGGGGTTGGATGTGGAACCACCGAGCCCCAGGTTAAAACCATATCCAATGTCCTAAAGAATCTATACTGTGCTTCCTCCTCTTCAGGGAAGCCTAGCCCGCTCCAGCCCTCACCTAACACACAGAACGCCATCTTGTCTTCCGGGTTGCTCTTCACTTTGTATCTGTGGAGCTCACAGTGAGCACAGCATCCCCCAGCATCCCCTGCCAAGCTTCGAACGCTCTTCTTTCACATCCTCTACTTGATCCATGTAGATGGGAACCCTTTCTCCTTCAGGCCACACACGGAAGCATCTCTCCAGCCATTTGAGAAGGGATGCATCTCAGTTTTCCTTCTCATCACCCAATAAGCTGGCCAGAGGATACGCCTCTCTGAGAGTATCTGCATTCTGATTCCCTGAACAGTGAGCAGCCAGGTCTGTGGGCATGTGGGAGAATGAGAGAAAAAAGATGGGAGAGGAGGAATAGGCTCCTGTCTACCTCTGCCTATGGCTGCTCTTCCAGAGGATCTGGGGTTCAGTCCCTAGCACCCACATGGTGGCTCACAACCATCTGTAACTGTAGTCCCAAGGGGTCCAATCACCTCTGAAGGCACTACACACACAAGGTATACATACATACATACATACATACTCTAGCAGGCAAAGCACACACACACAAATAATAATGATAATGATGATGATGATAATGAAAATTTTAAAGCTGTATCTTTGTGCCTGTTTCAGGGCTCTGAGGCCCAGCACCTTCTTGGGAAGTCACAGATAAAGATGAATTAAGAAAATGAGGGTGGGCCTTTGGGATGGCTCCATGGTTAAAAGTGCTCACAGTGTAAACCTAATGACCTGAGTTCAGTCCTTGGAACCCACACAAAAGTAGGAGATAAACAACTTCACAGAAATGTCCTTTGATCTCAGTGTGTGTGTGTGCTTAAGTGTACTTGTATGAGCATGCGTGCACACACTCACACAAGTTTTAAGATCCTTTTTTAAGTTACAAAAGAAAACAGAAAGGATGGAAATGAGAAGACTTGTCTAAGATATGGAGACCCTGGAGATTCTGGATTCTCCATGATATAATGTCCATAAAATCAACCCCAGCCTCCAAGTGCAGTGCACAAGGCCCCACACAAGCCAATTCTGGTTTACTTTCCAGCTTCATCTCTGTCACAGTGAACTCCCCTCTATTCTGACAAGCTTCCTCTCCCACCCCACCACACCCCACCACACCACACCCCTATGGCCTGCTTTCTGCTTTGATGAGGGCTGACTTCCACACTGTGTTGTCACATGAGGCAGGGAGAGGGAGGCTCTCTGGGGTCTTGTAGAAACACTACTAACCCTATCCACCATAGCTCCAACCCTCAGGACATAGCTTGCTACTGCTTTTCTCCAAATAAGATAATACTGGAGTTAATTAGTTAACCTTAGCCTTAATTACTTCTTGTTTGCAAATGTATCCACATGAGAGCCAGGGCTTCAGCACACGAATTTGGGGGAGACAGAGGTCACTCCGGAGTACCCTCCTCCTTTGTATTCCCTTGAGGCCCCAGCTCACAGCTACCAGATCCCAACACTACTCAGTTCTCACGTTGACAGGTGTTGCAGACCTGGTGACCTGGATATAGATCTGCTAATCATCCACTCTCCGCTGTATTTTTAGGGAGTTGGGAGTGGGGGGAACTCCTAGAAATCTTGGAAATACAGAATGCAACAAGAGAAAGACAATCAAACATCACTAACAAATTCCAGCACTAGAAAGTAGCATTTGCTGTGTCTGTTTCCGGCTCATCTATGGGCCTGTCCACTCATCTGTCTAGGTTTCTAACAACAAACAGTGTCCTCCTCAGAGACGATCTTGTGGAAGCCTCACACTAAGATCACACTTCAGATAAGGCTTTCTGCTAGTCAGTCATGAGCCAGGTCACACCTATAAGGACCTCATAAACAAGGCTACACATTAGACTCACACAGAATTCTATAGACACCTGTTATCACCAAAGGACAGATATTGATTTATGATCTCAATATTACAGAGAGAAGAAGGAGGGGGAGGAGGAAGAGGAGAATGAAAAGGAAGAGGAGGAAGACGAGGAGGAGGAGGAACACAGATAAGAAGATGAAGTGACCAGGCAAGTTTTTTTTTTTTTACAACAGTTCATTATATGAACTTTTAAAAATACAACTGGCTTCTTTAAGAAAATACTTATCAATATTAGAGACTGGTCATATGAAACAAAAGGAGCTGGGGGGGGGAGTGGAGGGGCAGAGCGTTAGTGATGAACAGGTGCTAGAAAACACATCTGATGCTACGAGCCTGGCTGATAGGAGAGGAGCAGGCACTGGAGGCTGCAGTGATGGAGAGGCAGTCCCTGGGTCACGAGCTCAGGTATGCTGTTGTCCTTCAGTGTTTGTGGGAGTTGGAGCCATGGTCTTGAGTATACCAACACCTGTGGTATTCAATACCCTGATATACAAATATTGTAGTATTTGCAAGTAACGAAGACACATCCTCTCATGGTTTTCAGCTGACATTCATTCTAAAGCCAACAACAACAGCAACAACAACAACAAGAAGAACAAAAAAGCCAGGTTCAGAACTAAGTCTTTTAGTTAGGAAAGATGACAGAGGTTCTGTTTAGTCAACAAAATGATGGACTGGGTATTAGGTCTATCTTGCACCTTACTGACATAAATTGGTATAGTTATGCTCTAACTGTATTTTTGAGAGAAAAGTTTTATTTTAACAGGAAGGGTGATATGTAGGAGGAGCTAAGGTGGGAGGAGTAAGGAGAGGAGGAGGCGAAGGAGAGGAGGAGCTAGATGATGAGAGAAAGAAAGAGAGGGGGGACAGACATGGAGGCAGATGTTCACATGTCTCCGCCAGTCAAAAATAGTTGATATATCTAGGTTGGGTATTAGCTTACACTTCTGATCAATATTGAGCATTACCAAACTTATAAAGCCTTTGATTAACATTTAAAAAATTGTATAAAAGCAAAAAGGAGAAGGGGGCATGGGATAGGGGTTTTCTAGGGAGGGGAAATGGGGAAAGGGGATGGCATCTGAAATGTAAATAAAATATCCAATAAAAAATAAATTAAAAAAATAAATTAAAAAAAGACACATCCTCTCATATGCTTTAAACAGCCCTCAATTATTTATCATGTCAAATACATTGCAAATATGTGTAAAGAATTTTTATACTGTACTGCTTGGGAAACACTGGCAAAACAAAAAAAAAAAAAAAAAAAAAAAAACTGGACCTGTTGAGTCCAGGTGTAGTGTTTGTCCTATTTTTGAACCAGAGTTGGTTGGGTCTCTGGATGTAAAGCTTGTAGCTACAAAGGGACAGTTCTCACAGCGATATAATGTTTTCCATAATCTCTCATAGCTTTTAACAGTGACTTCTCTGTGAGATAAGCACTCTCTATGTCCCATATTTTGTCACCATCTAAACTCTAACTGGAGGTTTAGGGTGGGGTGCAGCTGGAGAGGACATTTTGGCCCATGCAGCTTGGCCCTAGGGTCATTGTGTCAATACAGTTATGGCTTCCAGCACATCCTGTGGTTTGTCAGATGAGAGGCTCCACTGACAGGACTTTCCTTCTTGGAGTTTATTGACATCTTATCTATGATGCCAGGAAGCCAGAGAGCAGAGACAGGAAGAGACACTCAGTGTTATAGGTCAGGCTACAGCCTTTAAAAATTATACACAGAAGTACTAGAACCCAGTGCCACAGAACATGACCTCTCTCGGAAGTGCCTAGCCTTGCAGAGACTTGAAGTGCCAGAGTGGAAGGGGACTACTCAGGAGCCCCCCACCCGCTCAGAGGAGACGGGAAGGGGAGATGGGGGAAGGATTATGGGAGAGGGTGACCAGGATGGGGGGCAGTGAGCAGGATGAAAAGTGAATAGAAGTAAAAAAAAAATTAAATTTAAAAAAGTATTGTCCTCTCTCGACTCTGAAATTTCTCGAGAAGAAGGAAAGGAGTGTGAACACACAGATGCGGGTGCGGACTTTCTAAACAGCACTCCAGTAGTGCAGGAAATAAGAGCAACGGCCAACAAAGCGACTCTCACAAAACTGCAAAGCTCTTTGCAGTAAAGGGAACTGTTGGTTGAGTAACGAGAGCCTGTGGAATGGGAGGAAAACTTTGCCATCGATAGAGGATTGGTGTCTAGACTATAAGGTGTATAGACTCCCTAAGTAAACATAAAGGGGGAAAAACAGTTGAAAGGCAGTGGGTGCAGGGGTGGGGTGGGGGACACTCTGAAACAGAACAGAGAGTTCTCAAAAGGAAAAATTAAAATGACAATTAAGCATGTTTAAAAGTGTCCAACATCAAGAAGAAGAAGAAGAAGAAGAAGAAGAAGAAGAAGAAGAAGAAGAAGAAGAAGAAGAAGAAGAAGAAGAAGAAGAAGAAGAAGAAGAAGGTTTTCAACATCCTTAACCTTCATGGAAATGCAAGTTAGAGGCTTTGTGATTGCGTGTCACCCCAGTCAGAATGGCTGTCTTCAAGCATACAAATGACAATGAATGCCAGCCAAGATGTGGGGTAAGGGAACCTTTGTAAATTGTTGGGGGGGGGTGTTATAACTAGTGCAGCTACTTTGGCGAGCAGTCTGGGGGTTTCCAAAACATAAAAAGAGAGCTCTCATATAACCCACCTATCCCACACCCTCACATTTACCAAAGGACTCCATGTCCTACTACATGGATGCCTGCTCATCCACGCTCACTGCCGCTCTACCCACAACATCGTAGAACAAAACAGAACCGGCTTAGACACTTGTCAGCTGGTAACCAAAGAATGAAAACATGGTACATTCACACAGTGGAACTTGATTCTATAAAGAGAAATGAAATTTGTAGAAAATGGATGGAAATGGGAAAAATTATATTGAGTGCAGCTGCCCAGGCCCAGAAAAGCAACTGTTGGCATCTTATCTCTCAGACGTGGATTCCACCTTTAAATATTTAGTTATCTGTATTTAACCTGGAGTACCTGTGGCAGCAGGGAAGAGAGTAACGGAACGAGGGAGACGAGGAGTTGGGGGAAGGCTAGTTAAAAAGAAGACTCTATGGAAATCTACTATCTTTTTGTTTGTTTGTTTTGAGTGCAGTGGATGGAAGCCAGGTCTCACACATGCCAGGCAAGACCTTAGCCGCTGAGCTAGATCCCCAACCCTGTTGAGACTTCCTATCATATAACCCAATTCAAAACATAATTTAAAAAAATGAATTTGAAGGGAGCTACCCTATGTGGAGGGTTGAATGAGAAATATCCCCTGGAGGCTCTTATATTGGAATGCATGGTCCGTGGTTAGTGATGCCATTTAGGGAAGTTACAGGATCCTTTAGGAGATGAAGCCTTTGTGTAGGAAGTCTATGTTGGGACAGGCTTTGAGAATGTAGTCTTTCCCCATTTCTACTCTGCTCTTTGCTTTCTGCATGTGGCCATAGATGTGAATGCTCAGCTTCCTTCTCTGGGCACTCCTGCCATGCTTCCTCCAATTGTGTGTGTGTGTGTGTGTGTGTGTGTGTGTGTGTGTGCGCGCGCGCGCGCGTCTGTCTGTCTGTCTGTCTGTCTGTCTGTCTCTATCTCTCTGTGTGTATATGTTTGTGTCTCTGTCTCTGTCAATGCCTCCCAGAAGTACCACTGTGATTACTTGCACTGGGCTTACACAAGACTGGACCTGTCATCAATCAATCATGGATGGAAGAGTGGTCCACAGGATCCTAACCCATAATGAGCTACTGATTATTGATAGATTCTGGGAGAGGAGGAGAGGTTGTCTTCAGTTGTATTTTCAATGCTGGTGATTTCAACAAGCTCCAATGGATAGTTTCAAAGCCGTGGCCACACAGATGGCCATGGTTACACTCAAGGTCACAAAACAAAACCAAAGCCATAAATGTGGGAAAGGTATTTGTAAGAATGGGAGGGTGGGGGGTGGGTATTGACAAGGAGGAGAGGGAAATAGAGGATAGGGATGAGAACAGTTAGAGTATATAATATACACATTTGAAATGTCAAATTTTAATTAATAAAATGTTTTTAATTAAAAAATGCCCTCGCAGAGGTAAATTATCGACAACTAGGTCACTATGGACATGTTAAGCATCTTAATAGAAAAGGCAAACTTGACACAGAGACAGACGTGCACAGGAAAGACAACATGAAGACAGACACATGGAAGACGGCTAGATGGGCTAGGGAACTGGCTCACTGGGCAAGCATTTGGGCACAATCGTGAGGACCTAAGCTCAGATCCTCACCACCTATGTAGAGAGTCGGGTGCAACAGCACACGTCTATAATACCAGCACTGTGGAGGAATACTGCTTCAAAACAGTATTCATGAGGTATGATGGCTCCATGGTGTGTCATCTTTGGTGACCCCGATACACACTTTGGAGTGTTTCTACAGGATCAATGATGTCATTTAGATCAGAGCCAATATAAATGTAACTGCCGTTTCCCCACTTCCTAATCCAGCACCTTTGGAAGATGCTAAACCAGCATCACTCTTTTCCCCAGAGCCTGGGCTCCATCAGAGCCCTTGTTGTACCACTGTGAAGGTCTGTCACTGAGTCATCAAGGGTGGGAATTAAAAGGGGTAGGGTCGGTATTGCAAGCATGCAGCAGCTCAGTGGTCAGCCTCCTCAGTCCCGGTGTCAGGGACAGAGCTCTGCTGGAGAATGCGCCCATGCATTGGAGTTACACAAACCTATGGTCTTTGGGTGCAGCTTCAGAGCCTTCTGTGTCTCTGGAGTCAGTTTCTTACCAGACTCCCTCTAAGGGTTTCCAGTCTACCGTTCTCACTTTTTGCACTCTTTTATTTCTTCCTACCACATAGTGAATGACTTTATCCAAAGAGACAAGCCACCATCTACTGCCTACCTTTGCACCTCCGAAGTTATGTGTACTCCTTCATCACTCTCTCTTCCTGCCTCAAACAGTGAGTTCTCCTCATCTTCCCCCAAATTCCCGTCCTTGTCTTTCTTCCCATGACCTTCAAACACTCTGCCTCAGAGCTCATGGTTTTAGGTCTCTATACCTAGATCTGCACACACCCCCCCCCACTTCTGATACCAGTTGCAAGAAGGCTGTCTCCTGTACTCTGACCAGGCAGCTACAAAGTCACAATTCCCAGAACTCATACTTGGGTCCTTTTCTTATGCTAAGGCAGCTTATAGAACTCAGAAAAATGTAGTTCGTTATGAGGCACTTTAAAGAATATAAATGAACAACAAGATGCCAAAGGTGTTGTCATGGTTTCAGTGTCCCCCTAAAGTTTGTGTGCTGGAACCTTAATTATTCATTATTTGTGTTAGAAAGTAAGGCCCAGGGAAGGTGCATGTCACAGGGGCTGAGCCCTCATGCATAGATTAATGCTTTTCTCAAAGGGATGGGTTGGCTGTCTCTACACTGTGGCTGCCTTTCTTCTTTCCCATGTGTTTGTAAGTTTTCTGCCAGTCTCAGAAACATCACGTGGTTCATCAGCTACCCGACGGCTTCAGCTGCCTGGTCCTATACTTCTCAGCCTTCAGATGCATGGTCTGAAAACCCAGTCTCAGGTGTTCTAAGTAACCATTGTCAAACTAGATCACCTCCTTTTCTCCTTTGAATCAGCTCAGTGATCTCCCACCAGCTTCACAAAGGCCCTCACATGGCCTGGTTCCTGCAGGCCCCAGACCACTCTGATGTTCTCAGTGCTTGTGCATTTGTCTTTTGGGAATGGGTCCCCTCGTTCCTTCACTGACTCTTCTTACCATCCCGGCAGTACTAAGTTATCAGAACTCATTTAGTTGTAAGTGGTGAAAACATAACTCTAAGTAGCTTACACTATAACTCGGGAATTTATCACCAAGTGAAGGGATTGCCTTAGGAGTGGTCCCGGGTGTCAGAAGCACCTAGTTCAGGGGACGTCATACCAAGGCAGCCACATCAAAGCTCTGCAGACTGGTGGCTCAAACACAGGAATATATTTTCTTACAGTCCTAGTGGCTAGATGTTAGACATCAAGGTATCAATAGGGTTGGGTTCCTCTAAGGGCCTTTCTTCTTGGTTTGTAGATGGACATGTCCCTCGTGGTCTTCCCTCTTATTTTGTATGCGTGGTACATATGTGTGTGCATTCACGTGTATCTGGGTACATGTGTGTGCAAATGCACATAGAGGTCAGAAGGTGATGCTGATGCCTTTCTCTGTTACTCTCCACCTCATTTTTTAAACAGGCTCGTTTTATTGGCTGTGAGCTCCAGGGATCCACTGTCTCTGCCTCCTCAGTGCTAGGATTATTGGCATATGCTGCTGCTCTCAGCTTTGTATGTGGGTATCTGGGGCACACTTTGTGTTCTCACACTTGTGTGACAAGCACTTTACCAGCTAATCTATGTCCTTAGCCCCTATCTTAAAAAGAAAAAAAAAAGAGAGTGTCTCACTATGTAACTTGGCTGGCTCTGGATCCTCTCATTTGCTTCCATCTACCAAGTGTTGTCATTACAGCTTGCCTCCACATCTGGCTCTCCATATTTCTGTAGCATATGTAAATGTGACAGTTTCCATGGACTTCTTTTAATAGCAGTAAGAACATGTCTCTTACACGCCCATCTTCTCTGCTTTTTCCCCAAACTCACAATATTAAGCTACCACACCTGGGCTAATCACCTCTTATTACAGGAACCCGGCCATAGTGGATTATAACCTGCCCTAATGACGCCATTTTATCTTGTTCACCTCTCTAAAGACCCTGTATTCAAATACATTCATAGTCAAAGGTTCAGGAGTTGAAGACTTCAGTGAACCAACAAGGGAGAGGTATAATTCTTCCCTTTGGACACGAAGTCATTAACCCCTACTTCTCCATTCAGTTCCACCCCCAGCAGATCCACAGGGAAAAATGGCACTCAGCATATCTGACCATTCTATGGCTTTATCCACTGGGGAACCCATCCTGAGTATCTGAGCCCAAACCCAGCTCTGCCCTAGAGGAGGGCCACTGGCACAGAGAGAACAGAGGTTTTATTAAAGTGGCATTTCCAAACTCTGATTTCAAGGAGAACATGGTAAAATGAGTCCCAAGTCCACTCTTCGATTTTATAGAGAGTACATTTTGAAGAACAAAAATTTCTCATTTTTTAATTATTTCATAAAAATTCTAGTCTTTGGGGGGGTGGTGCCCATCTCCATTCTTCCTTGCAGCCGAATGATTAAGGGAACATTCATTTCCTGTGTAAGGCTGTCTTGCAGAATGCATGTGCCCTCCGGGTAGGATATTTCAATTTTGACTATGCTGAGGAGATGAAGTCTGGGAGGGGAAAAAGATTGGCTGCCAGGTTACCGCTCCAAATAAATGTTCCTTGCGTATAAAACTTAGTCAAATGTGTATTCTCTCCCCCAGCACATCCCTTCTGTCCCTACAGGTCTTAAAAGAGGTAAAATATTCTATGAAGGTTTTATAATGTATCTTTTAGAATCTAAGCCAAGACACTCATCCCCATATGCTGTTTGAGTCCTCTTCTGTGACAAAGATTCAGTGGCCAAAACATACAAAAGAGCCATCGACACTAAGATGTTACTGTGCACTGAATTGTGTGCCCCAAGTCATATTGTGGCCTTTGGGTCAAAGTGAGACTGTGTTCAGACATGGGACCTTTGGGAGATGATTATCTTTAAGATGACGTGATGGGGGGAATCTTGATGATCATCAGGACCCTCATAAAACAAAACACCCCGAAGTTCACTCTCTCCACTCTGTGAGAACCCAGGCTGAAGGCTGTGACTACCTGCAGGGGAAGTCAGCATTCAGCAGAACCTAACTGGGGGCCTCCCACTGGGCTCTCAGCCTTCAGGCTTTGGAATAGAGTTTCTGTTGCTTAGCTGCTTTCTTTTGGCTGCTTGAGCAGAGGCTAAAATACTTGATTGCCCCGGGCTCTACCCTTTTCACTTTTAAGGATTATAAGGTTCTTTAGGGTAGGGAAAATAAACATAATCACCCGTCTCAACCTGGGATATAAGAATTTTTGTTTTAACCAGCTTAATTATAGTTGGTTTCTTTGTTTATTTTATATTTGCAGTGCAGGGGATGGGGACCCAAGCATTTTGTACTTGCAAGGCAAAACGCTCTACCACTGAGCTACGTTCCCAATCCTAGGTAAAAACTTTTTTAGGAAAGGAAAAATAACCCATGCCTCAGAAGAAGGACATATGGCTTCTTTGAATAAAGAAGAATCAACCCTCGTCATCTGGACTCAGAACGTTACAGCTGAGAAGCAGTTAGGAGGTACATGGAGGACTTTTAGCCATGTCCTGGGGTTTAATCCCGATCTGGTCTGTGCTCTATGGCTTCACCGCTGTGCCTTAACTTCCTCATCTGTATCCACAGTAACATCCACGGTCTCCTCATCACCATTGGAAACGACTGGACAACTCCACAGGCATTTTGTGGATGACTTGGAGAATGTGGTGTGCATCAGAAAGGAGGAGTAACTGATGGCCACACTTACTCTTTGCCCTTGAAGACTCATCCTGACTGCTGCCTTCTTGGACACAAAGGGAAGTCTTATTAATCCACCCAACTAAAACACAGATAGTATCCAGCAACAGAGAAGTTTAAAAGGTGTGTGTACAGGCATGTGTGTATGCCTGCATGTGTGTGTGTGTGTGTGTGTGTGTGTGTGCATGTGTATACGTGTGTGTATATGTTGCTCAAATTGTACTAGCATCATTAACATGTCCTGAACATCTATGACAAGAAGAACCTCAGGTTTATATGAGGTTTCAATATTACCCTGTAGGTAGATAACCATGAGTGTCTCCTACATGGACTGGTGGAAGAACTGAGGGGTTTCTCTGCTCTTTGTAGCTCATAAAGGCTTCTTAGAACTGGAGCTAGCATGTATCTGTGAAAGAAAATCAACAGGCATCAGCAGAGCTATTTTAAAAAACACTTGTTCTGTCTAGGTTTACCAGAATCTAAGCATAAGATTCTGGGTCCTGAATGCCACAGTATTAAATTGTAAAATGTACAAATCGAATATGCACAAAGCTTGAAATTTGCATGCAACCCAGCCAATTGCATCAATGGGCCATCGTATCTACTTTAGCTTGATGCTCTCCTCTCTCACTTCCACACACAAATACAACCTTTTATAATTTCACCCAACCACTGAACTATTCCCTAATTATATTTTAAATATTTTTTCTTCCAAGGGGGGGGTCTTTAATAATAAAGCTTGTGGGTTTCAGCATCTTTCATACCTGCATCCAACAAAGATGCTGACCAATCTCTCTCATGCCCCACAAAGACCATGCAGCATGCACAGTAGGCAAATAATTCTTGTAACAAAACGGATGGCACTTCACATTTTTACCTGTAGAAATAGACTATAAGGTCGCTATACAATACTACAATACTTTCTTAAGGATGTCATAGGAAGAATTCAAATAATCACCACTCATGACCAGCTGAGAGGATCTAGGGCTGTTCCTCTTGTGAAGGTTCCCTAAGCCAACACATGGAGGGGAGGAGAGCAGTCCTGTGGGGGGTGTTCTTCCACCACCCCTGAGGACTTTTCATGGTGCCATTCCTTTGGGTCCCTCCCTCCCAGGTCTTCAGGTGAAGATGTAGACTCAGCCACTTGCGGGTTCACAAATCATCTAGTTAGTTCATGAATCAAGAACGCAAATCGTACATCAACCCAAGGCTGGAAACTCCCTTCCTGTGTATTTTCTGTAACAAATATATCACCCAGTATAGCGCATCAAAGATTCTAAAGTCTGATTTATTGACATAGATATTTGAATAATAAAAGGTCCTCCTTTTTATCAACTCTTTTTAGAGAACTTTACACCTCAGAGCTAAATTATCTCACAAATTAAAGTCCAAAAATAAATTTATAAAGCAAATTGTCTCACTCTTATGATTCCAAAGTAGCAAATTTGTGGTTAGTTTTAAATTCACAAAAGGGGCAGAGGGAGCCCCATGCTTTCTGCAGCTATCCACGATCCTTCCTGTCATTGGGATGGACCCGGTGTCTCCAAAGTCCCTCAGGAAATTCATCTTTTTAGAAACACAGCTCTGCTGTGGCATGTGCAGTTATTACAGTGCTGGCTTTGGCACCTTAACATGTAGGAAGCAGACGCCATCTCAGGTAGTTCAGGATAGATTATTAGCTTCCTAGTTAGTGTGTCATGCTGCTAAGGACCCCAGCAGAGTCCCAGGATACCTGCAGAGGAATGGAGGAAACAGGAAGTTGGTCCAACCAGGATCTATACCAAGTGTGCATAGCTGGAATTTAAGCCCAGTGAGGAGGCTCTTTCATGCAGGGATTAACTGTGGAGCAATTTATTTATCATTTGCAGGACAACAATCTCTCTTCTGAGTGAAGCCACATTAGGACAGGGTGATAGTGGTAGCCTCAGGTATGAGATATTTTTATTAACTGGAAAATAAAAATAGAATATATGTGTCGTGTACACTGTCATTTTGAAATATATAATCATAGTGGGATGGCTAAATCAATCTAATATATACTACCTCCAAAACATGTGTGTATATGTATGGCTCTCTGCACACACACACACACACACACACACACACACACACACACACAGAGAGGGTGATAAGAACGCTTAAAATGTATTCCCATCAGCTTTCAAGAGTATAATCATATTGTTATCAACTTGTACTCATTAGTTTTATGTCACCCTGACACAAGCTAGAGTCATAGCTGAGGAAGGAGCCTCATGGAGAAAATACTTCCAAAAATCAGGATGTGGCAGACAGGTAGAACATTTTCCCAGTCAGTGATTCCAACCCATTGTGGGTGAGACCACCCCTGGGCTAGTGGTCCTGGATTCTATCAGAAAGCTGGTGGAGAAAGCCATGATGGGTGAGAGAGTAAGCAGCAGCCACCATGGCCTCTGCATCAGCTCCTGCCTCTGGGTTCCAGCCCTGCTTGAGTTCCTGTCTTGACTTCCTTTGATGGTGAACAGTGATGTGCTAGTGTGAGTTGAATAAACCCTTTCCTTCCTGAATTGCTTTGGTTGTAGTTTCATTGCAGCAATAGTGACTGAGACATAACTACTGTCGTCGTCACACTGTATGAACGATTTCCTAAATCTATTCTGTGGGTTTTACTGGAGGAACTTTCTTTCCTTCCATCGCTGTCCAGATAATCTTTCTCCTTCAAAGTAGTGGGCAGTGTCTCTTTCAGAAATGAAGCGTGTATTGTGAGGGACATGGGGTCATAGTCTTTTGGAACTATAAGGAAGCAGCAGCCAGTCTTGGTCCATAATAGTGCAGCCCTTTTCTCTCATTCCTGGCTTGCTGAGGCCAGAGGACCTTCTTGCTAAGATTTCTTCTCCCCTTCAATTTGCCTCCCCCACAAACCACACTTGGCGGATCCCTGACTGCCCATGCTGATGCTAACATTGCTGTAATGGGGACCTTGCAAGCCCCAGCTTCTGCCACCTACTCTTCAGGAGGCAGAAGCCTCAGGGCTTGGCTTCAAGGTTCATTGCTTTCTGCTTCAGCTGCTGCAAAGTGACATTTGCTTCTGTGACATGGGCCCTGCTGCTCCCAGAAAATCCTGGCATAGTTCTTAGCAACATGCCCTACATCTTGGATTGTCCTTCTCCCCCCAGAAAAACATCATATACTTCAGTACTCTCCTGGGTTCTCCTCCATGAACCTAGTGATGTCCTCCAATGCTCCAATGCCTTCTCTCACATTGGTCCTCCACAATAAGAGGGAAAATGGTCAATGAATGACACAGTGTTTAAATCACGCCCAACATTACTCTGGGTAGGATGGTCCCTCCTAGAAGACACTGTACCAACAGACTAACTTCTGCCCCAACCTGGTCTGCTCATGGTGGCAGGTCACATCCTCCCCTAGGTTTGCAAGATAATGTCTTACTCATACAACCCAGATAGTAAGAGATGTCTGAATGCTCACATTAACTATAGATCCACAGCTAGAAACACTGTTTAAATTCATTTTCTTAGTCACCCCTTGCCTATACATCTCATTGTGTAACCTTGTTGAACAATGGTCTCACTTCAGTGGTGGCCCTTTGCTTGATCTTACTGTGGACTCTTATCAATATTTCTAAGTCACTCTCCCTGTATTACTGAATTTCAGATCTTTTTGGGAAGGCCATTTGGTTACTTCTCTATTCTCCTCTATGAGATAATTACCTCCCCCCCCCCATGTTTCATCGATGGAATCCACGTTCCAATCCCAATCAAGAGTCATAGTCCTGGATGCTCCTCCAGATCCAGTTTCTCTCACCCATGATGCTGTCTGGGTTAGCTTCCCTTCTGACTCTAAAGAAATCAGCCATTCTCCTTGGGAAGCTCCTCTTCCTCCATACTGAGAGTCTTGCTCATATGTATTTCCTCTTTGTTCTTCCCAGGTCCTTGTCCTATTGGTAAGAATTATGCATATCTTCCACAACACTTAAGTCCTCTCTAGAGTTTCCGAGAACTCTGATCTCTACAGAAGCAAAGTTCCAGGCACAAATCCTTTTAGCCATCTTCTAGGAATGGGCTGTGAATGGCTACTAGTGTTGTCTTGGTGTCTCTCTGCCTAATCAAGGAGATAATGCCTTTGCTTTGTAAGGTGACCATCCTCTTTCTGTTCCTTTATTTTTTTCTTTTCATTTTGGTTTCTCTACAAAGCCCATCACTCTCGAGGAAGTGGTAGATAGGGCTTATCTAATCAACTCAGTCAATAGAAAAGTCTGAGTTAGGAGACGGTAGGCAAGCCAGATCATTGTGAGTATTCTCTTTGGAGTGTCTTATGTCACAGCATCTCCTAGATTGACACTAACAGTTTAGAGGTTAAACACCACATATCATTGTTCTATGGTATGCTGAGTACCTGCCTTCCTTTACTTTATTCTTTTCCAGTTTGACACCTTTACTTACAGACAGAATTGAGAAACACAACCAAGGCAACAAATGTCCCTCTGCCAATGACAGAATGGCCTTGTCCTCTATTCTCAGTCTTATGTGCACTCCAGCACCTATGCCAAGCAATGCCTGACATAAGATCAAACGAGCTATGCACAGTGGGATAGATGAAATATGTGTTTAGGGCTTGTGAGATGTCGAGTAGATAAAAGACCTGCTGTCAAGCTTGGCAGCTTAAAATTGGTCCCCAGGACCCATGTGGTAGAAAGAGGGAACTGGCTCCCAGGAGGAAACCTCTGACCCCACACACACAACTCCTGTCCCCACCAACACACACAAAATTTTAAAAACATTTATTTAATTTTTTTTTACTAAAGCCTACACCAGAACAAAACCAGCCACCATCTGCATGTAACATTTCCATGGACATCCTTGCCCAGGCTGGATGGAAATCCTATTTGTACCACACTCACAGACTGATCTTAAAGCCATCCAAACACAGGAGGGCTGGAGAAACTGCCCTTGATGTATGGGACCCTGTTTTTCTGTTCTTGCTGGGTACATCCCATGGCAATGGGCCACGGGACAGCTATGAGGATTCTTGGTAAGCTTAAGCCATGTTCAGGTAACTATCTCACAAGTGCAGTTGGGGACCAGAACACCATACTCATCTCCTTCCATAAAGTAGCCTGGGAATGTATGCTGTAATCTGAAGAGGGCCTGTGCTGCTAACCTACCTGCAGGCCACGGGGAAGCTGAGCTTTCATGGTATCTCCCATCCCCACTTCCAAGAGAAAGAAAGAGAGAGAGAGAGAGAGAGAGAGAGAGAGAGAGAGAGACCAGAACCCCAGGCTTCCTGCCACTAAGACTTGAGGTGTGTTATATCCTGTGATTCCCCAGTCTAGGGACATCACTGAGGTGTCTTGTTTCTGTGGCTGCAAAGCTAACAGGTTTCTTCTGTGTTGCCCTCTGAAATTTCATGCACTGTTTTCCCACCTAAGCCGTGGTGAGACTATTGAGAAGGCTGTGAACGGCTCCATTCTACTCCCAGCTCCTGCAGCTGGCCTTCCTACCCTAAACCAACCTCTCCCAGCTCTCCTGGGTTACTCCCTGCCTCTTTCCTCTTAAACATGGCTGGCCCTCTGGACCTGTCTCACTGTAAACAGAAGTCCCAGGACACTCACATCCTGCCTCTCTATTCTGGGGCCCCAGTCCTTCTCTCTCCCCTTTCTCAGATCCCATAAACATAACAGAGCATCCCCAGGCCTCAGGGCAATAAAAAAAAGGATTAGGCAAAATGTGCATATCACATCTGTCACTCAGAGACATTTTAATACAGGAGCCTCAGTACACTGCTTTGTCCCTTCTCTGACTGTTCGCCCTGGGGATGAAACTGCCTAATCTTCTCCAGCAGGGGCAGTTAAACTTTAAAGACCCTCTCATCTACCATGGCATTGGGACTCAGGGGGAAGCTATTATTATTAAACATGTTCCCCGGGCCTTCAACTCCCCTCTGATCTTGTTCTCACTGGTTACATGCTTGGTGCATCTCCTGCTGGCACTTCTGTGTGGTATCACAGCTCCATGGGTGTTGATAAATGTTACATAAAAGTCTATTAAATTAATCCGAAGGCTGCCATGCTGGTCCCCTGTTGATATCACAGATACAAGGGTCTCTAAAGTTTAAGTGCTCCCAGAAAAGCTCTAGGTGGTTTCCTTCATGTGGTTTAAATAAGCAATCTGTAGCCACTCAGAGGGTTTACTGGCTGGCCACAGCAACCTTATGTGTGAAAGCTATGGGGCCTGGTGGGAAACTGCTTCAATGGGCACTGAAGATAAGCTTGTATAAGGTATATCCCTTCATCTTCTGTGTTTGCCCACACCACACAACTTCATCCTCTATTAGTCAGTGCTCTCTGGAGGAACAGAGACAACAGGAGGAATCTGTGTAAGTATAAAGGGGATGTATTAGAATGGCTTAGAGGCTGTGGTCCAAGTAGTCCAAAGATGGCTGTCTAGTAACAGGATGTCCAAGTATCCAGTACTTGCTCAGCCCATGAGGCTGGATATCTTAGTTAGTCTTCAGTATATGTCAAAACTCTGAAGAAGTAGGCTCTAATAGAAAGAAATGAACTTGTCAGAAAGAGGGCAAGCAGGCAAAAAGAAAGAGAGAGAGAACTTTTTTCTTCTATCACCTTTATGTAGGCTGCCAACAGAACGTATGGTTCAGATTAAAAGTGGATCTTCCCATCTCAAAAGATACAATTAAAAGTTGCTCTTCCCAGCCAGATGGTGGTGGTATATATGCCTTTAATCCCAGTACTTGGAAGGCAAAGGTAAATGGATTTCTATGAGTTCAAGGACAGTCAAGGCTACACAGAGAAACCTTGTCTTGAAAAATAGCAACAAACCAAGATAGATAGATAGATAGATAGATAGATAGATAGATAGATAGATAGAATGTTGGTCTTCCCACTTTAAAACAGTTAATTTTGTAATCAAGTGGACAAGCAATTACAGTCATCACAATGCCCTTTCTACCAGTTGTTAAATTCTCCTTTCCAGACCTTCATGTTTGTTTATTTTTAAGTTTTGTTTATTTTTTATGTGTATGCATGTTTTGTTCTCACAGAGGTCAGAAGAGAAATTCACTCCCCAGGAACTAGAGGTTCAGATGGTTATGAGCCAGGATGTGGGTGCTGGAAACCAAACCAAAGTTCTCTTTAAAAAGCAAAATGTGCTCTTAACTGCTGAGCCATCTCTCCAGCTCACCACCAAGCCTACCACACCCCCCAAGCCCACATCATTTCTTACTTAACACCTCTCAATAGTTTGCCATTAAAGGGTAGAGATAAAGTGATAGAGCACTTGCTTGGAAATCAAGAAGTTAGAGAAATGGACCCACAACTGTAGCTGCAAGAGAGTCCAAGAGGGCAGAAGGCAGTGTCCTGCTGCTAAACTATCTTTCCACAATCTGGCCTGGATGACTCTTCTACTAACAAGCCTGGTCTTCAGAAGTCCTTCTTGGTCCCCCCAGGTTAACTGAAATTCCCCTGAAACGTGCACTGTAACTCCTCTTCAGAGCATCAGGAAGTGAGATCAACTGGTTTGTAACTCTAAGATTATTTGCTCAACATCCAGCTCCCGTCTTGTGTCCCAAGTCTCCACCCTTACTGTGCCCATGGTGCAGTCCACTAACTCTCTTCAACAGACATGTTTAGTAAATATTTGACTAAATGATGCTAAGAAATCTAGGTACCTGGCAGCCCTTTGATAGGACATTCATTGCCTCAGATCTTGCATCTCTTACCCTTACTCAAGTGCTGACTAGTCCCTTAATATACCTTATGCAGCTACTTAAGTCATGGGAATCTAGAGCCTTTCTTTTTATTCCTTCGTTCCATAAACACATGTCCAAGGCAGAAGAGTCACCTTAGCCTCTGCAGAGATGACTCAGTAGCATCACACTCAGAGAACCACTGAAGCAGAAAGAATGGGGACAGCACTGTCAGTCCCCAGCCAGCAGCTACATATATAGCTAATCGCTGTCAGAGCCCACAGTGTGTTCTGAGGACAATCAGGAGCATGACTTGGGCTTCCTTCTGCCCGGGTGGCTGGGATTCTGTTAGCCTTTGGCTTTTCTATTTTTTGCCTATCTCGGATCCAACAAGACAGGTTGCTTCCTTCCCTTGCCCCAGTTCCTTATTTCATTTCCGTTTCCTTATGGCTTGTCTGACTGTGTAATCCAGGGATCCCAAAATCATCCACTATTCATTAAATTTCTTGATATCCTCCTGGGCTACTTCTGATGAATATTTTGATGAATATTCAACATAAGAGGAAAAATAAGGTTTAGCTCAAATGGGTGTCTGCAAATATAGATCTATTTCAAGAAGAAGACTGCCCTGTGTGGTCTTCAGGTCCTGACTGCACAGTCATTCTCTCCATAGCCTGTCCCTCTTGTTTCAACCTTTTCTAAATCCTTATATTGGAGGTCATTTTAGGTCTCTATGGCTAAGTTCAGAGTCCGTTGGTGAGAGGTACAAGGTGAGCATTTCCAAAAAGAAAAAGGGAAGAGTAGGAGGCACAGAGAGGAGAGAAGAGGAGGAAGAAAGATAGAATGGTCTTGGGTTTAAGGCTAATTCTATTTCTTCAGATCAGTGTCTAGAAGCTGACCCCATTCAGTGTGGAGCTATCAGCCACAGGCACAATTAAAATTAAAATTAGTTGAAATCCAAAATTCAGTACATCAGCAGTAATCATTTTTTCAAGTGCTCCAAAGCCAGAGTCTGCCCTGTGAGACAGATGGCACAAAACAATTCCATGACTGCAGAAAGCACTATTGGGCAGATGCTGGGAAGGCCCTGAGTGCCCATCAGTGGTTCGCAGTAAAGACCAACCAGTAATGGGTTTATTTAAATTTTAGGGATGAAGACTTCAGTGCGAGATTCTGAACACAATGTGGGAAGCCACTTGTATTTCTCTGAGGACATCATTTCTATATATGAACAACTAAGAAATCTGAGTTTGTTGGGGGTATTTGTTGCTCTTGCCACTGTTTATGATATTGGGGGCTTGAACACAGAGCCTCTGAATGTTAAGCAAGCACATCCCACCAAGGTACACTTCAACCTATCTCTGAACTAAACAACAACAATATAAGCAGAGAGATCCTTGGTTTGTGTGATTCTCACAATTACTTTATGATGTCATGGGCCTGCAGCAGAATCTTGAAAGGGTTTTTTTCTTTTTTTAAGCCAACCTCCTTATGATTAATTACTTCCATTACTTTTAACCTTAACCCATGTTTGAAACACCACCACCCTGCCACAAGGATCACAGGAGTGAGGCAAATTAGCAGGCCCTGTGATCATAAAGGGGCAGCAGGCATAAAACCGCATTGATTTTAATCCATTAACACTGACTGTGAAATTATGTCTTTTCTTAATGTAGTAATTTGGTTAATAATATAGAAACTCTAAAGGAAATTCTCTTTTCAGGCAATCTTTAAAAAGCATGTAGTTCTAATGTGCACACATTATATATATTTTTATGCTTATTAAGGTGTGTTCCAGAAGGAATTTTGCTTAAGGAATTTTTATTACCTTAGTTCTTATGGCTCTATTTATGTAAAAGTAATTAAGTAAAAACAATCTTCTGGGTCTGGACAGATGGCTCAGCAATTTAGTTCTTGTTGTTCTTTCCAGAGGC
Source organism: Arvicanthis niloticus (assembly GCF_011762505.2). Lineage (NCBI taxonomy): Eukaryota > Metazoa > Chordata > Mammalia > Rodentia > Muridae > Arvicanthis > Arvicanthis niloticus. The sequence goes on along the minus strand of NC_047664.1, from coordinate 76,015,794 downwards.
CCTGAGTATGGTTCCTAGCACCTACAACACTTGTAACTCCATCTCCAGGGGATGCAAAACCTTCTGGCCTCACTGACATGCACATGTGTGACAGACACCCAGATACACACACACACACACACACATCCCTTTTAAAAAATCTAAATGAATAAATAAATAGATAATAAGAGATTGGAAAGATGGGTTGGCGGTTAAGAACACTTGCTGCTCTTGCAGAAGATCCAGGTCCAGCTCTGACCATCCCATATGGCAGAGGACCCAAAGCCCCCTCTGGCCTTCTTAAGCACTGTATGTATGCAATGTACATACATAACATGCATGCATACCACACATAGCATGCAGGTAAAACACATATATACATAAAATCAAATAAATAGATATTTTATAAAAATATATCCATCTCAGAATTTTTATTAATTTAAATCTTTCATATTTATTTACTTCACGTGTATGAGAGTTTTGCCAGTGTGTATATATATATATATATATATATATATATATATATGTGTGTGTGTGTGTGTGTGTGTGTGTATCTTGTATATATATATACATATATGTATATACATATATGTGTGTATATATATATGTATATGTGTGTATATATATACACACACATATATATACACATATACACACATATATATGTGTGTGTATATATATGTGTATATACATATATATATACATACACACACACACACACACACATATATATATATATATATATATACACACACACACACACTGGCAAAACTCTCATACACGTGAAGTAAATAAATATAAATATGTATATATACGTATATATGTATATACATATATCATATATATGTATATACATATATATGTACCACACATTCGTGTGATGGCCATGGCAGTCAGAAGAGGGCATGAGATGCCCTGGAACTGGAGTTTCAGATTATGAGCCTTCATGTTGGTTCTGGGAACTGAACCCAAGTCCTCTGCTAGAGTAGCAAGTGATCTTAACCTGTGAGCCATCTCTTCGGACCCAGAATTTTCAATAATCTAAAGGCAGAGTCTTCCTCTCTCTCTATCACACCCTCCTCCTCCTTCGCTCACTCCCCTGCAACCTCCGTTTTATTATAGTGAGACTTACTCTCTTTTTAACATTGAAATGGCATGGTAGCTGTTACTCCCAGCACTGAGGGGACTAAGGCAGACTCATTGGGAGTTCAAGACCAGCCTGGTCTGCATAGGAGCTATAAAGAATACCAGTTATTTTTTTTTTTCATTGTTGTGATCAAAATACCTGGCAGCAACGACAGTTTGTTTTGGCTCATGGTCTCAGTCCATCATAACAGGAAGGCATGTTGGAGCAGCTGTATCCATGGCAATAGGAGTGAGAAGCTGAGCAGATATTAACGCGGCTCAGACAGGAATCAGCTAGATAAAAGCCCAGGGTAGGATAGCTTTTAAAGTCTTGCCTCTGGAGAGCTGTTTCTGCTAGTCAAGCTTGAATCCCTAAAGCAACAGCTCCCAGACTTCCTAATGCTGAGACCCTTTAGTATAGCTCCTCAGGTTGTGGTGACCCCCAAACGTAAAATTATTTCCATTGCTACTTTGTACCTATAATTTGTTATCAATACAAATTCCTGTGTTTTCCAATTGCCTTAGGTAATTCATGTGAAAGGGTTGTTCAACTCCCAAAGGGTCACAACCCATAGGTTGGGAACCACTGCCCTACAGGCTTTAGTTACCACCTTCAAAATACCAACACAATGGTTAGGGCTATAGTTCAAGTGGTTGAGTGTTCACTTAACATATACAAGACCCTAAGACATCAAACCTATGATGTCTCACCATAGTGGTATATGTCTGTAATCTTAGAACTTGAGGAGTGGAAGCAGAAGAACCAGGAGTTCAAGATCAGACTGTGCTACATGGCAGGTTCAAGGCCAGCTTAGGGTACAAGAGAGCTTGTCTCGAAATAATGAAGAAACAGCCCCATATGCTAAGGAGTGAGCATTCAAACTATGAGCCTGTGGGCATGACATATAAGGACATCTTGTCTAGGCAGGGAACGGGGAAAAAGAGAGAGTGTTTGACCCATTAAAAGGCAGGCATGAGTCTTGGTTGGGTTTGCTTTTCCTCTGCCTCTTCGGCAGTGCATTATGGGAGCTTCTGCAGAGATTTGGAGAGAAAGAGCTACGGAAGCCACACCGCAAACAGTGAGCAGCACACCCTGCGTGGAGCAGCGACAGAATCTGTGGCGGGGAAGCGCTAGCACAGGCTCAGCAACATATTACAAACTTCCTGCGGTTGTTTATACTCCCAGGCAGATGAGAACATTCTATCTATAGCTGTGCTTCAGCAGAATGCCTTCCAACTCGGGGCTGCAGCCAAAGGCTGGAGGTAAAACACAATGGATCCGCCCCGCTTCCCCCACCGAGGAATGTTCTTTTCAGCTCCGTAAATCAGATCCGCAATCCTTCAAGAGCCAGATTCTTCTCCAAACCATGCCTTCCTCTTCGGCAGGGTGAAATTAAACACTGGATAAAATAGGTATGCGATAGTAAATAACTCAATGTAGAATTCAAGGCTCAAGGCTGTGAGATCACAGATACGGCCCTGACACAGTGCCCTGACACTAGTCTCAAAACCCAAGAAGACAGGACTACCTAGAATATATCTGTCGGGGTGCCAGGACCCCTGGCAATATCATCATTGTCTGTGGCCACTTATGTGTATCTATGCCTTCATGATCTCAGCACCAGCTGCTTTTTGCCTTTTCTAAAATTATGCAACAATATGTAAGGCATATATTTAACTCCACTTTAGACCTCTTGTGTGAACTCCAGTCTTCTCTGCCCTACTCTGTCAATGGCAGCTCCATCTGGTCACTTAAACCAAAAGCCTTGGGATCTTCTCTGACTCCTCCTTAACTCCCAACCTATAAATCTCAGCACATCCTAAATCAGGTTGTTTCCTGCATTATTATTATTATTATTATTATTATTATTATTATTATTATAGGAACCTCAAAGTTGGTCAAGACACCAAGACCGTGTTCTCAGCACAAAGGAAGTTTACCCCAGAGGAACAGAAGGCAGGGATAAAAAGAAGGATATAGAAAAAAGAGCGAGAAGGGGAAGGAAACAAAGGAGAGAGAGGAAGGGGAGAGAGGGAGGAGTATTTTGTCCTGGAGGAAAAAGGACTGTGTCTGGATAGGAGACAGATTCAGCCTATAAGGAAATGGCGGTTTACAAAGGTAAAGGGGAAAACCTCTGTTAGGATGAGGTGTTTAATTTTAATCGGGCATGTTAATTAGGGGGGGGGGGTTGATTGCTGGACATCAATACTTTTGATAGCTGGACCTTGGTAGTTAACCTCAGGAGGAGGACTTGCCCAAATAAGAGAACAGACCTTGGTGAGTAGCTTTAGAAATGTAATCCAACAATTTTTAGCAAGACAGAGGGTACTGGGGAGAAGGGCAAGCCTGCCACACTCCACTGGCTCACCCTCCAGCTGGCTAGAGTCCCTCTAATCATTACCCTACACTAGTGATTCTGAGTCCTTATCTGGAGACACTTTGGGCTATCACCCTGAGAGAATGCAATGGACAATAATAGGTCAACGCTAACTGATGAGATGCTGACAACCATCCTGAGATATACGGAAGAGGCTCCACCGTCACCATGGAGAGTCATCCACAATACCAACACTTCCACAGAACAGGCTCACTGTCACCACGGAGAATCATCTACAATACCAATGCTTCCAGTGAGGGAAACTGGTCCCCATCCAAACTGTCCCTCGGCTGATTCCCTCAGTGATCTCTAGTCTCCAACACAGCTATTCTTTCTTCTTCTGTTTTGTTTGTTTGTTTTGTATCATGGCTTTTGTGTTGTGGTTGTGGTTGGTTGGTTTTGGTTTTTTGGTTTTTTGAGGCAGGGTTTCTCTATAGCCCTGGCTGGCCTAGCTCTGTAAACCAGGCTGGCCTCAAAAATCACAGCGATGCACCTTCCTTTACCTCCCAAGTACTGGGATTAAAGGCATGTGCCATCACTGCCAGCTCCCTGTCCCCTAAGCTACTGCCCACACAGCAGCTGGCTGTGCCATTGAACAAGGCTGATCATGTCACTTCTGTGCCAAAAGCATTCCTACTACTTCCTATCTTGTGCAGGAAGATACAAGGCTTCCCAACAGCCTGCACATCTGCACATGGTCCCACCTCACACCGTCTTTGGTCAGACATCTGCCTGCTCTTCTCCCTGTCTCACACCCAGCCAACCTGGCTTCCGGTCACCCCTGGAATCCTCCAAGCACATCCTTGTCTTGAGGCCCCAGCTTGGAGCAGTTCCAACTTACTTCTCCCAAAGCTTTCCTAGTAGGTTGTCTTCTCAGTGTGACCAGAACTAACTCAGCCTCTGTACCTCTGCGTCCCCAGATTGCATCCCTTCCAAATTACATGACTCACTTCTCACTGGATCATCACTGTCACACTCACTGTGGACTGGGGCAGGCATTCTCTCATTCAGTCACTTATTGTACATGGCATCACTCCATTAGACCACAAACTCTATGAGACCAAAATTGAGACCAAGTTTCTGGTTTTTTTGTTTTGTTTTGTTTTTTGTTTGCTTGTTTGTTTTAAGATAGGATCTCTCTATGTAGCCCTGGCTGTCCTGAAACTCAATACATGGTCCAGACTGGCCTCAGACACAGAGATCTACCACCTACCTCCCTAGTGCTGGATATAAAGGGATACACCACCACACCTGTGAGAACGAAGTCTTCATTTGCTGTTTCCTAATCTATTTCCAGGAATAAGGTAAACAAAAGAAAGTAATTAAAGGGGGAAGGGAAGGTAGGAGAGGGAACAAATTTATTGTAGATCATCCAGCATACACAAATAGTAAGAAAAAATAACAAAAATATATTTTTTTCAAAAATACATTTTAATCCCAACACCAGAGCTACAGTCTCAGAACACAGTCTATGTATTTTCAGATATCTCTCTGCCTCTAGAAGGCTCTGGGGCTCTGCTTGCCTCTCATCCTCCATTCGTTTCCAGGTATCTGGGAAACAGGTCACAACATCCTTTTATTCTAACCGGTGAGGCAGGGAGGGCTGAGGGCTTCCACTTCCCCGTTCTGCTGCACAGACCTAAGCTCCCCTACACTGCTCACAAAATAACACATCATCACAGAACTTCCTCCGGAGCAACCAGATGAGGAACAGGGGAAAGAAGGAAGAGCAGGGGAGAAGACATAGCCTGGAGTTGTGGCAGCTCTAGGCCAGAGCATCCGCAATACTATTTCCCCCAGGGTCCTTCAGCTGGGAGTCTAGATGTGATTCACCTTTCTTGTCCATGGGGGAGTCTGCTTTGTTTGAGTAAGAGCTGAATTGGGCTCCAACTCTCCCCTACTTGGTTGCCAGAAGCTCAAGGGGATGTACAACTTTATCAGATCCAGAGTCAGTAAAATTCCACAGACAAACTGTATTAGTCATTTCTCTCACTGCAGGGACAAATAGCTGATACAGGCAACTGCTGTCACAAGTCCTTAAGGAAGGGAGAATTTCTCTTGACTCCTAGATACTGAGGGATTTCATGTCATCACGTCAGGGGACATTGAGAAGGAATGCTCAGTGGTTGTGCACATGTGATCCAAGCTTGCTCACCAGGAAGTAGAAAATAGGACCTGAAGCAGGGCCTGGAAGGCCTTCCCCACGTGACCTACTTCCACCAGCCAGGCTCCACCACTTAAAGGTTCTACAACTTCCCCAAACTGCAGCCCAAGCTAGAGACCAAGTTATCAGACACAGAGCCAGTGGGGACATTTCACATTTCAACCACAATTACACGCTGGAGTCTAAAGTTGTGCTCCTATATGGTTCAGAATATTTTTATGAATGAGTGGGTCTCGGTAATGAGTTGGTCTCAAGGATATCATTTCCGGACCTTGAGGCTTATTCACTTATTTTAGCATGCTCTGTATCAAATTTTGGTATAATACAGAGACTACAATGGTCCACAAGTGCACTGGAAAAACCCAAGACTTGCTCAAGACATAAATGAGAGAAAAGCAAAGACGGTAGAGGACGAACCTTAACAGGGGAAGCTGGGAGTCCAGCTGCAAGGTCAAGGGCATCAGGGAACTCAGGTCCACATGGTTCTGGAATTCACAGTGTCAGGGTCAAGCAGGAACATGAAGTGGGCTTCTTGGCAAATATTTGGGAGCCTGGTCTCACTCTGTTATCAGTATAGCTGAAAACCACCGGGTAATTTGCAAAGAACAATGCTTCATTTTGCTAACAGTGCTGAAGCCTAGGGAGGGCAAGGTTAAGGGTCACAGCCCAGGAGCTCTTCACTGCTAGTGGCATCGCACAGCAACACAAAAGTCCCCACTCCATGTCTTCTCTTTTATAAAGCTGAGGTCCATTTGTGTTAGAGTCCCACCTTGTAGCATAGTTTAACCTAAATCATCTTCCAAAGGTCTCACTTCCAAATATCACAGTCTACTGGTGCCACCTCCTAGTATTTTGGGTGACTTTGTGTAGTGAACATGGAAGGCGGCTACTGACAGCCAGGCTAGGAGAAGCAGCTAGGAGAAGCAGCTAGGAGAAGCAGCTGACATCCAGGATAAAAGATAAGACCAGACCAGCCAAGGCTGGGAAGAGATAACCAGCAGAGAAGCCCTGCGTATAGATTAAGAAGTGTGACGTTTGCAGTAAAGTGTTAAGGATGGATAAGGGTAGGATAGAGTATAAGAACCCTGACCAGAGAAGGAAAGTCTGTCCAAAATGACCTGCCTGTGAACTCCACGCCTGTCTGGACTCCACTCAGCCCCACGAGTGAATGAACGAGATACAGACCACCAACTGATCATCAGTGGGCCCAGAGAACTGACCCAAGCCATCGGAGCAAGACTCGCTGAATACAAAGAGGTGATCCCGAGACGTCGGAGCCCGAGCCTGAGACGCGCTGGTCAGGTCTTGTAATGACATGTTATCTATCCTTCTGTTAGGAATACTAGCCACAGCAGTTACATTCTTTTGTCTGTGTGTGATAGTGGAAGAGGAGGTCCGCTCCTCAACCACAACAATTGTGTGTGACCCCGAGTGTGGAATTAAAGCATTAGAAACCCAGTCTGACGGCTGCTCGTTGCCTTATTGTCTACCCCAAGGGCACCTCCTGTCAGAACCAACTGGCAGTCTAGGGGAATAAGTGCTCACGACACTTTGGATAAGTACATTTAAAACATAGAAATATCTGATATAAAACAAGGAAGGAAGGAAGGAAGGAAGGAAGGAAGGGAGGGAGGGAGGGAGGGAGGGAAAGGGAAAGGGAAAGAAGGGAAAGGGAAAGGGAAAGGGAAAGAAGGGAAAGGGAAAGAAGGGAAAGGGAAAGAAGGGAAAGGGAAAGGGAAAGAAGGGAAAGGGAAAGAAGGGAAAAGGAAAGAAGGGAAAGGGAAAGGGAAAGAAGGGAAAGGGAAAGAAGGGAAAGGGAAAGAAGGGAAAGGGAAAGAAGGGAAAGGGAAAAGAAAAGAGTAAAGAAAAGAAATAGCTGATATACATAAGAGAAACACCAGAGAACTAGATCCAATGCTAAGAAAAAGAGACTACAGTGGGATAAGAAGCCCAAGGTCCTGGATGACCAGGGATCAGACACATCCTTGAACCACAGAAGAACACAGACAAAACCTGGGAGATATAGATGAGCTAAAAGCCAGGAAAGAGACCCAACCAAAAATGTCCAGGTCACAGAGGGAGGCAGGCTACAGGACACTAGGTGGGGATAACGGTGCTCTGCCCAGCTCAGCCCTCTGAGCCTCTAGCTCTGCTGTCCAGTGAGGACATGGCCAGCTCCGGACATGGCATTCCTGGTTCACATTGGCTTGGGATAGAGACAGATGCAGAGTGTACACACATTAAGTTTTTAATGATGGGCATGGGGTGGGGTGATTGCAGCTGTTGTCTAAATATGATACTTATTGTTTCATGCAGGACTCTAGAGAACAAAGGTGTCTAGATGATTATTGAAACTAATGACCAGGGCTGGTGATGGAACAGTTGCTTAGCATGGGGAAGGCCCCGGGTTCAAGTCTCAGCACAGAAAAATAGACAGACAGACAGACAGACAGACAGACAGACAGAACAGAACAGAACAAAAATAAATAGATAAAATAAATGCAGACTCTTCATTTACTCCAAAACCATTTATGCAGCCTGCCTCCAAAGATAACACTGCTCCCAGGAGTTGGTGTCTTTAAATGGAGAATAATGAATTTGTGTTCTCTTCCTTGCCCAATTCATGAGGCACTGCTGGTCCATCCCTTTCCCATCCAGAGCTGCCTGTATCCATCTGTATTCATTGCCCTGGCAAGTCAGCTATCTTCAAACCCATGACACCCTCTCACCACCCCCTCCCGTCCTCTGCTTCTCCACCTGAGAGGTTCTCACACATTGAGTGCCCTCTGATGCCAGAAACAACCCAGAAGCACAGGTATATTAAGTCTCGTGGGAGGCAGACATTAATTAATAAGGATGGCAGTTCTCTAGTGACTTCCACATACCTCACTGATTGCTGGTGGGCCACTCCAAATATTCCACAAGCTTCCTCAGGGATTCCTCACAGGACTGAGCTGAGTGGCCCTCAACAGAGACTCACACAATTATGTGCCTTTCACAGGCCTCTCTCTTCCTGTTCTCAAATAAGCTACCTTCACCCAAGGCTTGTCTTAGAATCTTTTTATGAGACCCATCTCAGATAGCAGAAGAAACTGGAGTCAAATCTGTAGTCAAGCCCAGGGCTCATGGTTCACACTTGCACTCCTTGGTGCTTAGGAGACTGAGGCAGGATGATTGCTGAGAGTTCATGGCCAACCAGGGCTACATAGTGAGATCCTGGTTTAAGAAGCAAAAACTATGTTCATTCAGGTTCTGTTAATCATTGAGAACTCAGAACTAAATACTCAAGAGTCAAAGGAGGCTCCAAAACAACAGTGGTACAACCAAGCCCCAAAGCCTTTCATTTGGCCTGCAGTGGGCTTCTTTCATCTTCTTACTGGAGGGTTGTGAGGGCAGTGCTAAGACCAGCCCGCTGCTCTACATCCCTGGTCCATCTTTCTGAGTGATCATGGGTGTGACTCTTGGGTATCATCAGCAGATTTTGGTCCATGAGGTCAAAGGGCACAGAGACAACGCAGAGGGGGTCTGGAAGCCCTGTGGGTAAGTACAGTGAAGTAGACACACCAGGACTAGATGCTGGGATGCAGATCAACTTTACTTGGAATGATTCAAGGCTTGTATAGTATGGGGGCAGGGGTGAGGGGTACAAACATCGAGGATGAGCAAAGGCCATTGGCTGAAGGCTTGCGGTACTGAAATGCCTCAACAGGGGAAGCATCCGGGAATCTCAGGGGCTAGCTGAATGGGTTCTTATCAGAAGAAAGGAAATTAATTGATCCTGTAATCTAATTAAGGCTACATGACATTCTGCAGGTAGAGGTGGGAGGAGGGTGGACTCTCCAGACAAGGTCAAGAAAGGGGAAGCCCTACCCTTCATTATGTGCCAAGGCCCAGAAGGCTATCCAGTCAATGGTAGACTTCAACCTTAATTAGCAGAGTTTTCCCACATGGGGCATCACCCAGTAGGTTTACCACATACCACACACAGCAAGACATACAGACAGACAGCTCCTTCTGTTAGACAAATGAAGCCATAGAACCCATTTAAGCCTGATGGTTTGGTAGACTACAGGACCTACAAGCACCCAAGTGTATGAGACCACTCTCTTAGAGAAGATGAAGTCTGAAGAAGACAGCAAGGTGCCCATCTCTTCTCCCAGCCCCACCAGGTCTAAGCCCCAGAGTCTGCAGGCAAAGTTCAAAAGATTGTTTTTACAATGTGTGTTGCTTTGAGACCACTGTGAATGACAGTATAGAGGTGGCAGGGCACAGCTGAGGACTGCAGATCCCTGCAGAAGCAAGCTGCAGGGGCTGGAGTTGCTCCAGCAGCACAGGGCTTCCAGCAGTGCCGTGTCAAGAAGTGGCATGGCAGGGTCACTGCAGTGTGGTCACAGAAGACCCTACAGAGCTGCGGGTGCAGTGTTGGCCTCAGAGACTGGATGGGAAGCAGTGATATCACCAAGGGGCCAGAGAGGTGAGAGCGAGGCTGTGGCTGAGCCGTTGTTATTAATGTCAGGAGGATCACTAGGATGTAGCAGGACCTCCGGTACATAGAGGAGAAATATGACTTACTCTTATCAGTATGACCCCATTTGTACCCAAAGCTACGAAGTGTGAATGCAATAGGTAAAATGTTCCAGATCTGTGCCACAGAAGCAGGGCTGCCCTGGGGAGGAACCATAGCCCTCCAGGATGATTAGTGTCATTTTTGTGGGGGAGAATAATGCCTGCATCTTCTGGGATGTGAAAAGCAGAGCAGGAGGAAAGGTCATGAACGGTTAGGTGTGGCTGGAACGCAGAAGCAAGCTGAACATGGACAGAAAGAAAAGGAGTCCTTCTTCAGCGCATGCATTCTCCACAGGACAGCTTGAGTTGACCCAGGGCATGGTGGCAGAGATCCCCAGAGAAAGCCAGGAAGATGACTGGGTATTTTACAGTATATTCTGGGGCTACTAAGAGTGTCTAAACAGTGTTGCTTTTAGCAGAGGATTGCTCACTTTGTAGACCGGGGCTGAGCAAGGTAAAAAAGAGAGCCCAGTTAGGAAATATTCCACATGCTTTTCCTTGTTCCTCTGCCCACACGTTTTCCACAGCTTCTCTTTTGCTCTGTGGCCTACATCATTTTGAACCTATAACCTCTGGACACTTTTACCCAATGAGAGACTTCTCAAGAACTTGGAGGGTGGGGAGAGAGGTTAGGTACTTTCTTGTACTGCCCAGTCTCGGCCTGAAACCACAGGAGATAACTGGCCTTCCCTGCTCGTTCTCATCAAACTCTGCTTCTGCTGTCGGCATCCCCTGAGCTGTTAGGGAGCCGTGACTATGTCTTTCTGCTGTGGCTAAGTCACCTTGATACCACAAATCATGTTGGCTTGCTTAAAGCTGCACACACTCTGCAGTTACACTGCTTGAGTGAGTCCTCACTACTGTAGGGTCCTGACTGATAGGAAGTAATTGTTTATCCAAATGAAGCCTATGGGGACTGACACAAAACAGAGGCAGGACTGAAGACAAATAGAGAGAGCTCTCGGGCAGGAAAGAGCAAGGGATCTAATTAGGCAGGAGAGTCTGTTTGTCACCTGCTGCTGGGTAACAAGTCACCACAAACTCAGTGGCTTTAAAATAACACACCTTGTTATCTTGCATTTTTTTCTGTGTGGGGAAGAATCCAGCCATGGCTTATCGAACCTTGGGCTTTGGGGTTGTTCAAGATGTTGCCATCAGGCTGTCCCCAGGGACAGAGATCCCAAATGAAGCTTCAGGGTAGACACTCACTTTCAAGGTCATATGGATGTTGGAAGAATTCAATTGGACTGGGGGCCTGGATTCCTTGCTGTCTGTTCATCAGAGTCTGCTCTGAGGTCCTGGTAAACATGGCAGAGTGCTTGATCAAGATCTGCAAAAGAGTTCTATCAAGACAACCCGATGTGGTGGCACACACCTATGATTCCAGCACTTGGGAGGCTGAAACAGGGTGACAGAGAGTTTGATTCCAGCCTGGGCTACATAGTAATGTATATACAAGTATGATTATATACTCTCATTAGAATGGTGACACCTAACATCCATATTCTATTCTGTTGTTCAGAAGCAACAGACTTCAGAGAGTAGGAGGGGAATTACACAAGAGTGTGCACCCCTGAATCTGGGGGGAGTTACACAAGAGTGTGCACCCCTGAATCTGGGGGGAGTTACACAAGAGTGTGCACCCCTGAATCTGGGGATTACTAGAGCCAATCTATAACCTGCCTGTAAAAGGAGGAGGGGGAAGAAAAGGAGGAGGAAATGACTCTAAAAATCTTTACTTTAAAAATTATGCCATTTGTCAAGCAGGTGTGTTAAAGAACACATGGATGGAGTTGGGGGGGGAGGTGGAGTTGGGGGTCATTGGGCCAGTGGAGGTCAGAATAGATAGTCTCCAGCAGACTCAGAACTGATCTCAGTCAGCTACAGAGGGGAGAGCAAGCCTTGAGAACCAGGAGGATGGTTTTCTGGTCTTTTATTTGCCAGAGGGAAAAAAATCAAGTGATAAAACAGACTTGTGACCAAATCTCTGTAGGAAAGATGAAGGGGAGGAAAGCGCATTTATCTTCCCAGGAGCAGGAATTGCATGTTTTATCAGTGAGTTTCCATGTTTCCAGAAAGGGGGCAGGAACCAGAACAGTTGTCTCAAGTCCTGAATTTATCCCCTGAAGAAAGGAGTTGAGCTTTCCTTAAGAAAACAGGGTACTTACGTAGGCCTTCTGACAGTATTTGAGTGAGAACTATGGATTCAGGGACAAAAAGGCTAAGAGCTGAGCAGTGTGGGATTGTGGGAAAATGTGAACCACCCTGAAGCTCACACACTGTTGATCAGTGTGGTGGTTTGGATATACTTGGTCCAGGGAGTGGTACCATTTGGAGGCGTGGCCTTGGTGGAGGAAGAGTATCACTGTGAACATGGACTTTAAGACCCTTATCCTAGCTACATGGAAGCCAGTCTTCCCCTAGCTACTTTCAGATGAAGATGTAGAAATCTTAGCGCCTCCTGTACCATGCCTGCATGGATGCTGCCATGCTGCTGCCTTGATGATAATGGACTGAACTTTTAAGCCAGCCCCAACTAAATGTTGTCCTTATAAGAGTTGCCTTGGTCATGGTGTCTGTTCACAGCAGTAAAACTTTAAGACAACCAGTTTCTCCATTCTGTGTCATCCTGTGACTTGGTCTCCCCAGTCTGTCTCCAAGCCTCAACCACAGGAGCATTGCCTGCCCTGCTCACCCTCCAGGATTGTTGGGAGGACCACAAAGCATTCCAAGGCAATGTAGATGGCGGCACTGTGAGCAGTGGAGAGAGAAGTGAGAGACAGGCCTCAGCCTGTTAGCATATATGGTGAACCTGCCTCATCAACCAAGGCACAGCCAACTAATAGGATTTGCCTAAAAGATACCTACTCTGTTGCCAGGGCCACCCCTAGCCTAATGTATAAAGCAGGGGTAGGTCAAAGGTCTCGTGACTGTGGCAGTGCCTTTTTCACCGATATTTTCATATGCATTTAACAAATATATCTTGACATCATTTTTTCTCTTCGGTATGTATGTGTGAATGGTGTGTAGGTGTGTACGTGAATGCAAGTATATGTTGCTACAGTATACAACCAGAGGTAAGGGGATATCAGAGATGGTTCCTTTCTTCTATCTTAATTGAGATAGAGCCTCTTTATTGTTCAATGATGTATAAGGCCCACTGGCCCACAGACTTCTGGGAATTCGGTATAACCAGACATTATAGCCTACCAGCACCCGCATGTTGGCTCACAACATGTGACAGGGACCTGACACCCTCTTCTGACCTCCATGAGCACCAGGCATTCACATGATTCACAGACATATGTGCAGGCAAAACACTAATACACATAAAATAAATAATTTTTTTAGCTAAAAAAATCTGCTGCCTTCAGAGTCTAAAGGGTCTGTGGGTGTCTCTCTGGTATGCATGTGCATATCTACAGCTGGGTACACTTGGCCTCGTTCCCTTCAAACCAGAAATATGGAGAAGGCCAGTGTCCCCTGTGTCTACTCTATTCTTCTTTTTCTTAGTAGTAGACCTGCGTTTAATGTCTTAGCAGGTCAGTCAGGTGGGTTAAACCTTTGGTTGGCTGTGTGGCCAAGTGTGTATGTCAGAAAAACAAGTGAAGGCAGCACCTGTGACTTCCCTAGAAGGAAACAACTAGCTTTGTCCTCTCCCTCCTCTGGGCTAGAAGGTAGGTACATGGAGCCACTATTGCCTTCTGCTTGTGGACAAAGGCTCAGCTCAGTGAACTGGGGAGATGGCTCGGTGGTTAAGAGCTGCACAATCACAGAAACAAGAGTTCAGATGCCAACATCGGCATCGCTGTAACAAGCTTGGTGTCCTGAGTATGTCCGGGACCCCAGCTCCAAGGAGGACAGAGACAGGAGAATCTCTGGGGCTTACTAACTTCCAGCTTACCTGAGAAAACATAAGTCCCAAGCTCAGGGAGAGAGCCTGCCTCAAAAGAAGGAGGTGGGTGATACATGGCCCACTCACCTGGCCGATCTGAGTGTGCACAAGTTTGCACACTGACACGCTCCTGTGTACACTCACAGAGACATGGACACACACATACAAATAAATAAATCCTGTTTTTAAAAGTGCCACCCAAAGGGACGGCAGACTAACATGACAGGAGAAACCTGACTTTCTAAGAGTCCTTAGTTCAGAGCCGGAAGCCTGGAGTCACTTATTTCCAGATTATAAGAAGACATGGGCTTCTGTCAGATCTGTGCTACAGTATTTGGGGGTGTTTCTATTACAGCAGATGAACCTAGGCTCTGACTGACACTGAAAGTGCTGGCTGACATCCAGGATGATTCCAACACCACATCAGTTCTGACTGTGAGACCCATAGGCACGCCCCAAGTGACTCACACACATCCTCCTTCTAGATCACTGGAAAGTTTACTCTTTTTGTTGTTGTTGTCAAGGTCATGAAGTTTAAGACTTGATGGTTATCGCTATCTTCTTCAAATGAATCCTGTTGCATCCTCAGATTAGGGCTAAAGTCCAGGAGGTGGCAGAACTGAACACAGCAGCTGGGCTCCCCACCCCACCGTTTGCCAGCTGGAGTTATTCTGCAAGTTATTAACCACCTGGCACCAGGTGCCTTGTATGTCAGGTAGAGGTGGCCACACCTGTACCTCCCTGCTCCACAGGTGGTGTGGAGAGAGAATCAGACACTCCTCGATGAGTCACAAGCTTAGACACTCTGCCTGGCCAGGAACTGCCTCTTGACAGACTCCTGAGACCCGGTTTGTAAGGTACCTTTTCCATTGAGAAGCCTAGTGATAGGCATAACATGAACACTATACACTTAATTGGTATAAGCAGGGGGCAGTACCCCAGTTGGTAGAATGCATGACAAGTATGCACGAAATCCTGGGTTTGATCCCCAGCACAACATAAACTGGACATAATGGTGCACGCCTGAGATCCCAGGACTCAGCGGGTAGAAGTGGGAACATTCGGAGTTTAAAGTGAATCTCAGTTACTTAGTGAGACCAACATGGGATACAGGAGCCTTTGTCTCCAAAAGAAAAAGATTAATTTTATTGGGCGACACATGCACATTTCTTAAGGTTGCTCTGAACATCTCAGACTCTATCAAACACTGTACTTGCTTGGTAAACATTAACTTACCCATGTACACTTACCTGTTTAGAGACAAGATGAAAGTTACAAGCGAGGCAAGGGAATCTCCACTCAGTCTTCCCACCACCCATTCCCAGTCTTCCTTTGAGTGGATACAACAAACCCGTTCCAGGGAGTCACGGAAGGAGCAAGATTTTGCACCGGAAGTCACAGAGCCAAAGTTACCCAGATTGTCTGCTAACCCCCTTCCCAAGGTGTCCTGCCCTTTGCTTGCTCTCCAGTTTGTTCATTTCAGCTCTGAAGCTTTTTCATAAACGCTGACTCTCCTGCCCTGATTACCCCTTTAATCAAATCCACTCTTTCCCCACCTCCTTGATCTCTCCTCTCAAATACAGTCGCTAATGATGTGTGCATGTGCCAGACTTGAACAAATGTTGAGCTGCGAACGACTGCGCCTGTTAATTCTATCCTCGGCTCACACGGGCGGGATCCTCGAGTGCTGGCAGATGCTGCCTCCCCGGGGCTTCCGCGCCCAGTCACCCGCTTTCTTGTTGAGAAAGGAGGGGAACATTTCTCTCATGAATGCCATTTGAATAAAATCTACTGTGCTCAGAGAGAGATGTGGAACCACAGGAAGGTACTGATGGACAGTAACATAAATGAACAGCGATGAGTGACGGGTGTGAGCACTCGGTAGATGACAGCAACGCGGAGTCGAAGCCTCCACAGCCAAACCGGCTCCTTCTACACAGCCAGGGTGTCCAGCGGGGCTCCCTGCGCAGCCCAGATCAATCAGCACAAGAAAGCAAACAGTCTAACAAGCTACAGCCTCTGAAGAGCCAGGGCAAACAGATCCTTGACTCTGATTTCAGACTCCACTCTCGAGCAAGTGACTCCGTGATCTGTGTAAGGCTAAAAGTCTGGGAACACTTTGTTGGTGAGCTGCAGGTATCCGATGAGTTAATTTGAAAAAACAAAACAAAACATCCCCGGTGCTTGGTAAGTGCTACATTGGCCTTGTTGGGTTTGTGGCGATGATGATGATATTTCACTGACTGTTGGGTTCCTAGCTGCGTCTGCCCCTGACTTCCCTTTGCTCCACCATTGACCTTGTGAGTTGGATTTGATATAACTCTATAGTTCTCATCAACCATCAGACAGTGTGATCATATTGGCCACTTCCACCTGTCGGTAGGAGGCTCTTCCACCTGTCAGCAGGAGGCTCTTCCATTAGCCTGCAGGAGGCTCTTCCACTAATGGCTCCCCTGGCTTCCACTGCAACATTTTCCCTTGCCAGACTTAGTTCATTTTCAGTCTGAAGAATCACCTCTTCTTACTTTACCACCATGAAGCATGCCTTTTACTTTTTTTAACATCTGGTTCCACTTTTCTCCTCCAAACATTCTCAAAAAAAAAAAAAAAAAATATATATATATATATATATATATATATATATATATATTCTCTTTCTATATATATGTGTGTGTATGTATGTGTCTGTGTATATGTATATATATATTGAGAAGGTTTGGAGAAGAAAATGATGTAAAAATATATACTCATATATTCTATATGCATATTCTCATATATCTCTGTATATATATAACTTTATATTTCTCATCAACCAGCATATATATAGAGAGAGAGAAAGAGAGAGAATGTTCATACTATATATTATAATTATATACTATATATAACATAATATAGTATTATATAATATATTATTTATTTTCCCCCACTCTTGTAAATTCACAGCCTCCTTTTTTCCTTAATTGCTATTACATACATATCTGTTGTGTACATAAATACAACCTGCCCAGTCTGTACAATGTTACTTGTATGTATGTTTTCAGGACTGACCATTTGGTATTGAACAACCAGTTGGTGCGCTCGGTTGTAGGAACAGCTACCTCTCCTGCTCTCAGCATTCCCTGGTTGCCTGTGGTTCTTTGTGTATGGTTTAGGTCCCACTCCGTGATAGCATATCTGCTGGCTTCACCCTTCTTGTTCAGGTCAGGTTTAGGCAGCCTTGTTGGTACGACTTTATGGGTGTGGCTTCTATAGCTATATATCTGACAAAAAAAAATATCCAGAGCATTTAAAGAACAACAACAACAAAAAGTCAAAACAAACAAACAAACAAACAAAGAAATAATCCATTCAAAAACTGGGCCTGGAGTATTTAGCAGAGAGTTCTCAAAAGAATTAAAAAAAAAAAACTGCTAAGAAATATTTGAAAATATGTTCATCGTCCCTAGCAGCTGGAGAATGCAAGTCAAATAGCTTTGAGGTCTCATCTTACCCCAGTCAGATCGATAAAGATCAACAAAACAATAGACAACAAATGTTGAGTGTATGGGGGGAAGGGAACCCTTCCTTATCACTGGTGAAATTGCAAACTAGTCCCAGCACTCTGGATATCAGTGTGGAGAATATTTAAAAAGCTAATACTCATGACCACATGACCCAGCTATACCACTCCCTGGCATATGCCCAAGGGACTCTGCATCCTGCTTGCATACATGCTCAGCCATGTTTGCTGCTGCTCTAGTCACAATGACTAGAAAACAAAGACAACATAAATATCCTCCACCTGACAGATAATGAAAACATGAAATATATACCCTGTGGCATACTATTCAGCTATAAAAAAAATAAAATTGTGAAATTTGCAAATTTGTAAACGAATGGAACTAGGAAAGATCACATTGGGTAAGGGTCTTAATCAGAATTTTACTGCTGTAAACAGAAACCATGACCAAGGCAACTCTTATAAGAACAACATTTAGTTGGGGCTGGCTTACAGTTTCAGAGGTTCAGTCCATTATTGTCAAGGCAGGAGCATGGCAGCATCCAGGCAGCCATGGTGCAGGCAGACCTGAGAGTTCTACATCTTCATCTGAAGGCTGCTAGCAGAATACTGGCTTTCAGGCAGCTAAGGAGTAGGGTCTTAAAGCCCACACCCACAGTGACATGCCTACTCCAACAAGGCCACACCTCCTAATACTGCCACTCCCTGGGCCAAGTATATACAGACCATCACAGTAAGGTAAGCCAGACCCAGAAAGACAAATATTTGTTCTTATACCCATAGATAAGTGTGGCCCTCATGATCATCAAGAAAAACTTCTCTTTGCAACCATTATAGAAAATCTCCATCAATCAAAATGCTGAGGTATGGGGCTTAGTCCAAAAGGATACATCCACAGCACCACGCCTGCGCCTAAGACCAGGGAACACGGCAGAAGAGGGCTGGAAGGGCCGTAAGAGCCAGGACATCAGGGCGTTTGCTGGAGATGCCCTGTGGTTCTAGAGCGGGGAATGGGTGGAAGGCCATGTCTTCCAAGTCTACTTGAGTTTCTGACTTTGCTCTTATCCTTATTTGGCTCTTACACAAATACCTTCAGTTTTATTATTATTTATTTCAATTATGTACAGAAGTCACAGGTGGTGGCTCAGACCTGGAATCCCAGCACGCAGCAAACTAAGCCAGGAAGATTACCATAAGTTCAAGGTCAGCCTGGGCTAGGTTGAGCTCTAGGATAGTTTGGCCTATGGAGTGAAACCCTGTCTCAAGTCCATCCCCAAGCCTTGTGTAGAAAAAAAAAGTAATACAAGAAATAAATGTCCCAAAGTGTAGTGATTATTTGAAGGACAGGACTTTATTAATTTTTGTCTTTTTTTTTTTTGACTGATCAAAATTTTGTTTTAAGATAAGCATAGCCAAGGACTTTCTGAATGAAACTCCAGGTAGCTCAGGATGTAATATAAAGAACTGACAAATAGGATTTCATGAAACTAAAAAGCTTTCTCACAGCGAAGAAAATAATTCTCAGAATAGAGATGAACCACAGAACAGAAAAAAAAAAAAAATCACTGCCAGTTATTCATCCAAGAGGGGATTGCTATCCAGAATATATAAAGGACTCAAAGTAATACCAAAGGAAAGAATAACCCAGTCAGTAAGTGAGCAGATAAATTGAGCAGAAATTTCTGGAAAGGAGAAATACTAATGTCCAATAAACACATGAAAAAAAAAAAAAAAAAAAAAACCTTGGCGTCTTCTGACATCAGGGAAATGCCGATCAAAACTATATAAATCCTGTCTCCAGTCAGAATGGTATCATCAGGAAAACAGCAGAACCTGGTAAATACGAAGAGGAAGGGAGCCCTTATCTATCTGATGGAGACACAAATGAATCCAGACACTATAAATACCAGTATGGAGGTTCACAGAAAATGAAAAATAGAAGTGCTGTATGATCCAGCTATGCCACTCCAGAAATATCCCTAAAGGAGTCAAAGTCAGCGTAAGAGAAATACCTGCATGTCTGTGTTTATTTCACCATTGTTCACAGTAGTCAAGATGTGGACTCAGCCTGGGTGTCCATAACAGGATGAACAGATAGAAAAAACAAGTGTATCATTTAATCATAAGGAACAAAGCCATGTGGATAACAAGAAAATGAAGCGGAGAACTGGAGAAGTGAATCAGACTCAGACAGACAAATGTCATGTTTCCTCTCATATATGAAACCTAGACTTTTTTAAAAGTAGAAAGTAGAGGAGAGATTATTTAGGAAAAGGAAAAAGGGATATGAGAACAAGAGAAGGAAATGAAGTAAATACCGTCAAAGTATGTTATATGAATTATGAAAAGGTCATAATGAAGCCTATTATTTGAACAACTCATGCACATTAATCACTTTTAAGTTTTATTTCTTTTACTAGTGCATTAAGCATTCCCCACCCATTGATAGCTATACTTTTTTTTTTGTCTCAATGACACATCCATGCCTAGACTGTTCAGGTGATCAACTTGGTTATAGATCCAAATATGAAAGCACTGTGAAGCTACTGATGTCTGTACACACACACACACACACACACACACACACACAAATTAACAGCAAACTGACTACTGTGGTTTAGAGTGCTTACAAATGGGTTCTCATGACCAAGTAAGACAGCAGCCATTAAAACAGCAGGTGGAGCTATACTCAGCTTCTCTGCAGACCTCAAGAGTGTCAGTTAATACAACACACACCAACCTTCTAATGTCACTGGGGCAGAGGGGAGGAACATCTGTTCTGAAGTTATTAGTCTGCCATCCTATTTCTGAGGCTGTACAAAGAACCACATAGCAAGAGACAGAAACCTTGGATGTGTATGGGCCTTCTAATTATTTTTCGTGATTTGCAAATTTCTAAGCCTGATTTTGTGTGTTTCCTTACAGTCAGATGTGTAAAATGGAATGAGAGAAGGTTTATTCTATCATTCTCTTCTTGGAATAACTTTGAAACTCTCGTCAGAACATATGAATAAGAAACCAGAGTTGGGTCTGGAAGCACAGGCTTGTAATCCTTTCTACTCCAGAGGCTAAGGGAGGAGGATTTCCAAGTTCAAAGCCTGACTGTGCTACAGAATGAGTTCAAGGACAGCCTGAGCAACTCAGTGAGAGCCTGTCTAAAGACAAAGGGGGAATTGAGGCTGGGGCTGTAGAGCATTGATGGTGTTGGTCTGTGTGCAGGGTCCTGGATTCAATTCCTCAGTACTGTAAACAAGAGAGAAATAGAAAAGTAAACCAGGAACTCAATGGACCAAGAGAATTGATGATACGGCTTCTGTCTGTTGAAAGTCATTACCAGGCCTGGAGATATGTTTGACCCATGTGATGCCTAAACCCAAGCATAGTCTCGTGTACTGTACTATGTATGGAATAAAGGTGAGCATATATCACAAACCATCTGAAATTATAGTCAAAATGAGTAACTACAAATACTCTCTACTGTAAGAACGCAGAGTCTCTATTTTAGGTGGCTTTGTGAGGTCCTTGTGAGTCAAGTATGTACATCAGGGTGCTGCTGACCTGTCTGCTGAAAAGACAGCATCTGTGTGATAGATTCTGGTTGAAGAAGATAGCATGGCCTCTCTAAGGTGGGTTGAAAAGGCTCACTAATTCATCAGGGATTGGAAGTCCTTGACAGTCTCTGTACACAGACAGACCTCAAGCATCCCATAGATAATGGGGATGCATTTGTCTTTTCAAAGCCTCTACCTCTAGCTTGTAACCTATTGCTATAATTGAAAGACAAGAGGGACAAACAGAATTGTACGAAATATGATGAGACCTCTTCTTAGTTACATGATGCCAAAATAATGCCCTGCAACCCACTGCCTTATAAATAACTAAGTGGTTTGATTGCATACTTTTTGCTTGGTGTGACAGAAATAAATACCTGATGGCATGCTAGACATGATGGTGCACATCTTTGTGCACCTGTAACTCACTTTCAGGGGATCTTCTGGCCTCTATGAATACCAGGCATAAACATGATATACAGTCAAGCATTCAGGCAAACCACTCATACACATAAAATAGTAAATAAATTTTTAAAAAATTTTAAATACCTGACTTAAATAATGTAAAGAAGGCAGAGTCCACTCTGACTCATGGCTTCATTGGGCATCAACTCACCATGGAAAGGAAGGCTTGGCAGAAGTACTTCCAGCCACAGTGGGAGGAATGTGTGCCAGGGGCCCGTCACACAAACAGAGCACTTGCTAAGGCATAGGCCAGATGACTGGGAAGTAGACTGGGTCATGATCTTCCAGGTTCTCTCATTCTCCAGCATGTAGCTAGATGATGTCCCATGAGTGAGAATACACACACAACCTGAGGAGTTCCAAACTCTTCCATATCTATTGTATTCATCCTCACAGGTATATCATGGACAAGGCCAGATCCCATGGCTGGGAAGAGTTTCATAGTCATGTAGTGAAGGGTGTATTTACAGGGATGGGTGGAAAGAAAAAAAACCATATTCTTAACCTGTCTCACACTAGACATATGGTGAGTCTTTGAAATGAGAGACACCAATCATGAAAGATGTTTCACTGTTGTAATTACTCTGAGACAGTGTAAATCATACAATAGAAAGAAAAATGTCTAAGTCGAAGACCTTGTCTTAGTTTGGGTTTTATTGCTGTGGAGAGACACCATGACCAAGGCAGCTCTCATAAAGGCAAACATTTAATTGGGGCTGGCTTACAGTGTCAGAGGTTTAGTTTGTAATAATCACGGTCGGAAGCATGGCAGCATGCAGGTAGACACGGTGCTAGAGAAGGAGCTGAGAGTTCCTTTGATCTTGATCTGAAAGCAGCCAGGAGGAGTCTCTCTGTACTATAGGTGGGGCTTCAGCACCAGGAGTCCTCAAAGCCCACCTAGATAGTGACACACTTCCTCCAACTAGGCCACACCTCCTAATAGTGCCACTTCCCATGGGCCAAGCATTTTCAAACCACCACAGACCTAAAACTCATGAGCACCACGTCAAACCTTGATCCTCTTTGGTCCCTCTACGATTTTTTGTCCTTGGAGGAAAATCTCATTAATTCCTGATGATGCTTTGGAAGGTGGCTCTGGGTCTGAGATATTTGCAGAAAGAAACCCACGGCACTGAGAGACAAGTGGAAGGTTCCCATGGCTATGGGTTGTGACTCCAGTCCTGAGGTCACAGAGAACGGGAGATGCTTACAGTTGTTCCAACAAGGCCTCCTGGTCACAGCCTTCTACTGACCAATCAAGATTTGGCAAGAGGTAGACATGTAACACTACTTGAGCCATCGTTCTGTAACCTGAAAGGACCTTGTTTTAAATGAGACTCCACGGGAAGTCTTCTGTGACAATCCCTCCTCCCCCAAAACCCCCCAAAATTAACAGCCCAGACAGGAAGCTACCAAAGAGAACTCTCAAAAAGTGTGACAGGGATGGTAAAGTGCAGCTCTCCACAATGATGGCTTCTGGTCGGGGAGCAGGAGGGGAAGGACTCAGTTCTATTTAAGGGGCCGGCCACTGGGATTTTGACCATGCCCCAGTAAGTATATAGATAACACAAAGTGAACTTCGGTTTTTTTAATTATTATTTTATTTTTAAACTTTTTAGGAGTGGTAACAAGGGTGCAGAGTGGACACGGAAGGACTGGCAAGTCAGTGTGATTGTGGTGCTTGATGGGAAATTCCCAGAGGATCAATAAAAATGTTATGGTGGGAAAAAAATAGTTAAATAAATAAAAGAAAATCCACATCCAAGGTGGCAGGCACGGGATGACTGCAGCCATGCAGAGATCCACTCATTAGAGGACCATGGGCCAAGAATACACAGAGGAGGAGCAGTTGCACTGAGAAGAGGAGACGGCTGGTAGTGTTTTTCTCATTTTTCAAAATTTCCTTTGATGCTGGGATTACGCTGCCTCACAATAAACAGGGGAAGAATGTAAATACGTGGAAAGCAAAGATTAATGAGCACTTATCTTGAGCAGTATACACATCACACAACAGCTCAGGCCCGGCATTGTCTTTCCATTTCCTAATCCCTGAGGCTGACAATGAAATATTCAAGTGCCAAGAAACACAAAAGCATCCCAGAATTATCCTCGAGGAAGAGTAATGTGACTCCTCTATCATTACTTAATTCATGCAAAGTGCCTTAAATAAGTGGCTTTATCTTCATCTTGTGTGTGTTTTTTTTTTTTTTTTTTTTTTTTTTTTTTTAGTAGATTTCTATAAATGTGTCTAATGATGACAAGCCAGTGAGGCTCATGGGCTGAAGCATAACTAGCAATGCATTCACAGGGACTTGAAAAAACTGACAAAAGAATAATCATGGCTATATAGTCTCTGAGTAGTTTTGAATACAAATGCAAAAATTTGGGTAACTGTTCATAATTAATGTATCTGGAGCCAAAAAGGGAAACGTGGCTCCATAGGAAATGTTTTTAACTCAGGGTTCCAGACAATAAAGAGAAGTTAATGTGAAGGCAAAGGGGGTGTGTCTCATATTTTGTTTTCTAGGGTGAACACAAAGGTTTTCATCTTAATCACAGTTGATAGAAAGAGATGCATTGAGATTAAATCAGGAAAGACGTTTCTGCCATTAAGACGGTTGGGTACCTGTGAGAGGTGAATTTGAAGCTATTCTTAGACCCTGCCTCTCTTCATCCCTCCCTGCCTAGACTAGAAACAGCCGCAATAAGGGTGTTCTATATCCATGCCATGCTGAGTCTTTTCAAATTATTTGTGCATGTGCTTCCTCATTAGGCTCCTCTATGTGAGTGGTTTGAAAGGCTCACACATTACTGTGCTACGATATGTTTAAAGGCACAGAGAGATCGAAGTAGCTTACAGATGGACCACAAGGGGGCAGGCTGGTTAGGCTCACCCTTCAGAGCAGTTAAGGGGGTGGGGGTGGGGTGTTCACAGATGCTGCTTATAAAGAAAGCACTATGCTCTGACGTGCTTGACAGAGGTATCAAGATGCAAAATCAAGATCACTGCAAACGTCCATAATTCCACACAGAGAGGGAACCATTTTTAATGCCTTGGGGCACCTCAATCTGGCTATAATCTAATCTTGGGCCTTTCTATGTAGTTCCCTGAGCAAATGGACAGGATGATGAAAGAATCCTTCACCCTCCAAGCCTCTAGACCCCACATCTGTGCCTGCGTATTGCATGCTCCCTTCTGGTTCAGAGGTAAGCTGACTGTGTTCCTATTATTTGTTCTGCACCTGACTCCAGTTCCTCTCTCCCACTGTGCAGTTTGCTTTGTCTCAATTCCTCCCTTGTGCTGCATCATTTTTGCCAGTAGACAAAACATATTAGGCCACAAACAGGCACAGGTACATTTTAAATCTTGGTCCAGAGCCTTATGCTCAGGATCTAAAATAATGTTTTACACATAATATAGCCTTTTGTATTCTGGAAGTAGACAAAAAATAAAAAAATAAGTAGGTAAACTTAGCAGGTCATAGTTCATGTGTTTGACGTATTTAAGTTATGAAAAAGAATGAAGCAGATTAGGGAGTGGAGAATAAAGAGGAACAGAAGTAATCTGCTAAGTACACACATTCTCCATAAAAATAATCCAAAACTAGTGATTTGTCACTGTGACAAAATGACAGATACAAACAACTTAAAGAAAAGGTTTACCTGGACTCAGAGCTTCAAAAGTTTCAGTCCTGCCCACTTGGTTCCATTGTTTTGTGTCTACAGTGAAGAATATGGCAGAGAAGATGTGAAGGGAATGACTTCATGCTACAGAGAGGAGAAAACGAAGGCTTGGGGACAAGTCCTGGTCCCCAAGGGCATTCCCAAAGGGCTCCGTCCAATAATGAATCCATCAATGGGTTAATCAGTGGGTTGACTATCCGTGTAACCAGAACCCTCCTCCAACACTTCCCCAAACCCGCCTCTGAATATTACTGACCTGGAGGCTAAACGCCAATCAAATGGATCTTGAGAGGATACTTGAGATCTGAATCATATCAAGTAGTGAAATGTCACTGACCAGCCTAATTTTTTTCACTAAAATGTATCTTCAATGTGATTTTTGTATCATTGTCCTTTACATTTATTTTCAATAAAAGCACATTATATGGTCTGACCAATGTTTGTTTGACCAACTCAAATGTTAGGTGGCCTCTAGTTTTTAATCCTTGTAAATATCAGTTAGGCTCATTCTGGCTCGTCCTGAACCTGTTGTCTACTATGTCACCATAGCCACAAGAGGCTACCGAGCACCGAGCACTTGAAAGGTAATTAACCCACACTGATATATATATATATATATATATATATGTATATATATATATATATATATATCTCCATGCCAATCTTAATACAGAACAAGAAAGGTGTTATTAATAATTTACTATACCTATCGTATGTTGAAATTATAGAATTTTGATAAGTATATAATTTTCTACCAAGATTACATTCACATGAATTTTTTTAATTGTTCTTTTGTTTTGTTTTTGCTTTTTAAGGTGGCTACTGGAGAGTTAACAGCTTGTGCTTCATACCTGTGGTTCTCGTATTCCTCCTGTACACTGCTAGTCTAGACGCACACAGAGGATGTTAACATTCCGTTTAATTATTCATTACTCTGGGTTAACAAGCGATCTTAGAAATCAGCACAGTCCAAGGCTCCCAGCTTTTCAGGTTATAGTCTTAATTAACTTCCTTAGTGCTGGAAGTAACTCTCTAGGTGCCTTAATAAATGTTTTCATATATTAAAAAAAAAAAAAAAAAAACACCTTGGTGTTTTATGTGGCCAGTTTGACACCTTTTGTCCTTCTGGCATCCCCAGTTTAAAGTCCTATGACCTCCTCTTCGAGGACGGTTTCTCCTGGTAGAGATTGTTCACAGAAAAGTGAAGGATTAGATTTGGAATGTGGCCGGGGCAGGCAAATGGGGAGATCTTATATTTTTTTCATTTCTGAAGATGTTTTTCACCGCTGCTGGTTAATATTCAACTCAGCAAACCACGCAATCATACCAACATCTCTCCAACTTTTTTAAAAATTTAAAATTAATTTTATTACTTATTTTTAATATTTTAATTAGATGTATTTATACAATGGTGGATGCAGATGTGCGAAAGTCAGAAGACAGGCTGTGGGAGTCAGTTTCCTCCTCTCACTGTGGGTCCCAGAGAGTGAACTCAGGTCATCAGGCTTGTCAGCCAATGCCTTTACCCTTCTAGCCGGCTCATCGAACACTCCTTGTTCTTTTTGTAGGTGATTCCAAAGTGATCATCCTGTGCACTATTCTGATTGCCTCTATGTTCCTTGCAGAGCTGTGGTGAGCCAGTTAATCTTGATGGTGAACTTGATAGGGCTTACAATCTAAGGAAATAAACCTTTAGGCACATTTGTGAAGGGGTTCCTAGATTGGGTTAGTTATAGGAAGATCCACCATGACTGTGGGCAGAACCATTCTTTAGTCAAGGATCCTAGAGTGAATAAGAAGTTGAACACCAGTATTCATCTCTCTTTGCTTCCTGACAGCAGATACAATGTAGCCAACCACCTCACAATCCTGCTGCCATGGATATTCATCTCTCTTTGCTTCCTGACAGCAGATACAATGTAGCCAACCACCTCACAATCCTGCTGCCATGGACTGTGGACTGTGTCCTCTTGACCTATAAGCTAAAGACACCCTTTCTCCTTTAGGTTGCTTCTTGACACCTATTCTGTCACAACAACAATAAAAATAGCAAATACACATGGAGTCATTGGCTGTAAGATTTCTTTTACTTTCTTGTTCCATTTTGGCAAATTGAAATTCAGGAATATATCCATTAGTCATACGTGTTGGCTCTTACCTACAAGATTAGCGCTCAGGATTAATCATCAAGAAGATTGTCATGAATCTGAGAGCACCGTGGGGTACAATGAGACCCTGTCTCAAAACAACAAGAGAAAAACAGGGTGAAAGTTTATGTAATTCTAGCACTTAGGAGGCGGGAGATATTGTGGAGAGAATGGTGAGTGAGCATGACCCCCGTAGGCTCCAAGTATTTGAATGCTTGGTTCTCAGTTAGTGGAACTGTTTGGGAAGGATTAAGGTGTGGCCTTACTAGAGTGGGTGTGGCCTTGTTGGAAGAGGGATGTCACTAGGCGTGGGCTTTGTGTTTGAAAACACATGCTAGGCCCAGTCTCTTTCTACCTGCAACTTGGGGATCATGGGAGTTCTCAGCTATAGTACCATGCTTGCCACCACATCACCTGCCATGATGATGAAGGAGTAGCTCTCTGAAATTGTAAACAATCCCCCAATTAAATGCATCATCTTATAAATTGCCTTGGTAATGGGGTCTCTTCACAGTTACTAAGACAGTGAGTTCAAGGCTAGCCTGAAACCCTGTCTCAACACACACACACACATACCCTAATTTGCTCTGCTCCTAGATCCCCCAGTTTCCTGTTATTTCAATATCTAGAAGAACTGGGCTCGTATAAACAAGTGGCAAAGGATATATGTGGTCCCTGTTGAACCATTTGCTCAGAAATTAAGATATTTGAAAACCCCAATACCAGCTCATTGCCATCTCTGGCTTGACTCTGCCTGGTGCAGACTCAAAAGCCACAGAGAACTAAATGTGATCTTTAGTTATTTGGAACTTTGGGCTTCTTCCTTTCCCATGGGGATGGTATATCCTACTACCTCATGGAGCTGGGGTGAGTTCAGACGAAGTGAAGAAAGCACTTGGCAAGAAGCTTGTATTTAGGAACATCAGAATTCCATTAAAACTCACCACATCCTCCTCCATCCCAGAGCTTCTACATCCTCCCACCCAAAGTAGAGACGTTAGTTCTCTGCTGCCTTAGGACCCTGACTTTCGACAAATTATTTATACTTCTTTATCTGATTTGATGCACAAAGTCTCTGACTGAAGGTGGACACTACGGATTGAATGTGCTATGTCATCATGTAAAACACAAATGTCATGCATCAAAAATTCAGTTGCCAAAGTCACAAGTAAGGGTATTAGAGGCGCACCTTTGGGATAACACTGGATCATGAGGGTTCTGCCCTTATAAGTAGATTTATCCATTTGCTGATTAACAGATTAATGTGTATTGGGGAATGGCTTTGTTATCAAAGCAAGTTGTCTGACATGCTTGCTCTCAGAGCGTGCAATGCCCTGTGTGCCTTAGAACTCAGAAAAACAAAAAGTCCCCAGACTTTTCAGTTTCCAGAACTGTAAACAGTGAACAGATATTTTTTCTTTGTAAATTATTCAGCCTGCAGTATTTAGTCACAGCAATGGAAAGTAGGCTGAAACCACGATCAATTTAAAAATCAAGGAGAATTCTCTTTCCTTAGATACTGCCAGACTGTCTCATACTAGAGCTGACTGCATGAACTATCTGACCACTAGCCAGGTGTGTTAGTCTGGGTTTTCTAAAGGAACAGATTGAGAGAAGAGATACATATTAAAGGGGCAATTGCTAGATTGTGTCACAATTAGATTAGACTATAGCCCAGGTAGTTTGACAGTGACTGTCTCACAATGAAAAGATCCATGATCACCTGATGAGACGGATATCTCTGCAGTCCCAATCTGGTGCTGCAGTCCTAGAGAGATGTTGGTCTTTAGTCTACATTGGAATCTTGAGGAAATTGAATTTCATACCAATGGCAACAATAGAGATGAACTTGCAAGTCAAAGTCAGGGCAAGCAGGCAAAAAACAACTTCCTTCGTCCATGTCCTTTTTCATACAGGCTGCCACCAGAAGGTGTAACCCATATTTGGGGTGAGTTTTCCTGCTTGGAATAATCTGATTAAAAAAAATCCTTCAAAGGAGTGCCAAGCAACTTGGATTTTAGTTGACTGTAAAGGCTGTCGAGTTGATAACCAAGATTGGTTACCACAACAGGCTTTGGAAGCCAAAAACCTTTCAGATAAAACTTTCTCTCTCTCTCTCTTTTTTTTTAATCTTATGGGTTTTTCCCCCACCCCTCACCCCCAGTAGTCTTTGGTTTTACTCTAGCTCTCTGGGTTATCTAGACTCTGGTTCTTTGTCACCTGAAGATTGTCAGATGTGGACTCTTATCTCATGGAGTGAGCCTTCAGTCAAGTCAGACATTGGTTGGTTACTCCCACAAGGTTTGTGACATCATTGCCCTAACACAATGATTCTCAGCCTTCCTAGTACTACAACCCTTTAATACAGTTCCTCATGTTGTAGAGACCCCATTTTTTGTTGCTACTCATAATTGTAACTTTGCTACTGTTATGAATTATAATGTAAATAGCTGTATTTTCCGATGATCATAGACAACCCCATAAAAGGGTCATTCAAACCCTCCAATGGGGTGACTACCCACAGGTTGAGAACCACTGCCCTAGCATATTTTGCAGGCAGAAAAGATTATAGACGGAAAGTCCGTGGTTGGGCTGGTGTTTACTTTTCTCTTTTGGTAGCCTGCAGGGTACATTTCCATGTCACAGACACTAGAACATGGGGGTGAAGCTTCTACGGAAGCACCAGCTGATCTTATCTGTGTTCAGTGAGTTGTGTGAATGTTGTCTTCAGCAACGGGACTTCGCTGTCAGTTCGTAGAGATCAACCTGTCGTCTTGGCAACAGCCTGGATTGTTTGGGGATTTCCATTGTGCCCCTTTGGCTAAAAGTTTAATTGGATGAAAGCCAGTCCTGACACTGGATGCTTCATTTGGTGACAAGAGATAGCCAGTAGGGGTTCCATCTCCCTCATTATTTGGAGACATCATTAGTATCGCCTTCATACATTATAGGACGTTTCCACTGCACTACGCTTCGACACTGCCCTTCAAATGTTCTTCACTTCCAGCTGCCTCTCCTCTCATCCCCTCCCTCCATCTCATCTCCCTTCCCTCTTCCCACCTGATCCTCCTGGTCCTGCCCCTCCACTCAGCACCAGTCCACCCATAAAATCTATTCTAATTCCCCCTCCCAGGGAGAACTACGTGTTCTCCTTAGTCCCTTCCTCTCTGCCTAACCTCTCTGGGTCTATTGTAGCTTGATTATCATTTATAGCTAATATCCAGATATAACTGAATACATACCATATCTATCTTTCTGGGTCTGGGTTACCTCACTCAGGATGATTTTTTTCTAGTTCCATCTATTTGCCTACAAATTTCACAATGTCGTTATTTTCTAAAGAGGTGCGTAAATGTACCACATTTTCTTTATACATTGTTTGGTTGAGGAACATCTGATTTCTGGCTATTATTAATGAAGCAGCAAAGAATATGACTGGGCAAATGTCCTATGGTAGGATGAAGCATTCTTTGAGTATACGCCCGAGTGATTTTCATCCCCCCCCCCGTTTCCCTCCCTCCCTCCCTCCTTCCCTCCCTCCTTTTCTTTGGTTCTTGAGACAAAATTTCTCTGTGTAGTTCTGACTGTCCTGGAACTCACTCTGTAGACCAGGCTAGCCTTGAACGCAAAGATCCACCTGCTTCTGCCTCCCCAGTACTGAGATTAAAGGCGTGTGCCACCACTGCGCTGTGGATTCCTATCTTTCTAAGGAATTACCATACTAATTTCTACAGCGGTTGTACAAGTTTGCACTTCCACCAGCAATCGAGGAGTGTTCTCCGTGCTCCACATCCTCGTCAGCATGAGCTGTCATTTGTATTATTGATCTTACCCATTCTGACAGGTGTAAGATAAAATATCAAAGTAGTTTTGATTGGCATTTCCCTGATGACTAAGGATGGTGAATATTTCTTTGTTTCTCAGCCATTTGGGTTTCCTCTTCTTGAGAATTCTTTTTTTTTTTTTTTTTTTTTTTTTTTTTAGCCGTACTCCATTTTTAATTGTGTTATTTGGTTTTTTTTTTGTTGTTGTTGTTGTTTCTTGAGTTCCTTATTTATTTTGGATATTATCCCTCTGTTGGATGTGTAGTAGATAAGACTTCCCATTTTGTAGGCTGCCACTTTGTCCAAATTACAGTATTCTTTGCCTCACAGACACATTTCAGCTTCATGAGGTCCTGTTTATTAATTGTTGATCTTAGTATCTATGTTAATGGTGTTCTTTTTTAAAGATCTTCTCTTATGCCAGTGTGTTTAAGGCTATTCCCTCGCACAGAATTTAACACGCATCCTCCCAAACTGTATTTATGCATTTTCCCAAGTTTGTCCTTTTGCTGAGAGCTCTTTCTGTTGCCTACCTCATCCTCCAGCCAGTCAGTCTCCGAGTATGTCAGTCATTCTCCCACATACATCTGCCAAGAATCCACGTTCTCTTGGCCTAGTGTGGTCTATGTTAGTTTCTCTCCCAGCTGAGCAAGGCCAACCAGGTCTTCATAGTGAGAGCCTCTCTCAAAAAGAGAAAAAGAAGGATAAGAAGTGGGGAGAGGGAGAAGAGGAAGAAAAGGAGGAAAAGGAAGAAGAGGAGGAAGCAGGAGGAGGAAGAGGAGGAAGAGGAAGAAGAGGAAGAGGAGGAAGAGGAAGAAGATGAAGAGGAAGAGGAGGAAGAGGAAGAGGAGGAGGAAGAGGAGGAGGAAGAGGAGGAGGAAGAGAAAGCAGGAGAAAGAGGAGGAGAAAGCAGGAGGAAGAGGAGGAGAAAGCAGGAGGAAGAGGAGGAGGAAACCAGAAAGATAAAAGAAAAGGTATGAATGTTCCCAAGAGGAGGGACAGTCAAAATTCTGACTCCAGTAAGCTGAAAACTAAAAACGTTCCCCAGACAGCTACTGATACGGAATCCTGAGCACATTAACAACCTTCTGATTATTAGTTTTGCTGCCTACTGGACTTGGCAAAGGAAGAACTAAGTAGCTGATTAAACATTATTTCCAGGTGTGTCTGTAAGAGTGTTTACAGAGACCATTTGAATTGATAGTCTGAATAAAGCCAATCACCCCATCAACTTAGGGCATTGTCCAATCCATTGAGCACCAGAAGGGAACGAAGACGTGGAGAGAGAGCAGTTTGGGACATCCATTTCATTCCATTTCTTCCCTCAAACCTCGGATACACATATACACATATTCTCTCTCTCTCTCTCTCTCTCTCTCTCTCTCTCTCTCTCTCTCTCTCTCCCTCTCTCTCTGTCTGAAGAGTTTTGGTTAATGCTCATACTGTTTTGATGGAATGATGGGAGGGGGTGATTGGATACCTGAATTCCAAAGGATTGAAAAGTTGTCCCATAGGAGTAGAAAACTCCAGAAGCTTGTTAGTTACCAAATTTAGATAAACAGATCAGGAACAAGGTAGAAATGTGAGCATTTATAGAGAACTTTTTCCTTTGGTTGGGAAATTTAGTTAATACAGGAAAATAGCCTGGTAGAAAAGCACAGACAAGGTTTACAAAGGCCCCAGACAAAGTTTCTCAAAGAATGTGAAGAGTGGATTTGAAGCAGAGTCAGGTCTGGTTTATGTGTGTGGGAACAGATACTTTGTCCTCTGTGACAGGCACAGGGAAAGGAGGGATTGATCATGACAGCTCTGCAGACTGGGTGACATAGACAGTCATGGTCCTCCTAGAAAGAATCTGCTCTCTGGAGTAGCTGCAAAGCTAAGTTGTTAGGCAGAATGAGAGGAGGTTGGAGGGCTGGGGAGGGAGGTCAGGGGTTTGCAGAGCAAGGGAGACTAAGCTGATTAGGAAGGCACAACAAGATTACCCAGCACCACTGAGATATTTGACATCACTGCAATGAACATATTTGAAGTGATACCAATCTGTGAGATTTTCTCCTGAGTCTCAGCAGTTTGGGAATGAGCACAGACAGGACAGAGGTGGTGAGGGTGAAGGCAGAGAAGATAGAGGGGTGGCAGGAGGAAGGCGGATGGGGAGCTATGTTTGCAAGAGAGAAACTGTAAAAAAAAAAAAAAAAAAAAAAAAAAAAAAAAAAAAAAAAAAAAAACCCCACCAGGTATAAACTTCAGAGAGGGGGAAGGGAAGACTAGAAGTCTGACCAGGAAGGAGAGGGGCTACCAGAGGAGGGGGCAGCCCCATCTCAGGCACAGCTGCAATACTTGAGGCCTCACAAGGTGCACAGACAGCTGGGGTGGATGAAGGGGGCAGGATTTCAGATAGGGACTCTCTGGTGGGGGCTAGGATTGTGGCAGATATGGGAGGTTGCATCAAAGTGACTCCAAAGACTGATACGGTAATAAACAACCGTGGAGTAGAAGGAATGTTTTGAGATTAGAAAGACCTAGGCCAGGACGTGGCCTCATGGCTCATCTGTTACGTAGTCCCAGGCAAGCCTGATTATCTCCTTCAGCTTCAATCTCCTCTCCTTGTATTAAAGCCATAGTAGAACATTGGTCATACCATTGTATAGAGTGATATGTAAGTACAGATACAGTCATATGTGTAAGTACAGATATACTGATACAGTCATATGTGTAAGTACAGATTATACAGATATAGTCATATGTCTAAGTACAGATACAGTCATATGTCTAAGTACAGATACACTGATATAGTCATATGTGTAAGTACAGATACAGTCATATGTCTAAGTACAGATACAGTCATATATGTAAGTACAGATATACTGATATAGTCATATGTGTAAGTACAGATATAGTCATATGTATAAGTACAGATACAGTCATATGTGTAAGTACAGATACAGTCATATGTGTAAGTACAGATATACTGATATAGTCATATGTGCCTCTGAAATAGATGCCTACCCAGTATGTATATAAAACAATACCCAACTTGTGACAGGTCAGCTGAAGATGCTGACTTCAAGAGGTACCTGAGTTGTCTCGTGGAGTCTGTCTCTTTCAAAACAATGTTAACAAATATCATAAAAGCTTCAAGACTTCATTATAAATAGGCTTTATGCCAGGTCATCTCCATCAGCTATTGATGAATAATAATTCTTCTGTCCCCACCGCTCCCCAACAAAGGCTAAGGGAAGATCACAGAGGAGTGGGCAGAGAGGATGTAAGAGCTGGAGGGTGGGAAGGAATTCTGTGAGATGCTGTTCTCAGGACAAGGCCTGGCCACCACACCCATGAACTCCCAACACAAGACCTAGACAAGATCAAGCCAACAATATCTGATTTGGAAAGGTAACTGTGCTAAGTACATTTAAGGTAACCTAGGCTAAGCTGCACTGTTCAGTCACTAAAGTCTATTAAATGTATTTTTGACAGTTCTTCAACTTCATGATAGATTTATTGGAAAGTAGTCCACTCTAAGTCCAGGAGCACTTGCACAGAAATCGCTATCTATATATAGACTTTAAACCGCTATAAATAGATAGTAGTTTATATTTCAAGATAAGAATCAAATTCTCAGCATACAGCAGATACCCCGGCAGCGGTAGCCCGGCACACATACATGCTCTCCCTTCTAATCACCCTCCTTTTTCCACACTTAAGAAAGATAAGAACCAGCTGATTTAAATGATAATCCACAGTTCAAGCCTTACGCATCTGTCCTTTCAGGCCCTGGGAAGCCTCCTCCGATGCCCAGAAGACAGAGCCCACAGTGTGCAGCTCTCCAGCTTTTCGGCTGGCATCCTGCAGATGCCCACAGACCTTCCATTCAGAGCTCCTGAGTCTGCGCTGAGCATCAGAGTAGACTGCAAATAGCCCATCTTTCAAGCACTCAACCCTGAATACAATGTCTGTGCTTTTAAAAAAAATTTTTTAACTCTGGGAAGTCTGCTCTTGACTTTAGTGAATAAGTAAATTCTTTTTGCCATGTGGAAATTGGTTTAGAAAAATCTATATGTCTCCAGGTTTCACCCATGAATATCCAGATTGGCCTTGCTGTTTCTGTAACTCAAAAATGACATTACATGTGAAGTGAGAGGCCGGCCCTTAGAGGCCCGACTTTCTTGGATACACAGTTCCAAATCTCCTTCTTGGCAGACCGGATGTTCCAAGTGTGTCATGAGGTTGTAAAGCAAGCCCTGGCCCTAGACTAGGGCTTTGATACTATGGTTTGTGTTTAGAAACTTCCTTTTCTTATCCAACTTTAAAGTATGTGTTGCAAAAACGTCAATACAAGCAACACACTCATCATTTTGCCAAAAGAAAAATTCACCCATGAGCCAAGCATCAAGAGCTCAAAACACCGTCTCTTGTAGCGTCCACTATCAATCCTCATTTTTGAAATATTGGTCATCATGGAATAAAATATACACATTCTGCAGTGCATACATTGTGTGAGCTTCTAGCCCTGCAATCTCCCACCCTGTCACCAGCTCCCCTCTGTAGATACATAGAAGTAAAGTGAGCAGCATGGGGGAGGGGCTTCTCCACCCAGCCCACCTGCAGGTGGTCCAAATGAACACCCCAAACTCTCCATCAATCATTGCCAACCATTGTCTGGTGCGTGCTCAGCTCTCT
Source organism: Arvicanthis niloticus (assembly GCF_011762505.2). NCBI lineage: Eukaryota > Metazoa > Chordata > Mammalia > Rodentia > Muridae > Arvicanthis > Arvicanthis niloticus. The sequence goes on along the minus strand of NC_047664.1, from coordinate 75,979,834 downwards.
TCTAGACAGAAAGCGGGTGGGGAGGAGAGATGTAGGAAAGAAACAGCAGGCCTGGTCCTCACTCTCTAGGGACATTGCCATGGCAACGGGAAGGGGGCAGCTGGAGGGTGGGGGTGGGAAAAGGGCACCAAACAGGGAGAGGATGGGGCCTCACCCAGGCTCTTGCTGCCTGGTTTTTGCTCACCCAGGTTGCAGCTGCCTCCTTTGTCCTCTGTGAATGAAACCTCCGACTATACTTTCTAGGGCAATTTCCCAAAAGTGTGTCATGAGAACGAGGCAAGATGCTAATGCACTAAGCAGAAAATAATGATAATTGTTGGTGGCCACCTGATACGTAAGGAGAAACAAATAGGCCTTTGCTGCAGACCTCTTACACCGGTAGCAGCGGTGTGCCTCAGGCTGAGGGTGCTGAATCTGGTTGCATTCACCTTGAGGAGCCAGGACTCAAGGGACAACCTATGAAGGTACATCTCTTGACTAGCATGCTGGTTCTCATCTTTACTCAAGCCTTTGGGAGGCAGAGACAGGTGGATCTCTGGGAGTTCAGAGCCAGCTTAGTCTACGTAGCTCCCAGGACAGGTTACATAGTGAGACCCTATGCAGCTCCAGCTTACTCTCTGTTGTGTCACTAACCATCATGTTCTCCTTGGTGTTCCTAGGCTAAAGAAACCATTGTGGTGGAGGTGGTGTTGGAGGAGGGGAGGGTGTACTTGCCTTCCTAGTAGGCCTAGGAAATGGTAGAATTTGAAGGAAAACTAAAAGTTGGCCCATGGGGCTCCACAGATAGAGAGATACCAAAGAGAGCGGGAAGCAAGAAAATGCAGGACTCACCATTTCAGGACCTCAGCTCTGCCTCCAGCACTGAAGTCACAAGGGAATCACCACGTGACCACTGCTGTTGGCCCCAGGACTAAAGCTGGCAACCCCAACAGAAGGCCCAGCTCCAAGCCACCGTCCTGAGATGCCACAGAAAACCCAGCCTTTCCTCAATCTCTTTCCTCCCAGCCATCTGCCCCAGGGTCTAATATAACCCAACAAGAGTGGTCAGGAAGGGCCTTGTGGTTTAGCATCCTGGACTTCCTCACATTGATGCGCAGGCCTCTAAACTTACCCCCAGCTTCCCCTAGGCCTTTTGTAACCGGTTGCGCTTTTCTATATCCGCCCCATTTATACTGATCTAAGTTCTGCCCCATGGCTGGTTATCTCTCCTCAGTTTTCATACACGGGACTTCATCTGTGTCTGGGTGGCGAATCCTTCTCTGACTAATTCCCAGAGTCCCACCTTCTAATCCTAGAAGCTCATTGGCCATCAGATTTTTATTGACAGGTGATGCTTCCACACAGTGCACAAGAGATCCTCTCTACGTCTCTCCATTCAACCGTCCTCTGAAAAGTTGTTTCCAACGTTTGATGCTCACTGTGATAATCTAGAGGCGTTTGTTTTGCTTTAAACCCCCATGGCTAAGCCTCGTCTCACATAAGTAAAATCCAAATCATGGTGAAACTCTGGCATCAGTGTTTTATTTCTTGAGTGATTCCTACTAGAATCGGAGCGACGAATTCTTCTGGAAATGGGGCTGCTTGGGGAGCAGATTTTTTTTTCACCCTTTACTTTTAGCCAAAAGTGTTCTACCTGGGGTACACACTTTCCTGCTTCGGGGTGTCTTTTGATCATTATGTCTCTTGTTTATGGTCAGAAAATTTGTGGGACCCAGCATGCTCCTGGTTCTGCGGATCCGGCTCCTTCTGGCTAGCTATCTCATCCACAGGTAACTGTGATTAACATCTGCACAGCACGGACTTCCAGGAGGTCAACTCATGATAGCAGTCTCAACAAAGCTCGTCAGCCCCTGAGTTCTTTTACTAGATTCAGTGGCACCATATAACCCCCAGATACCTTCCCCACTTAGACCCTCCTCGCCAAAGGTTTTTCTTCTCACAGAAAGTCGAATAAATACAAGGCATGAATTCCCCTGCCAGATTCATCGCGCTTGCAAAGCTGCAGTGGGCTGTTCCTGAGACACTCAGGAGCAAGAAAGGAAATGTCACCTTAACTGTAACGGAGACTACTGGAGTCAGCCTTAAACAACTGAGGCTCACACACATAAATAGCTCACCTTGAAGACTGCCACCAGACTCCACAGATGGGCGCAAACTGTACTAAACGATCAGTGATGGCCAACCAGGTGTGGCTGCCTGCACCTGCTACCCCAGCACCTGGAAAGCCAAGGCTTGAGGACTGAAAATTTAAAATCATCTGGGTTATATAGTAAGTTCTAAGGCAGCCTAGGCTACATAGCAAGGCTCCCTCTCAAAGACAAAAAAATGAATTTTTTCAAATATTAAAGATATTTAATTTATATTTATTATTATATCAAATATTTAGATTGGAGGCGGAATTAATGTCAAACCAGGACTCTTTAAAGAGATAGGACAGGACAATTTGGGGTATAAAAAAATGTTAGCGCTTCAACTTGGATTTGAATTTTATTTATTTATTTATTTATTTAAATTATTTTGACATAAAATTAATAGAAGTGCTATATACATAATTTATAAGTAAGTATGTGTGGATCCAGCATTCATAGCTTCAGTCATAAAGGTCGACGATCTTATAAAGTTTGGCTAGCAGTGTTGTTAATGTACGTAATGCCCAGCTCAGAAGGAGGCACTCCAGAAAACAGGAGTGGCCAGCTCTTCGTAGCTCTGTTGAGAAGCCTTGATCAAGCATGCACAGAAGCATGGCCAGCTTTTACAGCCTGGAAGCTGGTTCTTTAAAGTCTTCCCACCCCTGTACCTGCACAGGAGATGTTCTGACAGCCTCGCTCTCCTGTTTGCGGCTGAGTAAGTCAGCCAACTAGAGCCCCAGAACTGTTTGGATGCTCTGAAAACCCACCAGCTCCCTAGTTTGTTGGGCTGTGTGGCACATGGAGTTGAGTGTGTGAGTCACATCACCTGAACCTTCCCATCTGAGGGAACATCAGACCTTAGGTCTCTTTGAAGCTGTGAACATCTCTGTACTGTTTGGTGATCTTGAAAACCACTGCCAGGTCCTTTCAAAGCCACCAGCCTATCTCTTTGCATTGCCTCAAGTGTCACTTAACATCCATGCAACTTGCTTTGCCAGGACCTGAGACTGGTGAGGATTGCTTAGCCTACCTGTGTGCTCAGGGAAGGAAAGTAGGTCTCATTCTTCTGTGCCCAATTGTAAGACCATGGAGAGCACAGGATGCACAAAATCAAGTGGAGAATGGGAGAATCAACCTCACAGATGAAGCAGTGGGTTCTCAACCTTCTTAATATTGAGACCCTTTCATACTGCTCTTCATGCTGCTGTGACCCTCAACCACAAGCTTCTTTTGTTGTTACTTCATAACTGTACTTTTGCATAATGTGAATGTCCGAGTTTTCCAATGGTTTTAGGTAACGCCTGTGAATGAGCCATCCAGCTCCCACTGTGGGACAAGACCTACAGGTCGAGAACCGCTGAGATCAATGACTAACCAAGAGAATGTGGCGTGTCCACACAAAAGAATATTACTCAGTCCTAAAGAAGGAATGAAGCTCTGACATACACTGTCACACGGGTGACGCCTGACACACGCTAAGTGGAATAAAAGTGACAAGAGGCAACCTGTGTCTGGACCTGAGAAAAGACAGAGACAAAAGCACATTAGGAATTCCCTAGAGGAAGAAAGACTGGAGCCTGGAGCCGGAGCATACGGGACTTCCAAGGGTCATGAGCATGTCCTACAGTTGACTGTGCAACACTGAATGCATTAAAGCCATGGTGTTCTGTGGTATGAACGAGAGGCTTGGACAGCACACAAATGATTTCTCAACAAAGGTCTTTTTCCACTGAGCAGTAAAATAAAGACTGGATCGTCCCGGGTGATCCTCACTGGGGTTGCCTTCCACTGGCCATGCTGCACTTATCATAACTACTCTAAGTATGAAGATCTGAAGGCATCCGTTACTGAGCCTTCATGAGGGACCACAGAGGCCATCCTCTGAAGCTGATACCCCAGGACTCAGTTCACAGCGGAGAAAAAGAGTTGTGAGCTGAGAAGTTCTGACCCCTGCCTCACACCTCATTTCCCTACAGTGGCTGCCAGTGGGGTCTGGCAGTTTACAGCCAAACAAACACACACTTCCAGAAAAGCCACTAATTCAGGCTTTCAACAAAGGTGCCTGGGTGCTTTGTCTTTGTCAATTTGACAGGAACTAGAGAGAACAGGGAAAAGACAACCTCAGCTAAGACACTACCTCCACAGAGGGCATGTCTATCTGGTATCCTACTGACTAATGATAGAGTTGGGAAGGCCCGGGGCCCACTGCAACTGGTGCCACACATGGGCATATGGGCCTGGGCTGTAGAAGAAAGGAAGCTGAGCAAGGCCTGGAGAGCAAGCCAGTGAGCAGTATTCTTCTGTGGTCTCAGCTTCATTTCCTGCCTCCTGGTTCCTGATTTGTGCTCCTACCTGGCTTCCAAATAAACCCTTTCTCCCCCAAGTGGCTTTTAGTCATGCTGTCTCTACAGCCACAGGGAAAGCAAACAAGATACACTCAATCTGAGCCCTGAGTGCTGGGTGCTGGGTGCTGGGTGCTGGGTGCTGGATGCTAAATGCTAAAGCATTATAACCACAGACATGGAAGGCTACACAGAACTGAGGGTTTGAATTCATCTGTCTCAGGCCGACTAAGGGGCTCTCCCCAGTTTTTCTGAGGCATAGTAGACATTTCCTCTGCAGTGGAGAGTCCCCTGCCTCACTTCTCGGAGGGTGCTTCTTCACCCTTTTGTACTCTCTTCTTTCCCAGCAATCTCTTCCTTCCACTTCAGAAAGTTTGAAGTTGGTGTTTCAGGTTGACAAAAACATTAAATCTGTTATTTCCTGCCTTTGTATGCTTGTCCCTTCCAGCTTTCGGAACGTATGATTCTTTTCCCTGGAGTCATTACTCCGTCAGCTCAGTGAACAGCTTTCCCCAGTATGTCTGCTGAAATGAGCGTTTGACGCTGACCAACTGGATCCCTTGTTTCTCTTTAGATCCTAAAACTAGAATCCTGACCTCCCTGCGGGAATGTGCTTTGGGGTGACTTTGGAAAACCAGAAGTATAGTGCCATTTACAGGTGTCAGAGGGGCCTACGGGCACTCTCTGCCTCAAGAGACTTAGGACTCTGACTTTAGCACAGCCAGCTCGGGATCCCAGGTCTGATACTTTCCCAAAGTGTCTTCTTCTTTCTCTTTTCTATCATCTCCGTATTCCTGGGCTATCATCTCAAAACACATCTAATCCATTCCCAGTGGTAAGAAAAAAAGGAGGGGGAGGTCATACGTCCCTCATACATCCCTGGGTTCTGGGGCAGAGCCTAAAATGAGACTCTAAATTCTTTACAGTCAATTTAATTTTATATTGAGAATTGGGGCTGCTGAGACAGCTCGGTGGGTAAAGGTGTATGCTTCTAACCCCACTGCTCTGAAGTTGATTCCCAGGACCCATATGGAGGAAGGAAAGAAATAACTCCTTTGACCTCTACACATTCACCATGGTACACTCAAACACATGTCCTCTCTCTCTCTCTCTCTCTCTCTCTCTCTCTCTCTCACACACACACACACACACACACACACACACACACAGAGAGAGAGAGAGAGAGAGAGAGAGGTTATCTCAGAAATCCATGCATATATTCCATTCTCTTCCAAAAACTAATCAATTTTTAAATACAACTTTTAGATTACAAATAAAAATGACTTAGCTGGTTCTTTCAATCTTGAAGTAAAATTGACCCTCTGGAATAAAACCCTTAGCTTCTCAGAGGCCTCAGCATACCGCAAGTATGCATCCCTTAGTGATGAGGACCAACTTCCCAAACACAGGCAGACTATTTGACAATGCTAAATGACTATTTTGAGCCACCGCAGCACTCAGAAGATCAGGGTGTTAAGACAATACTAATTAAAGAAATTGATTTGGGAGGGGGAAAAGGAGGAAATCACTGCGAGAAAGGTCAAAGACTTATTCAAAGAAACAAGAAAGAAAATGGCTTTTCTCCTAGCTCAGCTCTCCAGGTATTCACACGCATTGTTTGCATCTTTGAGGCTGGAAATGGGGATGATATTGGGGGTGTGGTGTATCTTCTGTTGATCTTCCATCTTGCTACGATATTCAGGGCCGAAGCCATTTCTGGGAGGTCGGTGATGACAGAGGCCGTTACAACAAGGAAGTCTTTCCCATGGGACAAGGAGGCCACTGGTCTAGCTATGAAGGGGAAGGAAGACCTCTTCCATTCCACTTAGGAGTATAAGGAGAAAAGGGGAGAAAAATCATAAGAAGAAGAAGTTTGGAAGGCTCCCATGCCTCATCTTGGGACCCCCTACTCCAAACAGAGGCATCCTGTTTGTTTTCTACACCAAGTAACCAATGATAGTGTACTTAGTAGCTTATCACAGCCCAGCTCAATGATCTCATGATTTCCCAGAATGCCCTTCGTAGTTGGGCCTTCAGCCCAGGATCTCTCCAGGCAGAGTCAGAGAGTCAACTGAATGCATTTCTGCTGGTGGGTCAGTGAGGGCAAAGTTCCCTTTCAAGCTCATGCTAGTTGTTAGCTAAACTCCTTTTCTTGCAGTTAGTTGTAGGCCTGGCTTGCCCTTATCTTGCTGGTTATCTGCCACCCAGCGACAGTTCTTACAGACAAAGTACTCTCACAGTGTCTCATGTTTCCAGGGCTTCTGACTTCACTGTCCTGTCCTTGAATGCAGTCTTGGAGGATTCGTGCTGCTAGGTCTGGCCCACAGACATCATCTCCTTCTTGTAAGGTCAGTGATTGAGAGCCGAATCACATCTTCAAAATCTTTCACCGCAGCCGTTGGTGTTTGGTTAAGGAAAAAAAGCATAAGAAGCACAGACCTTTAGGGCTCCTCTTAGAGTTTTGCCAGCACAAGAGGCATAAACCCCCTTCCCTACATGATAAAGGTTGAGGATGCCTATTGGCTGCCTTGCTTCAACTGGCATTCTGGGAAAGGTCGCTGACCCTTGGGGAAGGTCCAGGCTTGCCACGGCTAATTCTAAGAGAGCAGGAAGTAATGTGCATTGTTGCGCAGGTGATTGAGGTCAGAAGAGCCCAGGACATCTCTTCTAATTACCCAAGGCCTCCTCATAGTGAGCAGACCAAAGCAAAACACTCAGCCGTGGAGATGCCCTGTAGGGCAAGCAGCAGCCGCTGTGAGATCAAAGGGCCTGAAGCAAAGCCACAGACACTACAGGGGGAATCTGACAGCTCCTACCTCATCAAGTGAGCCAGGAAGGATCCAGAATTTTCTGCCAGAATCCCTTCCTTCTAAAACAAATGAAACTTACTTTTCCCCCCTGACTCCTAGAAGAGTTACAGAAGTAATCAGAAAGCTCAGGTAGTGGTCCCAGGAGACCCGTGCTGGGCCTGAGTTTGGTTTTCCTAGAAGCAGGGCTTTGGGGTTTAAATTGGGAATATGGTGATGAGCCAGTTTCTTTCTTAATGTCTTCCTCCCTTCCTTCTTTCCTTCTTTCCTTTCTTTCTTTCTTTCTTCTCCTCCTCCTCTTCCTCCTTCTTTTTAGATAAGGTGTTATTATGTCCTTCAGGGTGACCACAAATTCTCTACCTTCCTTTTCACTTTGGAGTCATGGGGCTTGCCCATGTGCACCATCATACCAAACTCTAAACTGAACTAAGATTTAAATGTAATTTTGCTGTTTTGTGATGTGTGCCCACATGTCTGAATACACACACACACACACACACACACACACACACACACCAGTTGGGAAGACCTCAACATAGAACAATCCTTAGGTACACTGCACTCTCCTGGTTTGCACTGTGAGGACACCTGCAGTTCCGAGCCACCCCTCCCTTACTCCTCACTCTGGGTCATATTCTCTAGCTTCATCCTCAAGGCGGCATTGTGATTCAGACAGGAAGGAGTATGGGTGCCACACAATAGGTGAATCTAAAAGCCTCATCTAAACGCATGCCACTCAGGACACATCATGGGGCCAGTACTGAAAGCCAATCCTCTGATTCTAAGTATTCAACATTTGAAGAATCTTCAGAATCTAAGAATTACCCCAGACCTATCTTTCTCCGTGCTTTATTTAATATCAATGTTAGATTAAACGCTGACTGTTCATCAATGGTGAGGATTATTCACAAAGCACCTCCTGGCTAGAAGGCTGTGCTCAAGACCCCAGGCAGACCTGACCCCCTAGCTAAGCAACAGCCTCCTGCAGTGGGAACTCACCTGCCTTCTGCCTAGATGACAATTGGAAAGCCAGAACAAAGAACAGGTTGACCAGGGGTGAATTTGGTCTGATGCTTCCCTCTTGTGGTCAGTGTGCAGCTTCGGAGAGAAGGGACAGATGCTTCAAAGGTCTCCCATGTCTGGGATCTATCACCTGCTCAGGTAAGCCACTGGGCCTGGGACTAGGTGAGCTCACCTACCACCACCCCTGGCCTCCACCCAAGCTCACAGATCTCACAGGAAGAATCCTGCTTCCTCATTCGTCTTCAGCTCTCCTCTATGTAAGGCAGGAAGAGAACAGGCTTTGTTCGTGAGAAGACCAGGTATTCAAAGAGGAGGCCCACAAAACGTAGTCTGTGACAGAAATTTAGCATTGCTCCTGGGCTAACTCTGTACGACAAAATAGTACTTGTCTGTCAAGTGATGCTGAGGGTGTCAACTGGCCATACGCTATGACTGATGCCACAGAGAATAGCTGTGGTGTGCCATCCCCAGCATCACCAGAGCCTCTCTCAGACCTTCCCTCATAATTCTTATTCTGTATGTGGTGCAATGTAGTTGTGTGTGTGTGTGTGTGTGTGTGTGTGTGTGTGTGTGTTGAGTAAAAGCAATTTTAGGGAACTATATTTTTATTTATCTTGATACACAATGCTTTAGCCTAGGAGGCTAAGAGTATGTAACCCAAAGGTAGAGAACACACTTAGCATGCACAAGGCTCCAGGTCCAGTCTCCAGCACCAAACCCAAATATGATCAACCATCAGAGGCTCTTCCAGCTCTCTCCCTATATCCAAGTTCTTCATGTTCAATGCCTCTGGAAACTCTGACAGGCCACACACTCACAGGACCACCACATCACCTAGCCTCCATGGCCTATTCCAAGAGCCTGAAGGAAGATGAACATGCGTGTTTAACTTAGCATGGGGACAGAACCAACTCCACATAGGTTCCAACAAGAACAAGCCAGCAGTGGGACTGGAGTGTGGAGGTCGAGAAATGATGGGGGAAAGCACAGAGGGTAAGGTGGAAGAACCTGAGACAAATTCCCAGATTGTTTCTCTTCTCTCCAAAGAGGTTTACAGGCAGCACAAATGGGAACTGATTGCTTAAAAGCTGTCTGAGATGACTTGTTTCGTATTCCGTTTATATATGCCCAGGCTAAGTCTGGAAGTGGAGATGCCAACGAAGGCTGGAGTTGGGGTGTCCTGATTGGCTCCCTCTCGTTCCTCTCCTGTCCCTCCTTCTTCTTGTCCCTCCTAATGCTGATCTATTTGGTTCCCAGTGCCTTAGTTCAAGAACCTCTGCCTGCCACTCTAGGGAAGCACCTAGTAAGTTGCTTCCATATGGACTTCTCTAACACCCCTCTCCCTGCCTTACACCTGTAATAGCCCAAGATGGATGAAAGAACAAGAGTCTTCCTGTGAATTAAGACAGAGTCATTTAACCCTGCTCGTTTCGGCAGCTGAGCCATGAATGAGGACAAGGATTTCAACAAACGTTTTTTTTTGAGTTAAGGGTAAATGATTGATGGGCTGTGTCACTAAAGCACAGATGCCGAGCGTCATCGCAGGCACAAGAGACACCAAAAGACTGGTCTCGTGAAACCCACACCCAGCCAGCAATCAGAAGATAGATGAGTGTTTGAAGGACAAAGGCAGCGAGCTGCGGGGATGCCCTGTAATAAGGCATGGTTTAGGGGTCTATGAGTTTATCCCAAGGGAAGGGGAGAAGCAGTGTGACTCACTAAACAAAGAGGTGGTGGCACTCAGAAAAAAGAACATTCCAGGCAGAGAGAAGGCCATGTGCCAAGGCCTGGAATAGCAAAGAATATATTACAGTAGTTATAAGGGAATATAAAGCAAACAGCTCAACTAGAATGAAGGGAGAGAGGCACACAGCAGTGTGAGCAGAGTGACTTACTCCTGGTTGAGTTGGACTTTCCCTGGTTGGCCTTAAGCTGGGAAGCGACAGAACTGGCTGGATGTTCTTTTTGAAATGACCATTTCTCTGGTGTGGAGGAAGTATTAGAGAGCAGAGCATAAAGCCTAGACCTGCAGAGGCTGAGGCAGCTCTCCAGATGAGTGGGAGACTGGACTTAATCTTGGCCATGGAGGTAGGATCCAGGAGTGACTTGAAAACAGAACTTGAGGGATACAAGGAGTCATGAGAGGAAATCAGAGCAATACCCAGGCCCAGGCTTGAGAGCTGGGTGTGCGTACTAGCAGATTAGATCTCCAGGCTCATTGGAGGAGTTCCTGCTAGGTCTCCTAAGCCAGTAACTGGCTCTGTGAGTCTATAGCTCAGAAGAGAGCAGTATTGCAAACCATGACTGTGTAGATAGTAAAAGAAGCTGTCTTAGAGTTTCCATTGCTGTGAAGAGACACCATTACCAAGGCAACTCTTATAAAGGACAATATTTAATTGTGACTGGGCTTACAGTTTCAGAGGTTTAGTCCACTATCGTCATGGCAGAAAGCTTGGAAGCATCCAGGCAGACATGGTGCTAGAGAAAGAACTGAGAGTTCTACATCTTGATTGGAAGGCAACCAGGAAAGACTGTCTTCTGTAGGCAGCCAAGAGGAGCACCCTTCCCTACTGGGCAGAGTCTGAGCATAGGAAACCTCAAAGCCCACCTCCACAGTGATGCAATTCCTCCAACAAGGACAGACCTTCGAATAATGACACTTCCCATGGGCCAAGCATACTCAAACCACCACAGAAGCCTAGAAACATCAAGGGAATGGAGGTCTAGGGGATTCTACCTAACCACCAGTGAACAGACAGACAATACAAAGCAGAACTCCGAAGCCTGAGCTTCTTGCACTTTCTTCTCTAACCTCTGTTTTACTGTGGGTATCAAAAAAATGGAATTATTGCACATAGTAGAGGCTTCTGATTACCTACTTTATATCCATCTCTCTTGGGTCTACCAAGGGAGATGTCGGAAAAGGTCTCAGTGTGCTCAACTAAGAAACTACACTTCCCAGCACCCTTTGCAAATGAGAAAATGGACCTTGTTGCATGAGACTTCTAAAAGACAGCTTCTGGGGGAGCCAGAGGCATGTGCCTGGCCATTTTCCTACCTGTATTTATTACCTCCCTGGAGCTGAGGCCTTACGACTGGGATTCCAAATTTCATCTTAAAGCAAAAGAGAGTAGTAACCTTGAGAATAAACACTGTTCCCTAAGGCTGAGGAACAGACAAAAAGATGTTTTCTGCATCTCTAGCACTGGAGAACCTCAGATTTCATAGTAGCAGTGACACCTAATATATCTAATATATTATTCATGTGGCAATCAAACAAGATGATGAATTCTAGAATGAAACTGTTCAGGGACACACAGAAAAGAACACATCAGGTCAGGCTAATGTGTTAAAAAAAAAAAAAAAAAAAAAAAAAAAAAGAATCAGGGAAAATGTCCACATTCCTTTCAGTGTCTTGAGCTAGGGCCGCAACTACCAAAGTAAATACCCAGATGCCCCCTCCCCTTGAGCTCTATTAGCAGTTGAATATCTCTGAATCCCAAGGGAATATTAATTCCACATATTGAAAAGGACTACAGAAATAGTGTCCATTGTGATTACAATCCAGTACCAGTACGGATAATTGAGTGATTTCAGAACTTGGAAAGCTCCAGTCTTTCAGCTGTGTGGGGTACACATCCCTATTCAGTACAAAGCTCCTTCACAAAATTCTGGAGAAAGAATTCATATATAAATACGTGCATGCGCATATTTATCCATCTACGTGTGTGTGTGTGTGTGTGTGTGTGTGTGTGTGTGTGTGTAGTGTGTTATTATAGTTCCCTTTAACAATGAATTGTAGGCTGACTTGCAGCCTGGTCTCCCTCCCAAAGATGTCCTGGAGGTTCTAGTCAACCCGGAAGCAGTGGCATTTTCTAAAGTCTTATTACGTATAGCCATATTCTTTGGCGAAAGGCTTGACATAAAGAT